>NW_010972887.1:3469587-3541667 GCF_000737465.1 Haliaeetus leucocephalus | reverse complement strand
GGGAGGCCTTTCCCGCCCTCGCTTCTCCCCCTTCCCTCCGCCAGCCAAAACCCCTCTCGCAACCGCCTGAAGCGCCGTCACAGGCTGCGGAGCTGTTCGGGAGCAGAGGCAGCTGAGGGAGCCCGAAAGCGGTCAGGAAAACTGGCTGTGAGCGAGGCAGGTTCCCGAAGCCTCGTGTCAGAGCTCCCTCCCCTCACTCGGTCTTTAAACATGTCTCCCGCTCTAGAAGGCAGAAAATCGGGGAAAGGATAATATATTCTTTGTCATCTGCGTGTAATCAGTTTCCGTCAGTCTTGAAATAACAATCTAGAAGGCGGCGAGGCAGCTGGCGGCCCCAGGTGCCCGTGTCGTTTCTGTCGGCGGCGGGTGCTCGGCGTCCCTGTGAGGACGCGGCTGTGGGGACGGCGTTCACAGCCGACGAGCCTCGTACCGGCGCGTGGTTTCTCAGGGGACCGTTTCTAGGCTGTTTTGGTCAGTATTAGGAAGGAAGTAATAATTGCATTTGGTTTCTACACACTATGAAAGAAATTGCTTCCTTTAGTTACTACAGCAGGACAGAATGGAAGGTCCTTCGTGTTTATTTCCAGAGATGGTTCCTGTCAGCCTCAAGCCAACTGCAACTGTCAGCGTTCACAGAAGAAATCAAAGTGCCACCATCAGAAGTTACTGGAGTGGTCTCACCTGCTCCCCTTCGGTTTCAAACACCCCTCAAAAACACAGGGGACTGTTTGTAATTTGTCACTGCCTATTCAACAAGCAAAACCAGTTGCGGTGCAGAAAGGCCACACCTGGGACAGTGGCTGGAGGTAGTGGGATGGAGCAGGTTTGTCCCTGTCCGTGCACAAGCCCACTCAGATCACAGGAACGGGAGCTGCGTCATCTGGAGCTGAGGATCGCCCCCTCGTAGCAATGATCTCAATTTCTGTGTGAGCTGGTGCCTGTGTGTATGCAGACACTGGGGGCAATGGGAAAGGCAGCGCAGCCACAGCTCTGGCTGCTGGCAGTACCCTGGCGGACAGTACAGATGTAGTCAAAGCCAGCATTGAAAGTCAGCTACCTGTGAATAGGCGTGAGGCCAACATATCTTGATTTCTGTGTTTGGTAAAGCTCTTATTTTCCTTCAGACCGAGAATTCTAGGGTTGTCCTTCAACACAATTATGTGGAGGATCACCTGAGCATCTTTAAGAGGACGGTGGCTAGAAGAGCTCCAAAGTGTTACATGGTTATCTTGCAACCTCTGCAAAAGGCTGGTGTTTTGCGGGAGGTGACCTAATGCCACATGTACTCTACAGATCTTGGTGCAGAGATGTTTCATAAGAATACATTGGAGGTTGTTTCAACTCCTATGAGCTCAAAACGTCACTGATAGTTCCACCTTGGCTGTCTCATAACACGTTTTGCTACAGAAAACTATCCAATGCCATGCCAGGTCTTCCTAACACCAGTATTGAAAAGGCAAAGTACACTTGCTATCCAAAGGGGGAAGAATCAGTCAGTCTGCCAAGGAAACTAAAGGTATAAGGAAGCACAAGCACTTTACTCAATTATACTATGTCTATGCAAACTAGGAGAGAAAGTGTGCCCTGCACAGTGCTGCTGTGGTTAAAAAGCATCTCACAAAAATGATGTGAATAAGAAAATGGCTATCACATAGAGGAGACTCATGTACAGGTCACTCATACACAGCACCACAAACCTGGATGCAAATGTTACAAGCACTACCATAAGCAACTACCACAAAGAGTTTGACGTGAATCATCAGCTGTTTAACAATTAGGTTATTAGATCAGATTTAATCTAACCAGGAATCTAGTTAGGGGTTTAGAACTGGAAGATTAAAACCTTCTCTTGTTGGAGATTTTTTTTTTAATAAAGAGCTTGTAGCTGAATAGTAAATAAGGTTTAGACCTGTTAGAAGATTAAGTGTTCTGCTCTGTTCCTAAGCTTATACTTAAGGCAGTTAATAGTTCTCAAGGTCTGATTGGTAGGGATATGCATGAATTTTCTTAATTCCACCAGCTGACAAAGATCTGAATGACTTTTGCCTCACATTGTCATATAAACACTGGTATGGCTTGCAGTGAGGTAAATCAGCAGTAGTACGGGATTATCCATCAGTGATCCATTAGAAGAGTAATACATCATAAAATATTACAGCAGATTAAAAATGTGTAAAAAAAAAATCCATTAAAAAATCATAGTAAGAATGGGAGCTGTTTGGATTTTTTTTTTTTTACTTTACTTTGCCCTCATTTAACTTTCCAGTTAAAATAGATAAAGTTTATGAAGAATTAAGTTTTTAAAGAATAAAGAAGTTACAAAACAGCAGATTTACTCCACATCTGCATTATATTTGTTGCCTTTCAGAAACATGAGGCTTATTGTGCATGGGGTATACGGTGTGACATGTATAGAGACATATATTTCTATCCTGGAACCACAGGCGGGAGCATGGACACAACCTCAGTTTTCCCAGGTCAGGATCCTAAGACCATTTTTCCTGAGTTTCTCCTCCCACTCTCTCCAAACCAAGACTGCAATCCTACGTTTTCCTTTTTACACTGTATATACTAATTTTGTCAGCCTCTGCTCCCACATCCTGAACAAGGAGTACAAATCGAGCAGTGTTTCTAGGTGATCAGCTAAGACAGACACCCTTATCATGCTTGGACCAAGATGGAAGTTACAGATTGATATTGTGGCAAGCTGTCATCAGCTGGATAACTCTGTAGTACCTTTTTTGGAATTCAGCTTTAACAGAGTCCAGTGCTAATTTGATGCTCCCAGTGTGTGACACTGATATGCCTCATGGACCAGGAATGGGTCACATAGGAGAGCATAGCTTAGGAGGTTCTGGATCACATTGTGGTGACAGCCATTTTTGTCTCCCGAATAGTGAACCATAAAGCAATAGCAAATACAGAAATAAATCATTACAAAGTGCCCTAATTAGGTTTGCCATCTACTTGCATACAGTGTTGTGAATCACTTTATCAATAGGCATTATTTCTTTATATATATAAAGTTCCTACTTTGTGTAGTAATTATAGTCTAAAACCCCTGTACAGTCTATTCACATGAAGAAAGGTGAATTGCATTGTTAGCTTTGCAGCTTGAATTGAAATCCTAAAATTCTACCACACAGAGAACACATCCTCTGGTGAGTCAGTGTCCTCCATCCAAACCCTTAAAGACCCACAGGCAACAAACTACCTGCAGCCAAACTAATGATTTTTCTTGATAATGTTTCACCTTTTTAGTTTTTATAATAAGCCATGATTTAACTTCCTAATCATTTAAAATAGTCAAATGAATATCACTAGTGTCTGCAAATACAGAAATTTCTCCTGCCTGGTTGCTATTCACTCTTCCTTTGAAAGGTCTACTAGTCATTCTGCTATTGTCCCTGCATGACCTACACAAGGGGAATTGGTTTTTAGTTAAATTATACTTAAATGTACAACACTTATAATTTCTTGGCAACTCTGTTCTGCAAGCTCCTCAAAATGAGCATGCAAGCCACTTCATTGTGAAGACATATTTTCATTGCTCTTCAAAACACTTCTGCCTTCAGGAGCACAGATTTACCTGGTGAATTTCTCACAAGTAAAATAAAAAATGGATAGCTGCAAAGTATCCAGCAGATTTTCTTCTCAAGAATGTGTTAGTGAATACCTCTCATTTGTAGCTTTACAGTTGTGCCCCATGTTATCAGGACATTCTGATTAAATTCTCATTAATTTTGGCATCATAGAAAAGGAGCTTTAACATTTCAAGTGGGTGTTAAGTTGCATTAGGACGTGTGTACTCATTCTGCCTGAATTCTTATTCATGCACAAAGAGTTGTAAGAGCTTTTTAAAAAAGTAGGGTGTTGCAGCCCTCACTGTAGAACTCCTTGGTGTGTATTTTGTTCTCCCCATGGTGTAAGTTACATAAGAAAAAAACCATACAGTATCATGCCAAGGCAGGTTTCTCTGAATAATGAATCTTCATTCAAAGATTATTCCACAAATCCAGTCAGTCCAGTTGTGCAAACTGTACTTATATTCCATGGGAAATTAGAAGGAGGACTTCAGAATTTTGTTCCTGATTACTGTTATTTATTTTCTGTAACCCTTGTTGAAAAGGGTAGGAGATAGCAGCCTTCCTTTCCAAATGCCTACCAACAATGCTGTCACCTCATATTTTAGGCTACGTGACCCACAACCAAAGAATCAAGATGACAGATGTGTAATAATATGAAATCTTTACTCACCTACATACAAAAAATGAACCATTTAAACAGTTTCACTGCCAATTTCAGAATAACATTGTAATTGGAAGCACTTTCTCTCCTCAATTTCCTGATGTTTCGTAAGAACAAACTTGAAAAGAACAGTGATAGTATAAATACAGCATACTACTTTGCAAATAATACTATTCTTTTCTTAACCGCAGTGTAAAAGCAGAGTGACTTCCAGTTTACTTCCTGAATCTGAAAATGTTGCACACATATGGCAGAAAAGTAACTGTACTTCAATTTTATGCTAGAGTTTGTTTCTCTAGAACAGCTTGATAAGTTGATCGTTTCATGAAATACTTAGAACTTGTAACACAACAGTCTCTCTGCAATGCAAAAAATATGTAACCAAAAGATGTTGAGATTTAAATGTTTCTACATGCCAGAAAAATCTTACTAACCAGTATTAGTCATATTATTTACACATTTTCTTAAAACTGACCCATACACACACTTCTTTTCTTTTTTTTTTAGCATATTCAATAAAAAAGGCTGTGTATGAATTTTTCAAATCAATATTAACCTTTTTTTCTTAAGCTATGAAAAATGTAATCTATTTCTGTTTGGGGAATTATTACTAGGCAAGCGGATGTTCTGCTGGATGCTGTTAAAGCTTTTCAGTGCAGTAAATATTGTTGATACAATTTCACTGACATATGGATCAGAATAATATAGATAGTTCATAGCCAATTGTTTGAAATACATTAGTGTATGAGCATCTTAGAGGAGTGGGAAATAAAACAAAAGCTTGTAAAGCTTGCTGCCAGTGTCTAGATCAGTAAAGAAAGAGTTGATTGAAAACATACCAGTTTTATAGCAGGGAAAGGATTGATATCTTATACAAGGTCAAATATGTAGAAGAAAAATTATCATCCCTTATTTGAATAAAGTATAAATATTGATTAGATTTAACATAAGAGCCTGGAAATAAAATCATTTCTAAAAATATGTGATTATCTATTAAATATTCACCCAAGAATTAGAATAATAAGGTGACCAAGAAACGATCTAGTATATAAACTGGAACAAACAAAGAATTACAAGCAGCCTCCTTGCAGTGTAATCAATCAAAGACAGTTGCACTTAAAGTTATGTGTGTGAATGCGTACTGACAGGGTCCATTACTAGCACAAAACCAAAAAATGAAATAGCCATTTCCCAGTAAACTGCACTCTTTGCAGCTGATGATTATCTTCTCGAAGGTGAGTTGGCTCATTCACTCTCTCGTTGTAACCCTCCAAAACTTCAGGTCTTAGAGAAGGAAGCATAACCTTAGTCACCAGCAACGCTCTGAATGTGCATATTGTTGCTGTCACATCCAAGGAGTTATTTTTGCCCTCCTAATCGTAACAGCAGTTAACTACTCATGTGTGGTGTTCTCTAAACACCTGACAAAGACGATTCATGACCAGCAAAAAGAAGAATCAAAAGCTAAGAGTTTTATTTTTGGAGAAGTGAAAACAAGAATAATTTATTACCACCCCTGATTAAACTAGTCAATATATTTTTAAAGTAAGGCATTTTCCAAACCACAAGATGTGTCCCTATGTGGGTCAAGGAAGCAAAAGAGCTATCCTCATATGGAGGTGGAGAGTATGAGAAGAAATAACTAAGTTATTCACAAATGCATTAATTGCAGTTAAGACAGTAAAGTAGGCACGAAAACTATAGCTCACTTGGCAGGGTGTAACTGGGTAAAAACAGTTCCCTGAGAGGTCATGTAATCAGTATGGCAGGTGGTTGTATTGTTATCCTACAGGCATTATAAGACGTCCATCAAAATTGACATAAAACACATGAACTTCAATGGATATTAAATAAGGCCACAAAACAAAATTTTGCCCCCTGATTTCCAGCAACATTTCCAGTTCAGCCACACCAACTTACCTATTTTTACTTGCAGAAGGGAATCTCATTTCTGCTCTAGTGTTGTAGTTGGTGTCTCAAAATACTAACATAATGCAGACATAGCTATCCTACCTCCAAAATGCTTCTCTGACCTCAGCAGTGCTCTGAAAGAAACATCCAAGATTCTGATATATGTAGTGAAGAGTGACATTGTCCATAGCTGCTGGCAATGCAGGAGGAGATTCTCATTTTGGAAGAAAACTTGGAATGTAGGAGTTCCAAAGTTAAACAGCAGTTTCAGGCTGGCTGTCTTGGTAAGGGATGGAGATAACACCTTGGTTTACCAACTTCCTTTGAAATGTGGTATCTATACCAGCCATCTAAATATAAAGAGACCAACAATGAAGAAAAGGTATCCTGACCTTTCTAACAACAAGTATGAATTTGGAAGGCCCTTCTACTCCTTCACATTCTTTAAACTGCTGCACTGCTGCTGAAGTGGACAGGGAGGGAAAAGGATTTTCAACATAGACCTACTACACCTCTCACATACAGATTACAGCTGTTAAGAACAGGCAGACCATTTTTTCCAAGTTTTACAAAATGTGTCCCTTAGGCAGTAGTTTCAAAACTACTTGGTCATTTTGAATTTAAAGTCTCGCGAAAATGTTTCGTTTCCTCCATAAATATTTGATTCTTACCCACACAAAACAAGAAAATTGGAAGAGTTTTGCAGTCTCTAATTCTTTCTCACCACTTAACAAAGAATTTGGTAAGGATGATGTTACCAGAAACTGAATCAATCAATTAGTGAAACTACTTATCTCATGCTTCTACTGAAGAAGTAACATGGGAGATTTGAGAATATTGAAAGAGCAGTAGAGTATGCAAACCATCAGGGTGTTTTGTAGACTGCAGCAGCTTTCGAGATAGAGCACAAGGATTAAAAAAAAATCTCATTTAATTATTTCGTCTCCCACCGTTGCTGTCACCTTCTATAAACAACTGAGTAAAGGAAGATAGACTAGGAAAAGTAAACTAAAGCTTAATTAAGAAGGTATTTTTCTTTCTTTCCTACTCAGGCCCATGCATGTATCTTGTCCCTAGGATACAGCAGACATGCCATTTCCCTACTCTGCTAATTAGAGACACCATATTCCCTGAATAGAGCGTTGGAGGTATATTCTCCACCATTTGTTTTTAAAGCAGAATGACAGTCACATTTATAACCTAGAAGTAACAAGTATTCATGTAAGCACAGCCTATTTGCACATAGCCACTTCAATCAAATCGACATTTCACGCCTTTTCAAAACCAGAATTGTTCCAAAAGAGATCAACACTGAAAGCCTTGGATATGACACCAGAAAAAGTTGTAGTAGGTGGAGCTGAGACAGGAACATTTTTTTAGGCTACCACTGAAAGCTTATGGAGGCCTGAAAGACATGAGATCTAATTATTGTATCTGAATACAACTGAAACAGCGGAGTGACCAATAAGCATGCAGAAAATAGACTACCAAGCAGAGTATCTGTAAACTATCAAAGGAATAATTAAAATCTACCCAACATGTCTATGGCATGATATGAGGATATACAGACTGGGAAATACCTAACCAGAGTTTTTAAAGTTGCCTATCACAAACTGAATAAACAGTGCTGCCAATAAGTGGATTTTTCTGCATGTTTATGCATGGATAAATAACCAATTTAAAGTTGCATTATAGAAGATAATAACTAGGAGGAGAATTCATAATACAATGTATAAGGAACTGGCATATAAAGGGGATGCATAGCTTTCCTCCTTTGGACTCAGGCTGTTAAAGCTCAGTGTGTATCGTTTAATCAGCACATAGCATTATGTTTATCTATCATACTGCTCTCACAAAAAAACTTGCATGACAAATGTACTATGAAGGAGAGTGTCACAGCTTTATAAGGTTGAGACTTGGAGTAGGCAATAGGTGCCAGCAGGTGAGCAGTGGCATGTTGAAATACCATGAGTGGGTTGAGTCTCAAGTATTTGGAGTACCAGCAGCTCCATAGGGACAAATGTGCCTGAGATTCCGATTAAATCCTTATTATTTTCAGCATTATAGAAAAGGTACTTTAACATTTCAAGTGGGTGTTAAGTTGCTTTAATCTGATGGCCAGTCACTGACCATAGCCCTGGGGCCTCTGGTATCATCCTGTGCCTGCACTTCCAAGGCATCTGCTACTATCACCTGCCTGTACTTTTCTACATTGTGTTTATTGTAGGGTCATAGATAATTCACTCTGCATTAAGGACTACTTGTCATTACTACGTATTAGTTACAGAAATACATATAACAATAAGCATTAGCACACAATTGTACAAAGCTAAGCAAAAGCTAGGTTGCTTGTCAGATAATGCCGTTACAACTTAGCAAACTGAAACAAAACTCCAGTCCAGGGACAGCCTGACAAGTCCTGCGGCTGGTGTCCTTAGCTTAGCACAAAGCCTGTGGCATGCTACATGCAATGGCAACACCATATTTACTGGGCTACAAGGCTAAACATGCATGGTCTCTCCTCAACACTGCTAGCTGCAGAACAGGGGTCCACATGCTTAGATGCCTGAACAGTATTTTAATGCTTTGGCCACTTTAAACCACATTCTCATCAGCAGCCAACCTCTCCATCTTTAATAGGAAGGACAAACTCAATGTCTCTCAGATATCACTAATAACCTTGCCAGACACATTAAATGGAAAATGTCTGTAAATATGTTGAATATTAGAGCTGAGTATCACCCTTCACATAACAAACAGAGTAAAGCTATTTAGGGAGGACATTTCCATCTAAGAAAAGTCCCTGATACCTTGCAACATATAATTTGCATAACCAAGAGATGGCAGCACTCCATCAACCATTTGCCTGAAGCATTTATTTGAAAATGATTATGCGTCTGTAAGCATGATACCTCAGTGTATGAACAACACTAGCAGACTAAAAACAATGGAATAACAATGAAGCGAGACCAGTGATTATTATTCTGTTGCTCTACAAAGGTCTGTAAAGATGAAATTCATTCACCAGTAACTTGAATTATTTTTTACCCAGCTTATACTAAGAATAGGACATAGCAAGTATTTTTTTAATTTTGTTGTCTCATAGATGTATCTTCTCAAAACATGTTTCATAAGATAACAAAATGACCTAACTCCCTTTTACTAAAACTTAAGAAGCATATATATATCTATATATATATCTCAAATATACACTTCCATTTAAAGGACTCTCTCAGCCTTTCCTCAGCAGCTGGGAAAGTTCCCTGGTAATGATCTTAAGGATCAAGGCACCTCTAAAAATCTACTTATATTACATATATACTGCTGATGATTGTCTCCTGCAGACTGATGCTGACAGAAATTGGAGGAGTTTAGCATTTCCCAAAGGCCTTCAGTGTCCCGTATCATCAGGCTCACATGTATACAAGAGGTTTGTTAGCAGAGATAATTAACCTCTTTTACCACATTCAGTCCAATTTACTTTTAGATTCTATGAACAGTGTATGGACTTCAGCAACAGTCTTCAAACAATGCTACATGGGAAATGAGTAGCACAACTATATGGACACTATGAGGTGATTAGGAAACTGGATAAAAGGCAGATGACAATGAACTGGACTGAAAAGGAAATTGTTGAACTGAGATGTTGCTGTTGGATGAGTTTTGAGAACAGCATTATTATGAGGACATTCACAGCTGACTAAAATTAACACTGGTTTCCAGCTCTGTTCCTTATTGCTGGAACTCATTTTTCTAAGAAAAATGCCGGGTTCAAACAACATTTATTATAGTTCAGAAAAACACATCACTAATAAGTTGCACATCACTAAGGATCCTACTGGCTTTTGCATCTAAATATTATTCTTGCTTTAAAATATCTGGATTGATTTTCTACTATTGCAACCCATTTTACTTTAGTCTCTCTCTAACTTCATTGATGTTACACTTAATTTAATCCAATACACAAGGAGAATCAGTTTGTTCTCATAGAAAATACTGGACATAAGTTTTGGGGGATTTTGTTTGGGGGTTGTTTGTTTGTTTGTTTTTAATGTGACCTTGTTCTTCCATTATATCTCTGTCTACTGAAAATGTCCACCACTGTTGCATTCATTCCTGATGCTTCTAATTATACAAAAGATCATCTATCTTAGAAGACCAGCAGGTGGATTCAGTTTTGTTTAACAGCTTAAGAAATACTATGCAGCAGGAGTATCACTCAAAAAACAATTCAGTCTTTCATGAAAAAATACTAAGTGTAGGCAGTAACTAGAAACTGGAATGGCAAGTATGTTTTTATTCTTTTACTCTAACATAACATGTACATCTTAAATTACAACAATCAGACTACATGAGACTACAGTTATCATGAGAACAAGTCTCTAACTGATCTTCTCTTTTTGTTTTTTCCTAAAGCATAAGGTGACAGCATCAACTTTCTCCTCTTTCTCACACAAATTAATCATGCTGCCTATAATGAGCTCCAGTGTCACTGGAAGGATATCCATGATGTTGTACATAGGAGCTAGATCAAAACACTCCAAGGAGCTGAACAAGTTCTCCAAAATACAGATTGGAAGCTAAGTTTTTCTGACTCTAAGTATTTCTATTTATGGGTCTGGAGTCCCGATTCATTATTAGTTTAATACATTTTTCAGAAGGTGACAAATGAAATCTCAAGAACATGTATTGCAAAAAAATTTATAACAGCATGTTTCTTGAATTACAATTAACTCAATGGAAATCCTGTCTTATATAAATATGCTTTAAAAGACCAGACAAAATTAAATATCATTCCTGGCAGTAAAAATAATTTTCTTTTTTTTCTCTCTGAGATGATCAGTTCTTCCGGAGCTTCTCTTCCACCCACACTGTGATGTGGTTGTATCAGAATCAATAATCTATTTATAGATAAAAGGACAATTTTTTACTCAGCAGTTAGTAGATTTCTATTGCTTTCAGTTGTATTTAGTATTCCTTTTAAGTTTTTTTTTCTCCAGATAGAAAACTTTAGATAACTACTTTGAAGATAATTCCCATATCAAGCTGAAAGCACAAAAGATAAGTAAAGTTCAAAACTTTTTAAGTTCTGACTTAGGGAAGATAGGACAGCTCACTTCTTCCATTTGTTCCCAACACAGGGAACTCAGGGTTGTTCTGAAACTCTGCCATTTAGCTCATTTTCTTTCTCTACTTTCATACTTTCCAGCCTGTAATTTTGCTTTGGATTCCTTTACCTGGTTCACACCCACAAGTTGCCCCACTAGTCTGCTGGCCAACCAATAACAAGTTTCAATTTTTTTCATTTCTGTGATGAAGACTTAATTAAGTTACCCACTCCTAATACACCCATTTGTAACACATTTCTATGTGTTCTAAATGCTATATTGCCTACCTGACTTAGGGATTACTTTCCTGAATTTTTATAAAGAAAATATATAAAAACATGCCACAGTGAAATTTAACACAACCCTTTTACAAATAAATTGACGGCACCTTGCAAGCTGTATTCATACAATTGTATTCAAAAGAGCAAAACCCCTCAATTCAAAAATGCTTAAGGGCAAAGGGCAGGACCACAGCAGAGTTTAGATACAAACTTTCCAGCACTACAAGCTCAGATTTAAATTTGGGCTTGAACCCTCCTAGGTGCTTGTGTCACTTCTTATGTCACAAGGTGCTGGTATCATTGTTTGGGCTAAATATATATCATGCTTTGATGCCTGAAAGTACTTGTGCTTTACAACAACAGTTTAAAGACCATCATGAGTTTCAGAGCATTATTTGATGAAATTTAAGACCAATGTAAACTCAAATCAGTAGGAATACACACATGCTTAATGCTGAGTACACATACAACTTTTGCCAGCTGAAGAACTAAGTGAATGGATAAGAAAGGTGTTTTGATTGTGTGTCATGTAGAAAAACATGTTTTCATTATTTTTATCTGTGCTTAGGTAAACAGTTTGCTGAAAGGGATTTAAGTACAAATTGCAAATTTTGAACACATTCACCAAAAAGCAAAAGTATAGAATATGTCTAGAGAGTAAAACTGGATGATATCTTAAGTGAATGCAAGCCAATAAATAGCATCATGTTGGAATTTTAAGATACAGTGGTTTATGTGACAGAACTCGGGGGCAGAACTCAGCTGTGGTAGCCTGCCCCACATCAAAACTAAGCTGAAGGAAATTTAGGCAAGCTCAAATCATATTTGTCAAATTATCTCGAATAAAAATTTTGCTTTCATCCTGCTTTTATAATAATAAAACCTATGATGCTATGCCATGGGAAAGAGCCATGGTTCATTCAGTTCCTAAACTAAGGCAGATTAAAAAGGCGACTGACTAATACAATCTTGAGGAGTTTCTCTGATCATCTGCAAAGTGATCTCTCAGTTCCGTGAAGATAACCACATTTAGAATTAAATGTTTCAGCATTAACACCTAGATCTCAGCTCCTCTGTCTTACTTCGCAGACAATTGACTAGGAATTGCAAATTTGCACTACTATCTAACGTTTAAATACTGCATTTGTTAACCGGCAGTGCCATGCTTACCTTAACTTTCAAAGGCAGGAGCTACCTGCTGGCAGACACCTCCACAAGGCAAGTCCTATCCATGAAAAATGCAACTTATTAAAGAGGTATACACTTTTTTTCCCCCCGCTTCAAATTAAAGGCACCAGTTTCAGTATCTCTATACAGGAAGCTACTGTCCACAAGCCACTTACAGTGCATCCTTGCACTCGTCTGATGTCTGCGCCTGTTACACCACAGTGAAACCTGCTATTTTCACCGAAAAAGAGCACAGTAGGATATATCTCTGTGAACAGACTCATACGTCAGTTATTGTTGATCGTGATAAACAATCATCTCCTGGTTAACAAAGCACACACTGAGTCCTACGGCTCACTTTCTGCATGATTTAATATTTCATAGATAAACCCAACAGCCGACTCTACCCTGAGTAATGAGTCAGATCTTCCTAAACACTTCGTTGAAGTTTGTTTACAGCAATGTCGCTTGCTACATCAGGGGGAGGAGGTGTCTGTGTTTCCTTTTTATATATATTTTTTAAGCAAACACAACTGACAAAACTGTCAAGTCTTTTTATTGTTTTCAACTTATATAAAGAGAGTTAAGCTGCAGGGAGTCTATTAATAAAGGCCTACACAACAAAACCATTCACAATCTTCAAGGCAGGTTTTAATCTCCCAGAAAAAAATCAATTTTATTTAGAATAAACTAGTAGAGAATGGAGATTACTCCAGGGAATTAGTCTTTAAAGTATGATGGAGAAATATAGATTTTCTTCTCTACAGGAGTATGATGTTGCAGTGCATATAAAATGTGCCATAACAATTACACAAAGACTTCTTTAAAAATTCCAGGCTTGTTAACCCTATAGCTTTCTAGAAATAAGTACTTCTGATAAAAACCTGAAAAAAGCATAATTAGAGAGACAAATACCTGGAAGAAAAAGCTTAAAGCCTTGAATAAGTTCCACCGCACTAATGAACCACTCCACCAGATCCCAGGTGGTCAAAATATATTATGTGTGTCGACTCCAGTGCAGAAGAACTAACCTCGTGCCCTTGCTTTCCATATCTATGGCATCTCTAAACTGTCACAAAGGGATAAACACAGAGGGTGAAGTTATATTAATACAAGTTAAATGACCACCTGGAATACAGCTGCCAAGACCTTCACTCACAGATGGTGACATTTTGTCTTGGAGGCTGAACCTTTTCAAACAACCCAAAGAACACAAATTCTGCTTCTGGTTATACCTGTACCGGTTTGCAGCTGAGTGTGTCTTCATCAGCCACAGCAGAAAGAATGAAGCTGTTTTTACTGAACACAGAATTTGATGCATTTTCACTCCAATGTAGACACCACTGGGTTTTTAACTTTTATAGCTTGGAGAAATCAGAATGACTTCAAGTCCTGACACACTACATTTATGTGTTAATAGGGTCAGTATTTCACTTTTTACCTCTGGTTTATATTTCTCCTAGCCAGATAGGGAGACCTGAACTCTGTGCCTATTATTCCCACTGCAAAAATTTAAAGAACCTTTTGATTCACCGAGAAACAAACAGCATGAAGGCTGTGCTATTTGCAAAATCACTTCTCAGCTCTTTACACTCTTTAACTGTCTATCCTCCAAGATCTTCATCAAGTACCAGTTAATGCCTTCTCCTAGCACTTAATTAGGGAAAATTATAATTTGTATTTTGCAGAAACTACAAAGCCACAAGTGCAGTGACAACTACACAGTCATGTCTGGTTAGAAGGAGAGTTTAGTGGCTATTGGAGTTCAATTACACTCTCAAAAGACATTTAGCATGCTTTTCTTAGACAAAGATGCAACCTAAAAACCCCAGCCTGAATACTTCATGACTCTTCAGAAGTTGCTTTTTAGCAGTCACAGCCAGTTTGGGCAGAAGGAGATCTCGTATCTGAGCAAGGAGAAAAGTTCAGATCCAGAGCTGAGCTGAATCTTGTAACTTTCTTGTCTTTACTAAATTCAGATATATTCATAAATATTTAACAGTTAAAATTTTGCTATTACTGCACAAACATTCTTCCTGCCTAGAAGTTGTTATATTCTGCCTTTGTTTATACTTCAATTTGATTTTGCTCCAAAGCAGGCATTTTCTATTTTTGCAGAGAAATTCAGTTTTCTAATGGCACTAACCTCTCCTCCATCTGTAGAAAATACTTATCGGCCTTACTGACACAAGAGCTTTTGCCTCAAGGTTACATTACTAATAATTAAGCTAATCTTGGTGTAAATGACCTGCACTAGAATAAAATGAAGCTGACGTAGATGTGGCTTACATGGTTTGAAACCCAGTTCGCACAGGTGTCACAAATTTGCATGGGAGGGTTTGATCTGGTGTAACTACCACTGTGTGGGGGCAAAAAAGCTTGCATAGTTTTCATCAAAAGATACTGCTTGTGGGTATGGATGCATACGTACAGATTTGGGTAGCAGTTAACACTTCTTCCATACACCTACACTTCTGAATGAAGTTGGTAGCTATGCAGCAGCTCTGCTCTTAACCACACATCAGGGTCTCTGCTTACATTGTCGCCACAGCGTTTCAACGCCGGCTGCCTTCCGTCTTCCTCCTTCATCCCAACTCCCCTATTCTTTGTTGTAGGAAATAACAACCCAGACAACGGCAATGTCTCTTTTCCTTATTGGTAAACATTCTCTGGGCACATCTGCTGTGATGATGATAAGGCAGAGGTCTGCTCTCAAATGGGAAAAACAGAATGTCAGTTTACATAATGGCCAGAAAACAAGAAAAAGAACCCACACGCTCAAGCAGCAACCTGTTTCTATCTTGCTTCATTGTCTTAACAGGATTCTTATTGTGTTTATATTTAGAGACATGGGAAACTGTGCTAGCCATGCTACCCATTGTTACTTAACCTCAAACAACCTATATAATATGCTGTCTATTAAGGAACCTGAATATAGACTCTAATCAAGGTGGCTAAACAAGATATAGGAAAATAAAGCTCAGTGCTTCCTCCTTGTTTGGGAAAAAACAGACGGGAAGGCTCCGTCTTAGACTCACCTCAGTGGAGAAGGAGGGGGGCGGGTGAGTTTGATTTTACAGGCTCACAGAAGATTTTAGCTCTCTGTTGTGCACCTGTTTGGCTTTTTCATCATTCACGCTGCCAACAAATGGATATAAACACTTCAGCAACTTATTTCCCAAGTAGGAAACTTTTTTCTTTTCTTTACTTTTTAGGAACAGTGTTTATTAGAAAACTGTGTTTAAAAATGACAGTGGAAGCCTGACATAACTAAGACTGACTGTGACTGGCTGATCATCAGCAAGTTGCTTTTGATAACATGTTAGTGTGTTGTGCTTGGGTAGGCTTGCCTGAATGCTGTATAACCAACAAAACATTATTAAATAAATTGAATCCACATAACTGGTTTTAAATTGAATATAACATTCCTAATGAAAACAGGACCTTGATTGTTAAGAGTCCCCGACTCCAACTCACATATATCAGCGTTGCAGAAGACTAAAAGTGGCAACTGAGCCTGAAATTCTGCATGCAAAACCATTTCACATGCAGAAAATTATTACAGTGACTCCTGGTTTAAAATTTAAATTATTTAAACACCACATTTCAGTCTTACTTTGTCTTCAGGAGCCACAATATACGGGCCTTTCAAATCAGCCAAGGATGACAATCCTAAATCCTTTAAAGCTTTAAATTGACAAATTTATATAGACAGCTTTCACCTCTTTCTGTGTCATAAACATAGCACTTGAGATTCCTCAATAAGTATTGGGGTTTCCTACAGAAATGTTCAAACTTTGGACATTTAATTTAACATGAAGTCATAACAGTCCCTGGTATAGAGCAGAGAGAGAGAGAGATTGCCAGCAGAAAGCAATACAATTCTTTTTCTTTGAATTATTTGGCCCTGATGTATGTAAGGCTGTGAAGATGACCTATCAGGTATGCGACAGGCTATGGGACCTCACACCAGAAAAGTGTCTCTTTTAACAGATCAGAGATTGAAGGCAAGGTTGCTCAGTTGCTATCCTAAGCAAACATATTTCCTTGGTGAGCATATTTCTTACTATCTTGTCCTGTCACCCAGTCATCAAACATGAGATAGATGTAGAGATATGGTGAGTGAAAAAGCTGTAGTTCTTTCTTACCTCTCCTTTCATTTTCCAATATCTCTGGAATCCTCCTGTGCAAAGATCAACTAGAAAGTGGGAGGCGTGCAAAAGGAACATCAGTCTCCAGGAGGAGCTTAGGGAAAAAGTGATCCTACATTGCATCTTCCTACTCCGCATGCAAGGAGAGAACCCTTTCCTGTTACAGTTTCCTTTTGCTACTGCTCACGTTTCATATGCATATCATACCCACTATATCTTGGATTTAGTGCTAGACATGAAAACAAACTGATTTCTGGGAGAAAGGCCAAAGCCTGGCCTCATTAGGAATGGCTGCAGTAGGTTTTCAGTTAGATTTTAAAATCAGACCTTTACTATGATTTAATTTATTTTAATTATCCTCACTGCTTTCTCCCCCATCCTTAGAGTCTCCCTTTCTTTCAGGTGGTGGCACTGCTGCACCATTTGTGGTACCGGTACAGATTCCTTGGCCAGATTTTAGAGTGTATCTTAACAAGTAATTAGAACAGTTTTCACTAGCTCACGCTGTCGGCTTTCCAGCTCCTGCATGATCCAAATGGCTCTCAGGGGATGTTACATTATGGTTGGTTTGTTATTGTTTGTTCCAGGCCAGTGCCACTAGACAAAAGCGTTATAAAATTGGTGAGTGCCATTAATCACAATTTCTTAGGTGTCTATGTCTGCAATGTCCCTATTTTCACTTTCCCATTTTTTTGCTTAGCTTTCATTTCGTTCTGAAAGAACAATAAGGATGTGATATACAGAGTACTTTGCCCTATAAAGCTCAGCAATAGGCTGAAAAATTTGTAAGGTTAAATAAAAAATTCTGAGAGAAAAATAAGCATTGCGTTTCAGCGACTCCATCTCTTTGTTAGGAACGACCCGATTACTATCTGAGAGCTTCCTTGCAAACAGCCGAACTCCCACCACCTTTGAGTATTTCAAGCGCCTAAATTCAACTGAAGCTTAACTACTTACCCATTGTGCGTCTCCGTATCTAACTTGACTTCAGCATACAATGCAGAATGTCGCCTGCTGTGCATCCCCAAAACAAGCCCCTTTGAAAACAGTGTTTATTTCAATTCAGTTAATCCTTATCATTTCAAAACTCAAACAGTTTTAAAATTCACTGAGATGTACCCCTATCCCTGTTAAGAGATAGGTATTCAGTCATATAGGGTGAGGAAAATAAACAGAGTAAATATAACTAATTTATTCCATTTCTGATCTTATTGATTCCAGGTCCAGTGGGCTTTTAAACCCGTTGAGGCAATAATAAGTAATAATAACTTTAGTGTGTCTCCCTCCTGGGTCTTTTCAGTACAATGAAGTGGCTATTCAGTATTATAAAAAAGAAGCCCTCCAACCGAAAATCCACCAACACAACTGAAGGTCCTCTAAAAATATGAGAAAGAAAGAAGAAACAACCCCTTTCGCGGGATGGCTAAAGGCAACTGGACAGTTGTAAAAAGAGGACTATGAGCCTGGTAGATTATTGAGTCATCTAGCAATAATAACATCAAGCCTGCATTTACATAGTGCTTTACATCTTCAAAGTGCTGTGTAAACATTAACTAATTGATCTAGTCAGAAAAACAACGGCTTCCAGTGTAATATCAAGTGCGTAGTCACAAGAGAACAAGTTATTAACTAAAGGAAGCAATTTATTTGAAAATCTATTATTAGAAATTATACTGATCTTTTTTTCTCCTTTTTTAAGTTACTCCCTCTGCAGTCTGATTAATGCCTGGATTAGTTTGCTCATGATTTCTGGAAATTTAGTAAGTGCAAACTTAATAGGCGGCTGATAGAAATGTCAGAGGTAATTGATGCTTTAATGGGCATGAAATCTGGAAAAGTACCCAATCGGAATAGATTCACAATGGCCTTTGTTAAAGCACTAGGGTAAAGGCTCACCATATTAGGCTCACTTCTTTAGACAAGTTTGGTAAAGTGTGTATCGTGAATATTCTCTGTTTCCTAAACTTAGAGGGAGAAAAGAACTATCAAATCAATATAGCACTTCTCTCATTAGCTCCATACATTGTGTTATTACCTACCTCTTTTTTATCAACATTTTTAAATTACAGCATTTTCAACTGAATGGTTGCATAGAAGATTTTTTTTTTTTTAATGATAGTAAGTAGTTTGTTTCATGCCACATCAGGACAAAAGTATTATAGAAGTTGAGGGCTTTCTATTTATTTATTTATTAACTACTTGGATTGATACAAAAAGTTTCTGTTCCCTTTCTTGGTTTGTCTGTTCTTTTAAACAGGGCCTGATCCAATCTCTGAATCAGGTAAATCCTATTATTCCATTTCAGTCATGCATACAAAGGAAACATTCCATAATCTGTCCACAAGAATCTAATCCAGATCAGTTTCTTAATGGAATACCCACAGAATGATAATGCATATATTGTGTGTTATCAGGAGGCAAAAATATCTTCCTTTGCAAATGCTGCTTGGTGTGAACGAGCTGTTTATCACTACAGTGTGTTTGAAAGCCCCTTTTTTAGGAGAAATAAAGTTAGAAAATCACCAGTGAATCTCAGTTTACCACAGCAGACTATAACACTCCTGTCTGCAAAGGCCCTGCCGTATATTTCAAGTCAGCTCTCAAGTTCGTCTCCCTCTCTGTTAACACCATGAAGTTCTGGCTGCTGCACTCCCACTACCCATCCTCACATTAGCTCTTGTACTAGCCAATAAGTAAAAACCATTGTAGTCCTGTCTGGCTTGTAAATGAGAAGAACAATAAGGAAAGTCTGAGCCTGACAGCCAGCAGTCCATGGTGATTACAGAGAAAAGAGACTGCATTTTTTCTCTCTTTTTGTTATTGTTATTAAGGTCCGTGTCATCCATCAAGATGTGGAGTTATTTGTGACACAGTTTCAAAGGTCAATTGGTCATGTGCAACAACAAAAGAGATTCATGGAATAATGTACCCAAAAACTGGGGAATGTGCCTTTTCACTTTCTATTGTCATGCCCCTAGTCATATTTCAATGCCAGAAATCGACAAAGGGAGACATTTGAAAATACCAGTTAAGTAAACAACAAGAAGAAATCGCAAGTAGCTCATTGATGTATAGTTTGAAAACCATGGAAATTCTCCTTCTAAGCTACCATTCCCTTTATTCCAAATATTTGGTCAGTTTTTAGCCAGGAGAAATATTTCATTGGCCTCCCCGTGCTACAAAGTGGCAGACTTCTTAAAAGGGCTCCTGGTCCTACTCCAATGAAAGTTGAATAGCAAAACTCCAAGTATAACCTCTCATGCTATGATTCACTTGGCTGGCACATTACCATCTTTGTCCTTCTTTCTAGGGATTTGCAGATGAATCTTTTCCTGAGTTTTAATTCAGGGGAAATCTTGGGCAAAGTCCACAGAGGTTTCATCACCATACCTGCCACATTTCCACAGTAAGAACTGCTGAAATCGGTAATAAATGGGTGAAGACTGAATCCAACAACCAGCAGGACACTGAATGAGAAATTCCACTTTTACCCTCTACTGTGCAATGGCTGCACAAACACAAAGCTGCAATACCTTCTGCCACCCTCATCCATCTCTCCTTGATAGGAGAGCAGGAATATCAGTGCTTCCCATGTACCAGAGCCAGGCAGAGGAGAATTCTCTACCAGGCATGTGAAGCCTATACAAGAGGCCCCTAACTCCTATACTCCACTCCTTTGTGACAAAGAAACTCCTGGCTCTTAGTTTCTCAGTGAATAACTTTGGAACAAGGACTCCTTTTCCTAATGAGTTACAAAGCTGAATTCTCTGGGAATATAAACAGCATAATCCAGAGCTACAATCTGTTTCTCTTTTGAACTTATCTATCTATGCCATATATTACATGAGCTTCTCAGCATACAGGCCCATACAGCACTTCTGATAAATGAAATAGTAGCATTATCTTTCTGAATTTATAGACAGAAATAAGCATGTAGCCAGGCTGTATGATGACTGCATTACCCAACTGTGGCGTGGACTGGTACCTTCAGTATTTCCTGTGCAGTTTAGCTCATTTCATTTGATAACAGCTTATTTGCAGGCCACAGATATAATGTGAATGCTCCTGGCACTCGTAGTCAATATTGATCACTTAGTTGCAATGTAGTACCATAGAGTGGCATGGAAATTATATGGTAAATAATTACCAAGTAAACAGTTGCATTTGTTTCATTTAATTTTGCAGCTTTACAAAGTGTGTCACATAGTTCATAATTTAGGCTTAAACAGGTCCCATGAGTGGTAACAAAGTGTTTAGTATAAAACACTGCAGTGAATTTCTGCTTACTTCTTATGTTTGCAATATAAAAACCAGAAAGCATATCTTGAAGCGTTCATTATACCATTAAATTTGGAGTACAACAACCAAGAACAGAAATAAGTTTATACGGAAGGATTTACTTGGAAGTGGATCCAGGGGGCACAAAACAGTTGTAATCTCCCCATTTGTGCTAAAGCTCATCATTCATAGCCACACCAGTCTTTACCCAGCCCTGATTCACTAGACTAGAATAAATACAAAACTGATATTTTGAATCGATCATATTATTCAGTTAGATACATTCAGTTTAACAGGAATCAGCATATATGCATTAGGTCAGTTTTTAACAGCCTGTTTAGTCCCACTTTAGAGTCAATGACATACTGACAGGCACATATATTGACAAAACAGCTCCCAAAAGTAAAAGCATTCATTATTTAACTGTAGAATCAAAGCAGTCATTAAAAAAAATGAGATTCTGAAAAGCTGGAGACATTTCTGTTCTATCGTTGCCAAAGGCTCACTCCATTACCCATTAGGATAGGCAGGCCTTACTTTTTCAAACATTGCACATGTCAGCCTGTCTCCCCCAACAAAACACTAACCTCTCTTTTGAGGAAGAATCCCATTTAAACACCCAGAGTCACAAGGGGGTTATTCTTCTGTATTCTCAGAGTTTACCCTTCCTAGATAAAACCAGTACTGTAAACTCAGCAGGAGATTAAGACAAAGTTCTCAAAACCAATGGCTCAACTATTGTCCCTCAATAGCTTGCAAGTGTGGGCTCAAGATAAGGCACTTCTCAGCAATAATTTCTTTTTTTCTGCTTCTGCCTTTTAGACAAACACACTGAGTTAATGCATTCAATGCCCCAATAACAGAGAGGTTAATATAGAATATTCAAAAATTACTATAGAGCAGCTCCAAATTCTGTCATCTATTTTCAGAGCTTTGTTTGGTAGTGATCACTTATTAGAGGTACGAAATCTTAAAACACCATTATAAGCTTTCCAGTTATTCTCTCAACTCCCCTGTTACATTGTGATTCCTTCTGTGAAATTAGCTACATGATTACTTAATTTTGCCTCTGCAAAGACAGAGATAACATGCGCTACTAACACACATTGAAAAACTGAGGTGCAGGATTTCTTTTTTTTAACTCCCCATATTTTTCCCTGGTAGACAAAGCTCTTCAGTGAAAGGACTAACTTTTCTACAATGCCAGGGACCTGCGGGCACTAGCAGGTCTTAATGGCCCTGCCCCACCTCACCCCGACCCTCTCCCTTGCCTCTGGGCACATTTAAGTCCAGGCTTTCAGTCCTTGCCTGAACCATTTTGTAAGTATGCTTGCCCCCAAGCTTGCCTCCTGGCTGGACCTTGGACCTACGTGGCAGGCAGCTTGTTGGCTGCAGGTGTGCTTCAGTCGTATGTTACAGCTTGTCTCCAAGTCCTGTCTTTGGCCTCATCCCCTGGTTGGACTTTGGACCCCTGTTGTAGCCTTGTCTCCAGCCCTGCCTCTGGCCCTGTCTCCTTTCATCCCTGACTGGGCTCCCTGGATGGACCCTGGGCCTGGTGTATCACTTGCCTTGCCTGGGGTTGTTGATGGACCCTGTTACCAGCTCCTGGCTCCCACACCGTGGTCGGACCCTGTAGGACTGTGCCAAGACCAGTGAGGGCACTGCCACCGCGGGGTCACCCTCGGCACCAGGCTCACCTTCCCTGAAGTGGTAGCAGGCCCTTGCTGTTCCCTGACGTAAACCAACAATCTATAAATGTGCTCTAATAGCAGCAATAATGATTTAGTTTTCAGTCTTGGAGAAAACCAAACCAGAAACATGTGGAACTTTCTTGGTTTTCCCCTTTATACAGCTGAAGGTGAAATCAGTTGTGCTGAAGTCCTGCTCAATCCTCTCAACAAAGTGCCTTCTCTTACAAGTGTTTAAGACAGATTAGCTCCCATAAATAGCATTTCATATGATGTGCTGTAATTATCATAAGCCATAAGTTGAACTGATTTCTTTCCAAAAAAGGGACAACAGTCAGTTACTGCCTTGAAGTTTACATCCACAAATTGTTAAAACTCCTCCAGATTAAAATAAAGAGCTGGAAATTTTCAAGCCCAAACACTTTCACCAAATGTAGACATTCACTGAAAAAGTCACCATGAAAAACAATCAGGCATTCAGGATGAAATTCTGTAACATGTTGTATGTCTCCTGTTACATGGCATTCTTTGCTTTCTTCTTTGGTCACAGAAGTTGAGAATGGCTGGCAGTCATATCCAAAGTTTACTTACCTCAGAAAAATAACAGTCATTTTAACTAAGGTGCACACATGAACACCTATAGGAGTTGACTCTATTGACATGTATAGAAAAGCACATATGTTATTAAGGGCAGAAACGAACTTTCATGACTGGAAAAAAGAGTTAATTTTACCTGCTTAAAATAAGCCAACCATTACATGTCAGCACAATACTTACAGAAGACAGAGATTTGTCCCAGGATTTGTTTGTTTTCTTCAAAACAGCATATTTGTGCTGCACAGAGCACCCTGATGTATGAGAATTTGCATTGTTGTATACAATTTGGAGGAGACAAATGAAAGTCAGGTGTCAAATTCTCAGTAAGCAATGTCATATAGAACATAATTTTTATCATTTATTAGAAGAATGATCACTTACAAACTAACTCAATATATCGGTATATATAATCAATGTATATGTGTTGACATGTAGATACGCTGGTTAAACATTTTTGTGAGCAAAAATGGTAGACCTCTACCCATCAGAGAAAATCTAAATTCCATTCACGTCAGTAGTCTACATCTGGCACCTAACTGTTCAGCTCCGATGGGAAGAGACTCTTCCCATAAAAGTCACATCCTGCCCCATTACACACTGTTGTAAAGTTAGTCACCCCACTGATTTTAATGGTGTTATTTTTTCATTACATGGCCACCTGAGAGCAGAATTTGCTACTGTATGACCTCAGTGTGTCACTCCGTATTGACAGAGCTACACTGACTGTTTGCCAAACATTAAATTGATTTTTAATATTGTTTTAAAGGCCTATAAGGTTGTGCATAATTTCATAAGTTGTCTATTAAACTGAATTGCTGACTCTAAGCTACTAATATCATTCAATTCTGATCTATTGATCATACAAAAAACGTAGGCTAAAAGTGTGTGCAACACTTGCTATAAATTTCTATATACCAGACACAAAATGCACTGCTGGTCAAGGTTATGAAAGCTAAATGAACATA
The DNA here is from genome assembly GCF_000737465.1 of Haliaeetus leucocephalus. Lineage (NCBI taxonomy): Eukaryota > Metazoa > Chordata > Aves > Accipitriformes > Accipitridae > Haliaeetus > Haliaeetus leucocephalus. The sequence goes on along the minus strand of NW_010972887.1, from coordinate 3,517,273 downwards.
CTTGTTTGAGTCTAAAGATCTCTATTCCTCATAACTTTATCCTCACAGGCAAGAGACAATTTTGCATCACAGAAAAACAGTTGTGTTGTATTTTATTTTATTTTATTTTATTTTATTTTATTTTATTAGAAAGCACTTCAGAATGTGTATGTGATCCCTTGTACATCCAAATGCTGAATTATGGTGAATTATGTCACCCTGATAAATTGTTTTCTTTGCAAGATATAGCACAGCTTTTACAGACTGATACCAATTTAAGTATAAAAGCACCTACATTTCAACGTAAAAGAGAAAATAGAGGTATTCTGAAAGATAATTACATAATTCCCGTAGTATTTTGCTGTCATTTTGTTAATGACATACATACATGGTAAAGATGACCATACATTCACATTCATAAACACTATCATTTTACAATGATTGCCATTGCATTGTGACCCAAAGATCACAAATTGTATTAGAGCATTCCAGAGAAGTACAGAATTCACTGAAATTACAAGAAGGATTAGCAGAATAAACACTTCCAGTCTTTCCAGGCTGTTTTGCTAAGTTTGTTTAAATAAGAGAGAAGATGGAGACACTAAAAACAAATGGAGAAGTCACAAGCCTGGCAGAACTCCCTTAACTGGACACTCCCTAGGCTTCCCCAGTGTCCATTCAAATTTGCCTAAGCATCAGTAGACGCCTGTTGTTTGGCTGATCTTTTGGACTACAGGTTCTCAGTTTACCATCCCTTATCAGCAACAGGCCCAGGAATCCCAAGCCTGTTTGTTTCAGGTAAGTATTCTCTTAAACAGGTTCCCAAGACCAATTGCCATTTGCAGTTCTAAACAAAATAACACATTACTCGCATTTCTAAGCTCAATGTTTTCACCTCTCTTGAATCTTCCTTAGAGTTCAGTCTGAATCTTTAAGGAATCCTGATCTTTTCACTCTAAATTTTGACTGGTGATCAATGAAGGTTCAGTCCCATGCATACCCTCAATGCTCAGCCATGCCCTTTCATTTGTCTGTGTTCCTCCTTTCCCTGTGTTTCATATCTCTGAGTTTCCCTTTGCTCAATAACTCCCTAATGAATCTCAATAGGTGATTTGTACCCCCCATCTAGTAATCCATGCAGAGTACAACCTCTGTACTTATACTAATTGAGGAACATTTCTGATATCTCTCTTTATGCTTTGGTATAAACATTCCACTGTAACTGCTTGAGCTTAGGAAACGTTCTCATCTTCACCCATGATTCAGATTGCTGCAGGCAGTCATTATCAGGGAGAAAGGGGTCACCGCTCTGCTTGCTGCTATTGCTGAACCTCTCATCAGGCAGCATAACACTGCAGTACTGCAGACTGGGCCAAACTGGTGCCAGCCCTCAGCCAACAATCCCAGCCCAGAACTACGCTGGGCTGTGAGCAAGCAGCGCTTCCCTTCACCGTGAACAATGTGACAGTCCAGGGAACTGCCAGATAAACATCAGATCCAAACCTGCCAAAATAGGGATGTCTGGGTAGCCAGAAAGAACTTCCTATATTTCTACTAATTTTTTTTTTTCTTGCTGATTATTTTCTCTAGCCTCCTTCACTTTCTCTACACCTCAGCTTTGGTCCTCATCCGTAGCTGTTAAAATACACTTCCTTTATTTGTCTCCCTTGCACGGTTCCTTTCCCTTTACTTTCCACTGGGCAGACTCATGCTTCTAATGGAGGCTGCCTACTTTTTCCCTCTCAAAAAATCCAGCTATTTTTTCTTGCCCTCAAATTGTTCCTCAACTTGTATAACAACACCTGCCTTGTGTCTATCTTACCTGCTTGCTTCGTATGGTCCTTGAAGCATTTGAATTATGGTTGTGAGCATGATTATCATAATAAAAAGCATAAAAATAATAATAAAAGATGTTTTAATTGCTTATGTATTATTCCAACAGACCGAATGAAATGTTACTATCCTATGGTTGTGTTTTACTCCTAAAGAAGACCAGAGCTTGGACAATATGGATAAATGCAGACCCAGCTTGCAATTACAAAAAAAGCTGTCAATAACACTCCACAACTGTCACTTTTATCACCCAGCTCCCCCTCCCATAACACTACCTCATTCATAGCCACGGTAAGGTGCCAAATTGCTTTATTTCCAAAGCGTATGACTACATTTTTAAAAAGCTTTTGTGTGCAATATATTCTACAGTGCTTAGTCTCATTAATATTGCCTCAGCATGCATGGATTCATGACCAGCATCCTTATTTCATGTGGAGGCATCCTTTAAAGAAATTGAATGCTAGAGGGTCTATACATCAATGTTATGATGCTGTGTTTTTCATGAAATCTGTAAATAAGGTCAAAAGGATAGCGATATTCCAGATGACAGAATCCCTAATAGTTTTTGAGGAGCAGCCTGTTTCCCTCTAAAAAGTCAATTTGCTTTTGACCCACGCCTATTAAAAAGTGTACTTAGTATAACAGAGGCAAAGCTCAATTCCAGCAGTTTTCATGGCTTTGGGTAAATATTGTTAAGATGATGTATGCAAGACTAGCTGCCCTTAGCTAAAGAAGAAAGGTAATGAGAACTCTGGATCATTGTAAGTAGCATTGTTTGACTCTGTATTTCAGGGTCTCAAACATGATGAATTCATAACTAAGATAGTATGGCAAGAGAGAATAAACAGCAGCATTGGCCTTGTGAAAGCTGTAATTTAGAGAGCCAAGAATGCCATTCCTGTTGCTACACACAAAAATTTAAATAGCTTAGCTTCTTTCAAGACTTTGGACCCAATCCTGATTCCCTGGGAATCACTGACTTCAGTGAATGGAAGGTCGGACTCTATTTCACAATAGAAGGATTTGTAGTTTCTCCTCCCTGTTGCTGTCAGCAGCTAATCAGAGCCCATTACAGAAAAAGGCATTCAGCTTAGGTCAAAGGTATGAATGGGATCCAGGTCACTAGTGATTGAAAGTCACAACTGGGCAACTGAGAAGTAAATTGGGAGGTGAAACTAGTTCCTGGTGGACAGCTGTCCACTGTACAGAAATCACCACCATAACAAGAGTGGCAAAAAGGGAGAAACAAAAACTAATTCAAAAATAATGCAGAGGTGTGAAATAGAGAAGCAGATATATAGGGAAGCAAATGAGGCAGGCAAAACCAGAGCATAAAACCCAGTATAATTCATTATAGTTTATGACATAGTAGGGTTCTTGTTCATTTCTAATTCCAACATCCAATAGCAAGCAGATCAGATATTCAGGCCAATATCATTCTTTGTCTTAGTTAGAATACAGAAAACAAGAAGAATAAAACTAAACATGAACAAAAGTGAACAGAATTAAAGTGACCAGAAAAGGACAAAATTAATTAGATGACATTATTCATAACAAGAAGGACATAGCTCCACAGTCCATCACAGGCCTGGGCCTGCTTTCTCTCCCATTCTTATAAAGTTCCCTCTCTTCTGTCCCTGATGGACTTACATCCTGTAACTGTCCCCAAAGCACAGGACATTGGAACAACAGGCTAACAAAAAATGGTTAGCATTAATAACAAGAAAGGTTTGCATTTCTGTTAATGAATTCTCATGCATGGATCAGTTGGTCTATAGCAACTTTAGAAGTGGTTTCTTTCAAGAGACAAATGACCAGCCAGTGGACACTGAATCTGTAAATTATCTTAATCTACTTTTATTTACAGTTCCTTTTGACAGTTTTCAGTTTTCCTTTTTTCCATCCTAGTCCAAAACCTCTTCCTCCTTAAAACTGAATTTAAGTCTTGTCTCTTTCTTTCCAGATTTTATCTCATGGCTCAGACTCTGTCTGTGAGCCTGTCCAAAACTGTTTACATTCCTTTTGTTCTGAGGTGCAGCCACATGTTCCAGGGACCATTCAGGTGGGGAACCCACCTGCTGGGTCTTGGAGCCAGTTTGACTAGCATTTCCTTTCCACACCAAAGAAGCCACATAATCACTTTGTCACTTTCATGGCACCTATTTTACTGCAAAGGACTTTCCCTTTAAGAGAACCCCCCCTAATTCCTTAATTGCTGTCTACTAAAGACCACTTGTTTTGCAGTACTGATTAGCTTTGGAGTTTATATAATCCTTTGGCAGAGGAAGTTTTTTATATGAAATGGGCAAAATTTGTTTTACAAGATAAACCTCTCCCCTCTGTCTTTGGCAGCAATATCTCATACTTGTCAGTGCAGTCAGCTGAGTCTATTACCACCAACACCAGCAAATGAATATGGTAGCCTAAGCTCAGTCCTCAGTGCACTATAGTAGAGAGAGGCACAGAGAGAATAGTTGACCTACAGAGAAACTATTAGTGACATTAGCAGAATTAGACACATTAGTGGCATCATTAAATCCCTCTGTTTTCAGTGGATTTCAGGATTCCCACTGTGACTTGACTATTCACCCATCCCTTGTTCCTAAGAATCATGTACATGTCTCAGGTTTTCATCCATGCCTACCATACACTAATTAAGTCTTATTATCTTAGCCTGTCTGCTAAGTAGTTTTACAAAAGAGACAGCAACTTTAGGCAGGGCCTGAAGATATCATCCCACTTTCATTCCTGTACGATTATTGCTGCGGTACACCATCATTAAGCAATTTTCCTACATAACTTTTTCCTACCTAATGTTTTCACTGTGTGGGATATGATGTAGCTTCATATCCAAGAAGGCCATAAAAGTGCCCATTCCACGACTGAGTCTTGAACCCACCTCCCTGGACACTTTCTGAATTTTAGCACTGTTGTGTAGTATCATCTCATTCATCACATTGTAGTTTATGTTTATTAGAGGAATATAGGAATTTGTCCTATTTAGGATACTACTTCCTGGAGAGTCTATGCCGGGCTGTTATCTGGCAGTCGTATCAGTTTTCATCATCTTCTGGGAGAGATTAACCATAGAGACAATTATAAAGAATAGTCTGTAACTTGTTAATGCTTTTATTAATTTGTAAGTATCAATAGCAAAGGAATTTTGGCAAATACAAGTTTAATCTTGTAAGAGTTTTTGCTGAAGTTAATATTCCCATGGAGTACAGGAATAATGAAGCAGTGTCTTCCAAAGTTATGGTGCTAAACAGAATCAAGAGACCTAAATTCTACTATCAGTTCCTCTGTCATATTTTGGATAATTTTCTCAAATAAAATAAAATAAATCACTTACTTGAGTCTCAGAGTGTGTTTAACACTCTTTCAGCACCTTTTAAAGTTCATGGGCATCTGCAGTTAAGGAGTACTAAACACTTCATTATAGGCTGATTGGAACAAACATGTCTGGGTGTCAAACTCTCAAGCTTTAATCAAAGCTTTGGATAAAAAGCTGTTACACAATTATTAAAGTAAAATGGAATTCTTTCAAAAAGCTTAATGTCTGATTGAGATGACTGGGTATTCAGCATTTTATCTGTAATCCAGTAAAATAAAAAAAGTCTTTAGTTTGTATGCCCTTTTTATGTTCTAACAAAAAAATATTTAAGTCTTTTCCTGATAGTAGTTCAGTCTTTGTTGGCATTTGGCATTAGATTTCCTAATGTATCTCTTGGAGCCCTTCCAAAGGAGAAAAGAAGGGGAGAGAGAGAGAAAGAAAGAAAGAGAGAAAGAAATTTTGATTTATGTTATTTTTTTTGTTTTAATCACTTCTCTCTAAAATAACACACAATGAACTACAGGCTTTCAATGGTAAATGCTGAAATATTATAAGCAGTTCAAATGGCTGTGGATTCTTCCCATCTGTCATGGGCTGCAACTGAGCACTATAACAGAAAAATGATATTAGTTTCAAACTAAAAATAAATCATCAAGCCAAGTCTGTATCTCTAATCCTACCTACACTGCCCTACCAGTGACCTTCCCATGGCCAGGACAAATCATATTCTATAGGGAATTTGTAAATTCATTCTTCATGCTAGCTCATTTCAGGTCTCCTTGTGGGGAAAAAAAAAAAATCTCAGATACCTCATACTGAACACACCACATTTATGTTTCAGGCTTTGGCAATGTTAAGCTTCTCTCCATCACAGTCTAGCCAGACTACTTTCATATTTAAGATCTCTGAACTTGTCTACTAGGAGTTTATAAGGGCTAAGACATTAGGAGCTAATGCCTGTCCCTGAAGCATTCATGTAAACAGAGGGAAGAAGAACGGAATCTCACTTCAGACATGGATAACAAACAGGGAGATATCCTTTCACAGGTAAAAGAGTAAGTGCAAAGACAACTTCTGCTTGTGTTTAGCATCCTTTTCCAAGGCCTAAGCAGGTGCACTTACAGGAATAGTAAAAGTCACTGAATACCGTTACATGAGGCAAGATCAAAGCTGCTTCTCTTTTCCACACAATTGATTCAGGCCAAGCTAGATTCATTTTTTAAGTTAGATTCATCCAGCTATAATCTTCGTGTCAAATGACATCCATTATGTATAATCTTCATTCATAAATGAAAATGGTCTGATTAGTTCATGTATTACTTGTTTGAAAAAGCCAGCACTAAGCAAACCTAGCAATTGGAACCTATTGGTAGAAGAAAACAACAACTTCCTTCTTATTTTAAGAGAATCTCATCAATGGTCCAGAAAAGGGAAGTGAAAAAATGTTCCGCACAGTGGGTTATTAAATGAAAACAAAGTATTTATGCTATATTGCCTTGCTTTAAGATATGATTTTTAGAGTGGGAAACAACTAAAGTTTCTCACTGATGACAACTAAAATCACATATATACAGAATAACAGAAAAAAACAGGCTTAAGGTACCTATTGTGCCTGAAAACAGAAGTGCCTGAAAGTACAGGCCTTTTTAAAAAAATTCTTTATGTGACAAGGTCCAAGGCCAAACAAGATGCTTGTGTTTGAATCTGTGAAAGAACTCAGGCTTCCCAGATCCACATCTTAAACAAATGATTTGCCTTTGTTTGCTTCTTCTGAAAATGCTAATTTGCACATACAAATTACTAGTGTGCACCTATGCCCATACATATTTATGGAAGCAAATTTAGAGATTTCTTTCCCAAAGTTAACTCATGAATCCACACTTATAAGAAAGTCTCCACACAAAAGATATGTTTCTGAATATAAAGAATCACAATTTCTAATCAGTTTCATTGATGTTCAGTGTTTCTGGTTACCATAGTAACCGGCACACACAATAAATGGTGTTTTGTTTAATCAGTCATGAGAAAGAAGTCTGGGCATGATGAATCAGACTGAATCAGAAATAGTTTCCTTTACTACCCTAATCAAAATAACTTCAATGTAACTATAGGACAATTCAAATCAGCAAGACAGGATCAGGCCATGAAATTCAGATCTCAGTCCTGTTTTCAAACACTCCTCTCAGAAGCTCAGATGAAAGTTTTACTTCTACTTCAAAGACAGGAGTTTATGTAGGATAGGATTTAGTTCAAGGTTCAGATTTTGTCTTGCCTATACTGTATGTAGTTTGCATCAGGCTGAAGTCCACCAGAGGCAATAGATGTTCAGAGCCAAAACCCTCAGAATAATTTCAGGCTCACATACTAACTGGAAAAAAATATATGTGAAAATAATTCTTTAATGCTAAATAGGGAAAATGTCCCAGACTTAATAACAACGCAAAAAAAATTTCCTTACTCCTAGTTAATGCTTTAAGGCATTGATGGCTGGAGTCTGCTTTGCACCAGTGGAAAAGAAATATAATTAATACATACTTATACATTTTTAAAGAGAAAAACAAAAATCATGTAAACTAAAAGGAATTGAGGAAGAGGGGATTTTGTGACATAGCCACTCTTAGAAAACAAGTATAAAAGTGCCATTCACGTGGCTGGCCCTAAACCAATTGTAGACTTGAAAAGGATTACCTTTGATGTATAAAGATCAAAAAAACATTTTTTCAGGTAATAAGATCTCTCTCAGATGGATTTCAGTAATATGAACATGTTTTCCATAGCATGGTAATAAAAATAAAACAAAGCAATAAAACTACAACTAGGACTAAGTCAGTCACTCTTGAATTCTTAGTGGAAGGTCAAACAAATTTACATTTGGTGTTTATAGTTTTTAATGTAACAGTTTTACATAATGAAAAATTATAAAAGCAATGTGAGTAATATGACTTGAAATAATTTTGCGGCTGTGGTGACAACATAACAAGCTTGATCAAGAGGCCTGTGATGTAACCAGAACTGTAACAATTTTTTTCCCGAATGTCAGTTTTTAAAGGAGCTTTGGGAATGTGGGTGGAGAAGGAATATAACGTAAAACTTTTCTTTTTATCTGTTTTCAATTCCTGCTCAGGCTATACCATATACTTTATTCCCTTCTCTTTTTAATTGTACCATGTCTTTCTCTGATCTTCCCTCTTGAAGGTACTAAAAGCCCAATCCGAACAGTATCACAGCCATTGCTTTCATCACACTTTTACAAGTAACTAAATTTTTTTCAAAACAAAAAAAGCTTTTTTTTTCTAATTGGGTATTTCATCTTAGGATTTCCAAGTACTGCTAATTTCAGTATATTAGAGAATGTCTCACTGCAAACATTTTATACATAGGTAAGATAAAAACAGAGGCTCAGTGTGAGATAGTGGTAGAAGTAAGAATAAGACCCTGCGATTCTGACAATAAGAACCCTTTCTACCCATTGTGTAGAATCTTCCATAGTGGTTTATGAACTTCTAGGGCTCTTCTGTTCAAGGCAGGACAAGTGGAAGTGAGTGCTATCAAATGCTGTGCCAAAGCCAAGGACCAAGGAGAAATATAAATTGTGAAAATGATCGTGACTGACTACCAAAGTCACGTTCCTCATGGATGGCACCTTAGTAATTAGAGCACATTGAGCTGCTTTATTTTAACATATTTGTAACGGGTTGTTTCCAGTTATTATGAAAGACTATGCTCAGCCAGAAAAAATGGCAAACATTTGCTATTTTCTGTCTTTTGTTTAAATCCTGCTATGGCTCCCATTGGTATCAATAGTGTAAGTGCAGGGAAACACCTGTACGTTTACTCATTTCATTTCTTTTATCCAGTTCAGTTACAGAACCAGATTTCCACTGCAGTCTTTGCTTTTTACCTAATTTTCCATTTGACCTGGCAGAAGATCAAGAAGGTCAAATGATTTGCTTGGGGTCACATAATGAGTCAGAATCTTGAGCCCAGATTAAATCCGGGATACACCCTGGCTCCAGCACATGGGACTTGTCTACTCAGTAAACCGCACAAGTTCCAGCTGTTTTCCCTTCTCACATGAACTGAATATGAGGAAGTTTGTAAAGAATCTGTCTTAAGCAGAAATTCAGCCAGCAGCAGGCTTTCTGTAGGCAAATGCTGGATTTAAAATGGGGTTAAGTCAATATCCAGAACTGTGTGCTACCTAGTACTGTTCTTTTCATTTGTTATCCCCTTCAAATATCTGTCCCTTTTCTTTCTTGTGGTTATCCAAGAAATAAGGAAAGGGTTTTTTAAAATCTTTGTTATCACATGTAATCTCTGAAGACAGAAACAAACAAAAAAAATATTTAACCACAGAACATTTCCTGCAGCCACTGGAGCTCATGCTTTTATTCATTCGGTACATGGAGAAGCTGCATCACTATTAGGTAAAATCATGACATAGGGGAAGCCTAATCTAGGCTTCTAGATTACAAACAAGACTCAGTGTTTCAAAAATCATCACAGATACAAATGAAAGTTCATGGCAGAGTTAGAGAGCTCACACAGGTTACTGAGGATTCCTGAAGGGAAAATTAAGAGTCTATATAATTTCTACTGTAGTAAGGTGGGAGCATTAGGAAATACCACTACAGTTTGAAGGTCTCAATTTCTTGAACATCTTGTCTGAGTCAATAAATTTGAGCTTTAATTAGGTAAGGGCTGAAACTTATCTTGCATGGGAGACCATTATAATACCAAAATAAAAGGAAGATAGGGAATCCAATGCTACTTTACCATCAATGCAAGTTCTGCAGCAGTCTAGAGAACTAAGGTATACTTTATGTAATTAATCAATTACAGTGTTATTAAACACTATTCCTAGTATGAATGCTGCTGAATACCTTTGGAAAAATATATATGTTACAACAGAACAGAAGAGGGACTCCTAATTTGTTCATCAGTGGTGTCAGCCTAGGTAACCATTTCAATGCTATACTGGTCACACCTCTATCACTATTTAATGTCTTACATGGCAATAGTGCCAGGTGGTCATGGAGAGGTTACAGACTCTCCCATCTGAGAACAACAATTTCTGTTATAAGATACAATAGTTACATGTATCCCATAACAGAATGCAAGTCTCACCAAGTCCTATCCACTAAAAATAGACAGATTTAAGCATTTGGTAAATTCTCCTTAAAAAGCCATCCAAACGCAAAGACCTAGAACACTTCAATACCTACCTACAAGCTGGCCTGTAGTCAGCCCTGAATTAATCAACCCTATCACCACCGTGATGTTCCTCTTACTAACAAAATCCCATGTCCACAAAGCAAACTGGTGGGGGACCATACTCAGAGAAGATGCACTCTCCTCTTGAGAAGGTACCCTGCATCCACACTGCAAGTATTGGTCTCTGCATGGTGCTTGGTGTGCAACTTAACCTTGGTTTCCATCAGTTGTGAAACCACTTCCTGCACGCCAGTAGTGCAGAGACTCTAGACTGCACCACTCAAGTACAGACACAGAAAACCCACAGCTAAAAACAATGCCTCCAGTGAACTAAACATAGATACACCCTGTGTGATCCTCCTCTAGGATCAGACCTGAGAGGCTGCTCTTTGTCACCTACCAACTAGATTATAACAATGCAGTACACTGAGTATGAAGGTCCTGACCCTCAGGAAATACTAACAATTCAAAATATAGCAATACATGTTCTCTGAAACACAGACTGTCACGAATGTTATTAAACATGTCCTACCTTGACATCCAGCAGAATGATGAATAAAGTTGAAGATCATTTATTTTAATCATATGGTGCTCCACAGTTTGCAGCAAGATGTAGAAATTATTTTATACACCTTTAGGGTAAAGACTGTGGTTGACAACTTCATTGCTTAGAAATTTCAGAACTTGATCATAATGATGACACTTACTCATCCATACTAGAATAAGAATATTCTGAATTGCTGGCACAGGCTTCCAGAATAAATTCCCTCAAGTAGGAAAATGTGCTGTCTTCTCCATGTTTATGTTGCACTTGTCTGACTTTACTTTCTCTAAAACAAAGAAAGATCACTGTGCATACCTATGTGAGTCTGCATATCTGTTTGTGTATGTGTGTGTGTATGGATATATGTTTGCATATTAAAAGCTTGACAGATTAAGTCACTGTGTGCACACTTTCTCCCAGGGAACACGCTGAGAGAGAAAATGAGCCTTGCATAACAGACACAAGGCACCTGGCTTAATGGATGGTGGGAAGGGCCTCCAGGGGTGAGCGTAATACCCGAGTCTCTCTAGAACAAACCACCACCACTTCCACTCATGGACAATTCTAACATCTGCCACCAACACACTCTCTTTTAAAAGTTAGAAGATAAAATTCAACCTTATAATGTCTTATAAGTTCACACAAACAAAATGAACTCATAGGAAAGCTGTTGGAGTTTAAAAGTTATGAATATAAAAATATAAAACTCAGATTGGAGGCTGACAATGGCCAACTCAAAGATGCACAAAGTTCTCAATCATATAATATGAATATGAAATTGTATTGGTTTTATGTGGCAAGGTTTTGGTAGCGGGGGGGGTTACAGGGGTGGCTCCTGTAAGAAGCTGCTGGAAGCTTCCCCTGTGTTCGAGAGAGAGCGAGCCCATACCAGCCGGCTCTAAGACGGACCCGCCGCTGGCCAAGGCCGAGCCAATCAGTGATAGTGGTAACGCCTCTGTGATAACATTTTTAAGAAAGAAAAAAAGTTGGGACAGGGAGAAAAACAGCCGCCAGAGAGAGGAGTGAGAACATGTAAGAGAAACAAGCCTGCGGACACCAAGGTCAGTGCAGAAGGAGGGGGAGGAGATGCTCCAGGCGCCAGAGCGAAGATTCCCCTGCAGCCCGTGGAGGACCCCACGCCGGAGCAGGTGGGTTCCTGAAGGAGGCTGTGACCCCGTGGGAACCCTGCGCTGGAGCAGGTTCCTGGCAGGACCTGCAGATCTGTGGAGAGAGGAGCCCACGGAGCAGGTTTTCTGGCAGGACTTGTGACCCCGTGGGGGACCCACGCTGGAGCAGTCTGTGCCTGAAGGACTGCACACCGTGGAAAGGACCCATGCTGGAGCAGTTCGTGAAGAACTGCAGCCCGTGGGAATGGCCCACGTTGGAGAAAGTTCGTGGAGGACTGTCTCCCGTGGGTGGGACCCCACGTTGGAGCAGGGGAAGAGTGTGATGAGCCCTTGCCCTGAGGAGGTGAAGCGGCAGAAGATAACATGTGATGACCGTAAACCCCATCCCTGTCCCCCTTGTGCCGCTGGGGGGGCTTGGTGGAGAAATCCGGGAGTGAAGTTGTGCCCGGGAAGAAGGGAGGGGTGGAGGGAAGGTGTTCTGAGATTTCGTTTTATTTCTCATTTACCTTACTCTGGCTGATTTGTAATAAAAAGTGAGCTAATTTTCCCTAAGCTGAGTCTGTTTCGCCCGTGATGGTAATTAGTGAATGATCTCTCCTGTCCTTATCTCGACCCGCAAGTTTTTTGTTATATTTTTCTCTCCCCTGTCCAGCTGAGGATGCGGGAGTGATAGAACGGCTTTGGTGGGCACCTGGCGTCCAGCCAGGGTCAACCCATCACAGAAATAAGAGAAAATGTTAATTTTCTGATTCTCCTCATGGTCATATGTGACCCAGTTATTTCCATGAGTACTACTTGCACTCTCAGTGCAACATTTGCTTTGACAGACTGAATTTGTCTGAGCTGAAACTCACATCATATTATTATCTATCAGATAAATTCATTTTTTAAAAAACACGAGAGACAAGTACACCGATTAGGACATACTTTGTATTGGCAATGAATATCTCAGATATGAAGAAGGTATACACATTTTGCTCAGGCAAAATAGTTGTCCTGTTTGCCAAAGACAGACAGCTCCTTAGCTGTGATCAGAAACCCTAAATGGACAGAAAATTCAGTAGAAATTATTCTTATTACATTGCTGTAGCTTAAATGTAATTTCAATGCACTTAAGGGCCATTTTACATTGTTAGAGCTCTGCAAAGGTTCCTTAATTGTAAATAAAAGCAACACCTAAATGCTCCAAATGCTTTTTCTTTTTAAATTAGTAATCATCTCTTCTGAGGAGCTAATTAATCAAGCAACACAGAACAGATGAATATGTACTTTCTTTTGCTGCAGAATAAACACTCTTCAGATTTAACAAAAGTTATTCCGAATTCATGCTGAATCAGAAAAGGAAGAGCAAATCAGTTTTGATTGGACTTCGTATGCTTACAGTGTTGCTAACTCTCAGGATTTTATTGCACCTAATGTACCACTTCATGTTTTCCTTCAGGCCCCAGCTGATGTAATTCTGGGTCAGCATGTGATCTTTCTGGAGGAAAGCTTGCCAGTGTGACTTGGGTGTATCCTGAAGACACGAAAACAAGAAGTCAAAGAAAAAGAACTTCGTAAGTATGGTAGCTTCAAATTCTCATGATTTAAGCAAATCTCATGATGCTTTGAAGGCTGACTTACAGACAAGGGAGGAGAAGCTTACACTTGCGGTTGGCAATGCTACAGTTATTATAGAAATAATAGCATCAGAAAGCTACTTTAAGAAAATCTAGCACTCACAGCCAATGGAAAGGCAAAGTACCTTGCCTTCCAGAACCCCCAGAATGCACAAAGGGAACAAACCTCCAGATGACCCCTTGTGGGGACCCTTTCTGTAAAACGCCATCTGACCTGGCATTTTCACTCTTGCAGAAATGGATCTGGGGCTCACACTGGCCCAACAGAGTCATCCTCACAGAAACTGTGGAGTTTCATTTTGAGTCAGGACACACCATTTCCTATTTCCTGATAAAATCTCTCTTGGAAGCCCTAGATTTCAGGATCATGTGGAAGCAAGGTTGTCCCTCCACTCTCCCTTCCTCTTCCAGATAGAGGGGTAATACATATACACAGGTGGACATACTTACTTACAGAGTACACAATTAGACCCAAGTGATTACTATTTCACCCAGGATTTTATACACAGAGTACCCTTTGCCTCCAAATGAAATTTTCATTATTAATGTATTTTTGTATCAGGCTCACAAAATTCAATAGGAGTTTTGTCTGAAGAAGTTTTCAGTTGTCCTTTAAGTGGAATAACATAAGTATTTTTAAGTGGCCAAGTTGTGCATCACGAAACAAGAATTGTAAATAAGGAAGTACTTTGACTAGTGCAGAAGATTGATACAGCACCTGACAGCTTTCATTACGTAAATCTAATTTATTTCAGCAAACAAGTGACTGGAATCATGCATCATTTCTGAACGAGCTGACCCTCAGGTTTACATGGTTGGCTGATACGGGTTTAAAAACAGGAAGCTCCAGCTGTAACATGAGTGACCCAGACAGCAAAAAGCTAGACACCAAACTAAATTGGAAGGCAGGAAGTCAAAGTTCATGCTCATACCACAAACAATACAAAAATAATAAAGTTCCTCTGAGATACATTTGGCAAAGCCAAATGTCATTGTGAGGCATAAAATATAAAAGAACTGATAATATAAATGTTTATAGAAAAACAGAGCAAAGAATTGTTGATAAATTGCCAGTGTTCCAATCAAATGTTCCAAAGAGCTAACCCATCTGCATACATTTTCATAAACACTATATGTACACTATAAACTGAACACTAACTCTAACAGGATGCCTAACTCCCCGAGGTTCTGTTAACTAGTCCATTCAGAAGCCCTGGGTTTTAATTATCTTTATTCTTTGGTTTCCTAAACCCTGATTTTAGTTCCCTCTCAGCTCCTGGATACCGCTGGAGCCCCTGCTCCATTAGGCACTTTTTTCTGGTCCTCTGACACTCTCTTGTAAAGCACTTTTTACCTCTCTAGGGACCTGCTTTTCAGCACTTTTGATCTCTAGAATCTTCCACGGGCTCACAGCAAGCCTTTACAGCCCACATCCAGAAACATCACATCCTGTTTGCATGGGAGCTCCCCAATGATTTCCCCAGTAACTATACTTGGTCTGTTGCTGTTATTTTCTGGGGACACCATTTCTACAAAAACTGTATAGAGACAAATATATTTGCCTACAGCTGAGTGAAGTTTTCCTTTTAGGGACAGAGTAAGCTGGTACAGAAGAAAGTGTTAGCTCTGCAATCAGGAATAATGCCACTGAAGCAAATGAGTCCTGAGAGATTTACATCTGAGCAGCTGGTGGTTGCCAGAGCCATGATCTAGATCTACACAGATCCCTAAAAGCAGGAGCTTGATTCTGCACCAGGGCTGCAGCAGTTACATTCAAATTTTCCTAATTCCACTCTGCAGGAAATAAGGGAAGTTTTTCATTTAATTTCATGTACCTTTTATTTCTCTGGGAATATAATTCATCCCTAGACTCCTGACAAACTAATCTGTCTAATCACCAGCTATGTATTCCAGCTTCATTTTATGACTCCTCTGCATCCTTGTGTTCTGTAATCAACTTCCATTTGCTATGATCTGTCCCATAGCCTTGCGCTCAAAAACTTGGAAGGTAGTATCTGCCTCTGCCTCTCCGAGAATAACTATTATCCCCATTATATCTGTAGAGAAAAAAGGGTTAATATCGACTGCACCCTATATATCCTATATAAAATACTTCTTTCTCTGCAGAACTAAAGGCACCATAGTCTGCAGACAAAATTTTCTGAGAAAGTAAGATTTTCTTTGTCACACATCCGCAATAGATCACAGCTGATCTAATACTTTATTTTACCACACAAACAACATCGGTATTTTCCACAAATCTTGCTCAGAGGACTTTTTCTCTGAAGTTCCTTTTTCATCTTGTTTGCCTTTTTGCTTTCCAACTTCTCCTGTTTATTCCCTTGCCTTCTTTATTGCAATGAATCTCAAAAAATATTATACCCTGTTAAAAGAGTGGCAATCTTTCTAAAATTCTGAACCAAGTCAATGCTCAGTTTACACATGCACTAATGACCTACTGAAGCCAAGGGGGCTTCAGCACATGCACACACAATATGTCTTGTTGAATTCATTTTTATTTAAGCATGTGGATAAACCATTTTAAATTGCAACATAAGAGAAAAGGAAAACTTAAATAGCAAAGACTGAAATAAAATACAGGACTTCTAAAAAGTTTCCTTTCTATTGAATACCTCATTTCATCTTAGTTTGGGCAATTTCTGTATAAAAGAAAAAAAAAAAAAGATTTTAACATTTGAAACCCTAGAAAAGTACTGTTATTTCACCTGACAGCTACCAATACTGCAAACCACATGAATCCAGAAGCTTTCCAAAAGGTCTCTTTCTGCTAATAGTTACTGGATTAGACAGAGGCCATTATCACATGCCACCACCACTATTAACAATTGTATTCACAATAGATGTCAAAGCACTTCAAGGAAATGCAAAAACTACAAAAATAATGAGTGAAGTTCCCTTTGTCGTCAATATTTTGTAAATGAAAAATTAAGAGGCCCATAGGATAGGGTCTGCACTTTGAAGATAATCTAGCATTTTGCATTCTGAAACTTTGTATCTTGTATCTTTGTAATTTTAAAATGATGGACCTATTCTTCAAGGCAATTTTACTGCCACCATTTACTATTAATTTTGCTAGGACAACTACTGAACCACATTGTTCTGTGATGCAATAGCGTGGCAGAGAAACAGCCAGTTTAAAGCATGAGATAAACTTGTACCTGCGTGTACATTGACCTGTAGTGAAAATAGAGATGTGCAAATCTCTGAAAACAAAACACAGTATTCTTAAGTTGGATATTCAAAGACTAGCAATCATTTTAAAGCTGCAAGTGCTCAGGCTGAGCTTAAAATGTGAAACAAACTGAAGATCTAGGGACAGAATTTTGTTCTCCCAGGTTATCACTACCCTTGTTGCACAGTATTAAGGTAAATTAATATGCTGGAAAATATCTCAGTAAAGTATTCAGTGCAACTTAGTTTATCCTAATTAAATGCTAGCTTTGTATTCTTCAAAAAATGTAATTAGTAGAGCTTCTATGGTTCCAGTAAAACTTTGCTGATATATTTACAGTGCTTTAAAACTTTCTTCGACACAATCCACTTAAGGTAAAAAAGTCTACAATCTTGGGGGGGGAAATGAAAATAATTGTCAAAATGGATAAATGGATTTAATGACAGGTTTATTTTTACTTTAAGTTTGGTGTTTTTACATTTTGCAACCTAAATTGTGACACAGCTTCAATTTGTTTCCTCACTCAAGTAATTTAAGTTGCAATACTGTTTCCTGAATTTGCAATTTCAATTTGCTCATTCTTTGCCTCAGACTCATCTTTCCTCTTCATAGTGAAGGTTTACAGAACCAGTGAAATATGCCTTATCTGTGTCCCAGATTAGATCAGTGAGAATTAATACAGAATGTTCCTACCTTACCTGATTTTGCATAAAGAGATTAGAAGTGTTTAGGAAGGGAAGATTATTATTATCCTCTGTGTTTAATTGTGATGATAGGTTACTAAACATCACTTCAGGAAAAAAAGCTTTTTGCTAGATAAATTAGGAATTCTAATTCTATTCTAGTGTTTTCAGCATTTTCTAATCATGATTTTGTAACTCTAGAGATCTGTATGTGCTAAGTGCATAGGACATATAACTCGAAGGTAAACATTGTATCAACATTACACTGCAAAGAGTCTTCATTCAGTACTGATAGGTACACAGATAGTAGATTCCAAATCTATTAAAGTTGTCTTAGAGGTTTGTGGTCATTATGTGTATGTCGTGGTTTAACCCCAGCCAGCAACTAAGCACCACGCAGCCGCTCACTCACTCCCCCCCCATCCAGTGGGATGGGGGAGAAAATCAGGAAAAGAAGTAAAACTCCTGGGTTGAGATAAGAACGATTTAATAGAATAGAAAAGAAGAGACTAATAATGATAATGATAACACTAATAAAATGACAACAGTAGTAATAAAAGGATTGAAATGTACAAATGATGCACAGGGCAATTGCTCACCACCCGCCGACCGACACCCAGCCAGTCCCCAAGCGGCGAATCCCTGCCCCCCACTCCCCAGTTCCTAAACTAGATGGGACATCACATGGTATGGAATACACTGTTGGACAGTTTGGGTCAGGTGCCCTGGCTGGGCATGAGAAGCTGAAAAATCCTTGACTATAGTCTAAACACTACTGAGCAACAACTGAAAACATCAGTGTTATCAACATTCTTCACATACTGAACTCAAAACGTAGCACTGTACCAGCTACTAGGAAGACAGCTGACTACATCCCAGCTGAAACCAGGACAGTATAGTACTCTATATGAATATAAATATTTGATTTCCTTTCATACACTAGCAGGATGGGTTAGAGATAATTCAGTATTATTATATAGTTAAGGGCAGACTTTTACAAATACAGATACACACTAAGATACCACATACAGATAGTTACATCATATAGTATGATTTATTATCTATCCTCAAGCATTCACCTACAGTATGGTTTGTTATTTATCCATATACATGCACGTGTATTTACATACATTTACTTTAGGCCATTGGTGGCTGTCAGCTTTTGTGATATTTCAAAAAAGAAATGAACGTTATTTTGCTATCTCTAATGTACAAACTATCAAAACAAATCCCATCTTAACAGCAAGTTCAGTGTGTGCAGCAGACAACTCTGTCAGCCACTTGCAGTTACTTCTCGCTGTAGGCCTTGGGCCACTCAGTGGCAAGAAAATGTCACCTACCCCACTCTTTCTACCTCAACACCCACATTCTGGTATCTGCAAACTCATGTAAGAAAGCTCTTGCCCCAGTCCTGTTGTAGTTGCACTTCTGTGATACAGCACAGTTCCCATGCAGGACAGTGCTAACAGGGTAGACAGCCCCTTTTGAGATTCTTAAGGAAAATCACATGTTTTTTTCTACAAGCCAGCATGATTTGAACCCAGCACCTTCAAACAATAAAAACATGCCTGTCCATCACTTGACCAAATGGAGCAACTCAATAACTAGCAGATGTGCAAACAAGCTCTTAGTGCATTTTACAGGTATGTTCCTCAGTCTCTCGAAATGCTGCTCTCCATGAACTAGGACCACAGCAGTTCTACTACATGTAGCTTGA
Organism: Haliaeetus leucocephalus; assembly: GCF_000737465.1. Classification (NCBI taxonomy): domain Eukaryota; kingdom Metazoa; phylum Chordata; class Aves; order Accipitriformes; family Accipitridae; genus Haliaeetus; species Haliaeetus leucocephalus. Next base: position 3,498,030 of record NW_010972887.1, on the reverse strand, counting down.
AGAATAGTCTCAGGCAAAATGTAAATCTTTATAGTAGAAAAAAGGGATTTGCAAGAGGCCAGCTATAGATTTGCGTACTCAAAATAATGGGAATAGGTACTTCTCCGTGCACTGAACAACAAAAGTTCAAGTTTTTGATGTGCATCTGTATAAATCATGATGAAAATAAAAACTGATGGCATTTTTAATGAATTGAGCATCTTTGTCCAAATTTTCCTTACATAAAATGAATAAACAGCCAAATGCATATATGCACAGCTGTATTTTTTGAAGTTTGTGACCTCAAACAGCCTTCCGTATTTTATTTCTCTTTGCATCCTTCCCCATAATGAAACTGTGTAAACATTCAAAAACTAATCTCTGTTAACTACAGAAAACAGCAAAGTTCTTGCTTCTGCTGTTCTACCTGAAATGGAACAGACTATTCCTGAGCATACATACAGCACAAAGCACACTTCACAGCTGGCTTCAAATCCCAGCAAAACCACTCAGAAAACAGAGAGAATAAGCTGAAATGTGAAGTACTAACTATTTAGCAACAATGCTTAGACAACAGCAGCAGTATGTTGTTTTGCTCTGATTTGAGACTGAAATGCTTTCAGTAGACAGAGTTTGGAGTTGCTCTTTTTCAATGACAGGGAGAAGAATTTTTATAAGTTATTAAATCAGAAGAGCTAAGCTCCCCAGGAACATAGGACAAGATCAGATGTGTCCAACAACTCCTCTTCACATGTGCTCTATCCATCAAAGGAAGAGGAGGCCCAACCTGCCAAGCAAATGTTTTATATTGAGCTGGAGGGTTCCAAATGTCTCACAACAGTGTCAGATAAACAAAAGGAGACAGGAGAAGGTGACAGGGAAGCTCTCACTCAAGTGTTGCTTCTGTTTCGAAGATGAGTGACAGACAAAGAATTTTTCCCCATTTAACAACAAAAAGAAATCTCAGACTACTCAAGCTAGACAACTATGCGAAATATCAGTGTTGTCCAAAATCCTTTCTAAGGTAAAGTATACAAATATATTTTGGGTGTAAAGAGAAACCCAATCAAAATACCATAAATTATGCTTCCAGCAGTAACTTTTAATAAGAAAACCAATACCACAGTTAAGAACATTTCAATAATTTAATTAAATATTAAACTTTACCGACCACAGAGATTGCCCTCTTATCAATTTCATTTCTTTTCTGCTAGAAATAGTTGTATCAGATAGTTATTGATTGGCCAATGGTAATTTGGAGCACATTTAATAAATGTAATAAATATACTTTTAGTTTCATGAAACTTTACTATGAAAACAGATCTCCCCAGAAGAAGTGTGAGATGGCAAAATTAAAGAACAAGTGACAACTGGCAGAATATCCATCTTTTCCTGTGATCAATATTGAATTACGATACAGTTGAATAGCTGAAACTGCTGCCTGCTTTACAACACTTATAACTGCTTAAAAGCACCAGCCAGGGCCTGTCTCACCCCCCATGATGAGGGAGTGGGACAGGCTGGGGGACAGCCGGGGACACCCCAGAACACGAGGCAAGTGTGCGGTGGAGGTAAAGGCCGAGGCCAGGCTGGGACATCAGCCCACGAGCGGGCCCGGCTCAGCAATGCCCACGGCCAGGCAGGACAGGGCCATGGTGGGACTGGAGGCGGGCACCTTACAGCATTACCAATGCAAGGACTGGTGGCCCCGGGCAGGCTGAAATGGGGTCCCGTGCCATGGGTGGGGTGGCAGAGGTCCCATGGAGGCTGGTAAGGGCCATTAAGGGCTACTAGTGCCCCCTGTACCCTGACACTAAGTCGGTAATACCTGTCTGCTGAAATAAAAAACACAGTAATGTTCACTTCCGACAACAAATTTCTATGGTGAAGAGGAGTCAGCAGAGGACAGGCATAACCGTTATGAGAAGATCTGTTTCGATAGATCTACAGACTGGCATTGGGAAAGTTGCTACACGCATTTCCATCTTTGTTTTTTTGAATTTTAAGTGAATGGATTAAGGGAGAAGTCAAGCTGAGCAGACCCCACAGCCCCATCAGAACCTGGGCATAAATGGGAACCCTAAAAGCTGAAGTGAAAGGAATCAAAAAGCTGTTTAATGTATCACTGAACAAATTAACTTGCTGCTTTTGATGGGTATAACAGTTTTCCCAATTTAAAAAATATCCCTAGCACTTGCCTACTATTTTAACTCTACTTACTTCAGTAAAGTTACTGGGCAAATGTTCTTGCTCTGTAAATCAGCAAATTTCCCCCTCTACTAAAACTGAGATTTCACAGTCAATTTAAGCTGATCTAAGACTGCACTGCTCCTGAACAGGGCAATCCAACTTCCTTTTATCCCCAGCTGAGTGTTCCCACCACTTCCCTTGTGCGGGCTCTACAGATCATACAGCCAAAGGATAAACAAGATCAGCTCACTGATCCTACTGAAAACTAACACTGAAAATATTTAGTTTTCAGCCAGTTTCTGAAGAGTTGAAAACACCCCTTTCTGTGACAATCTACAGTTAACCCTCACATAAATTGTTTGTGAAACTTCAGCAGTAGAGTGAAAGTGAATTGAAAAAAAAAATTATTAATAACTGAGCAAGAAGTGACATAGTACCAAAAACCTGGCAGTCTGTTACAGGCAATTACAGTATTTTAAAAAAACAATTTTTACTCCAGTTTAGAAAACCCCCTAGTCTACACAGATCTTAACGTACAAGAAGTGAACAGTTAAAATGAAACAAATTACAGTAAAACACTCATTTTGAGAAATGTATTTCAAATCTACAAATACTTAGCTCACATGAGAAACATAATCCAAGGAGAAAATCATAATTAAAATGTTGTAATTTTCCTTTTCGTTTGTCTTTACTATTTTTCTTACTTGGTTGTTTTAAATTTTTATGCATTTTTAACCTGGCATTGGCATTTTTAATTAGTAATTTTTTTCATCAGATATTTTTTGCTAACCCTGCTTGTAAAGCAATTAGGAAGAACTTCTTTCCCCTTTTCCAGTCTTCCGTGTTTGTTAGATTTTATCTGTGTGGTATTGTGATAATAAGCATACTGTTCCTTTCTGATGTTTATTTCTTGCTGCTTCTGGTTTTATCTATCATCTAATGTGTGTTGTAACACGAGAAAGTGTACCTTTTATGGCAGCTAAAGATACAGCAATAGAATAATGTGGAAAAAATAGGTTGCTCTAATTAACTTATACCATTATCAAGAGTTTTAATGTTTACATTAGAGAACAGACAGGTAATATGGATAACTAATATAATCCTAGATAAAAATATATTCATTAATAATATCAGAATACTTGGCTGAGTTCTGAAATTCCAAAAAACATCAAGCTTATAAGTGTAATCACTGGTTTTGGCCCTCTTCTGATGTTTGCATTTTATAAACACACACTTTTTTAATCTAAATATAGTGCTTGTAAAGATGGTAACCCATCTGATGAGGTCTATATGCAGGTGGAATCCCCCAAAAAGAGTTACTAAGAGTTTTCAAGTCTCCACATGCAGTCAACAGTAAATTAAGGGCATCTACGAAGTCTGCTAAAACAAGATTTTTATTGCAGTCATAATTTTCATGATGCAGGCATACAAATTAAGACAAGTGAATGTCTTTATTATAGGACTTGTGAAAAACAATCAAACAGTAACATTTGATTCATACAGACCTAAACTCAATTTGAATTTGGGACTTAAAAGCCTTAGACAATCTCTCTCATTACTAATCTCTGTAATATTTGACTTCTTAATGTGTTATTCTTTTGTAGTGTTATTATTAACTGGATTATTAACGATTCCGTGTATGTGTAGCTTTACCTCCGTGCACTGATTTGTATTTTTAATACCTTAGCACCCATTCACACATTAAAAAAATCAGCCAGTATGTAGAGATTATATATAGTTGTATGCACAGAGCAGCGGATAAGAGAGTGGTTCACCATCAGTAGGAGTTGATGGTACCCTCCCAAATCAACAGCTGGGGCAAAAAAAAAATTACTTTCTTAAGAATGGGCAACAGTCATCTTCACACAAACAGGTTAAATTATTAAAAATTACATGAGCCTCCTTTTAGGTTGATTATGGCCAGACTGGGGTTCTTGGAGATTACTCAGTGACTCAGTAAACTCATTAAATGTGACAAGATGCTAAAACACTAATGGTTTCTATTCTGACCTTTTCTACTCTTTATCTTTTTGTCTGTTTTTTTAATCATGTAACCTCTTAGGGAAGGAAATATTGCCTTCTTTTATGTTGGGAAATTGCCCAGAACATTGCAGACACTACCCAAACAAAGAGTAACTATAATAATAACAAAAAGAGAAGGAGGAGGTTTACTTGAGCCCATACCAGCAGTCCCCTAAAGACTCCTATCAAACTCAATGGAATTGTGACCTGGCTTATTGCTTAAGTAAAATTGCCCATAGTTAATTGCACCAATATAATTAATGCTATCAAAATTTACAACAGAAAGGATGCATTGCTATGCAATCAAGAGATAAATGAACTTATTTTTGGAGACAGTCACATATGATAGTTAACGTAGCCACTTAAAAATATATAAATACATACCTTTCATGTTGTCCTGAGATGGAGTTAAAGAGACCTAGAGTTTCCTGTCAGTTCTGCTCCTGAATTCATAATCTTCAATATGACACTGTTAGGTAAATCTCTGTGCCTCCATCTCATAATCTGTTAAACAAATAAAACGCTACGTAAGAGTTCAATACCATTAATACAGTTTTTCTCTACTGAATAAGGTCTCAAAGCAAAACCTTTCCCTTTGATCTTGTTTGCTGCAACATGCCCTCTGCCAGTCCTCAACAACACATTTTAAGTAATGTATAATAAAAAGGTCAATGTAATGAAATAAACTCTGCAAATACCTCATTTTCCCTAGATTTAATTATGATGAATCTTCTCTACCGTGATAACATTTTTTAACCTTTATAATTTTACAAAGTGCTTGTACCAGATTCTGTTAGTCCCTCATATTTCATGCTATGTAGTTCCATTTATCCCCCATCTATGAAATATAGTGCAAGCATGACAATTCATATTTTAGAAACTTGCAGTATTACACAAGGAACACTGCCTTCCTGTATCATTAATACCAACATTATGATTCAGACCCATGGCTTCTAACTCTTTCTTTTAGATTAATTTATTGCAGTAATAAACCAATTTCTTTGCTTGCTTCTAGTATTTTATATAACAGTGTAAAGATTTTAAAAGCGTATTATCAAGACTCCCATTATCCTTAAAATTCTGTTAATACTTCCATGGTCTTACGTATGTGATTTTGCCATCAGCTATGAAAATGTCAGCCTTGTGACTACTGGTGGGGCACCCCACTGAGATTTGTTTGATTTTTGTTGATCCTTATGGGTATTCAGTATATCAGATAGTAAAACACTCTTTTGTATAGTTACCAGAATCTCTCCTCCTTAATTAAGAGGGATCTTGCTATATGTTACCTAGAAAATGCATATTATAAAAGAACATAGTCTCTACAGAAAAAAGAAACTGTAAGTATATATACAAAGAGAGAATATGTGTTAAATAAGCAACTGCTATTGAAAACACTGTCATAAATCAGCAAGTAGATGCAATGGTATCTTTGGTCAAGGCTGTATCTGGAGCTCTGTCAGTGGTCTGTGGATCAGTCTCACCTCCTGCTATCCATAGAACTTTTCCTGGGGAAAACTGTTCTCATAGTTCAGCACTTTAGTGTGTTTTTGGTTTAAGTCCTGGGAAAAAGATTTAACTCCACATGACTGTTTCCCACAAGCCAGCTTTCAGTTTCATTTCTGACTTTGTACAGTACTGGTAACCAAATATTAAAAATTGACATAAACTGAGTGAAAGTTCATTTGTTGTATTTCATAGTTTTCTCACTGAAAAATGCTAAAATTCAAGCATGTCTCAGATAATATAATACTAATATTAACAATTCTAAATGCCCATATGCAGAAAATTTGAGAACAAGTTTCTCACATCAGATCAAAATCACTGAAAGCTTCTCCACTTCAGTTGGCACTGGTTCAGACTATGATATGCATGGATTTGAGCTTTTGAAATATCATTTTTTGTTACAAATTGTGACCTTATAGGACAATCAAGACTGGTAGCATTAATGATAGTAATAAATTCTGAAGCCTTTAGTTAAGAAAATATAGTTGAAACCAGAATTACTCACTTTGTGTTGAGCATGTTCAGTGGCAATTTTGCCTTAGTAAAGCTATCAAAAGTGGCTTAAAAAGCTGATTTTAAAAATGGAAGAAATCAGTGGAGTTTTATTCCCCAAAAGCCTCTTTAAATAGACGGCTTGATTAAGTGAAAGTTAGTTAATGACTGCAAAAAATATCTTTCAAGAAAATACCAAGTCCATAATGAAATAACTTGGCAAGATCCCGAGAAATTTAACCTGCAGAAAACTCAAACAAAAGCCTATGGATAGATCAAGATTTCTCAATCACTCCAATAGCACAGAAAACAGAAGCAAAACTACTAGTGAAGGAGACATTTCAAGGGCACCTGCACCTCTTCTTTACCATTAAGCTAGAGGATTATTGGGGTTTTTTTGACAAACATTTGAAAATGTGTATTTTACCAATGACTTCTAAGACAAGAAAAAAATGTGTTCAGTTTACAGTGTACAGGCCATTTGGCTACCAGGGAATAATGTTGCTTTTCTTGGTAGCCTATTTGGCTCGACACATTAGCAATTTAAGGACTGTTTGTAATTGTGCATCTGTGGACGCAATTACAGTTGCTCTTTGGGATAAGTTCTGGGGAAATGTCCTGGCAAAGAGACTGCAGGACTAGTTTAGAAATGAAATTTTAAAATGCAGATCAAGAACTGGAAACAGGTTTTCAAACTAACTAAATTATTCTGTAGCACTGTGAAACTTGTGTTAAAGGATATTTATAAGCACAATACAACGCAAATACAAATAATGCATTTCTATTAAGATAAAGCTATTCCACAGATACAAGTATAAAATCACATGCCCCTAAAAAAACTAGCTCCAGTTCCTGGGACTTCATCCCCTAGGCATACTCTCTTTGAGCACAGCTAATTCATAGAAGACTGTACTTCTTTGCATTGCTTTAATGTTTAAGGCTGTTGCAAACAACCAAATTAAATATATTTGCACCAAAAATGTGTTAAAAACAATTCTAAGGTTGTAAATCCAAGCATTCAAAATTTACAAAATGCCAGAAAATGGAAGAAGTCTAGAAAATAAAGATTGCTCATCATACTGGATTTGTTTCTAATGCCATCCTCCCATCCATTGTACTGCACTCCTATCCATAAAAAAAAAAATAATCTAAGATTGATGGGAACATCTATAACCTCAAGGTCATCATACAGAAATGCCATTATGTGGAACCTTGTGAAAATGTTGTCAGCAGTATCTCTGCTGTACTCTATAGCTGGCATTTCAGCCTGTCCCTTCTGCAATTAATAGTCACAGTAATAAGATTTTGAAGTTTAAATCTCTTTAAAGGAGAAAACCTGCTTTTTCATCCCATTCTCAAAGTGTACAATATGATTGGCAAAGTATCAGGAATAATAAGACAACTGGTTGACGTAAACCCCAGGAGGAACAGAGCAGCTTTTGTTCTGAGCTCTCATCAAAATCTTGGAAATCTTGCAATAGGAAATGTTGCTGGAATGTAGGTTCTTATTCAGAGTTCTTACATGTTAGGCCTGCAATATCTGAAATCTTTTACCTGCTTCAATAATTATTGTATACCTTTCCATTTGCTGCCTGTAGCTGAAACAGCTATACAGTTAACTATTTATAATTTTCTTGATACAAAAAAATATATATTTTGTTCTCTATTAATGCATCATTATTCTTGTTGTCCTACTGGAGCTACTAGTTATTCTGACTGTTAATGTGATGATTGCTATAAAGCATGCAATAAATGATGCAATCATAAATACTATAGATCATAGAACTAATGCCTTAAAAAGAAAGAGTAGCTTAAAGCACTGTACACATGAAGACCATACTTCCTAGACTGTATGTTAAATGTAATGTTAAATTTAAAAAACCCTTGTGTACCTTAAAAATGAAGATTGTAAAGTCAACATTAGCAAGTCAGAAAAAGGAAAACTTATGGTTCAAAAAGCTATACTATATCCACTACATAGGGAAGTTGAGTTATCTTAAACATTTAAAAAATTTATGGTAATGACTTCACAAGAAAAGAAACAGAATAGAAAACCTTACTATTGGTCCTGAACCCCCAAGCATTTGCTGCAAACAGAAGGCTTTGGTAGGTATACAGATGTTTTTGTAAAACTCAGAATTTTAAAAAAGTTTTGAGTTATGTAAGGATCAGTGTCACCTCTTGAATTTAATTTCTTCTTTTTTAAATAAGAAAGAAAAAAAGAAGAATTTGCTTGTGGAGTTTGCATGAGTTGTCTACTCTGCTGTCCAAGTACTCTCACCAAATCTGGTTTCAAGTGTGCATTGTCATGTAATTCAAGTACTTTGAACTTGATTTACTTCCTTCTAATCAATCTAGTAGCTTAAAGGGGAGCACCCACTCCATAAAAACTACTTGAACTGCTGTGCTCTTATTCACGCTGCTTCCACTTATGTATGATGCTAGGATTTCTGGGGACATATCTCACAGACATGAAATCAGGTGGTTTGTGTGAGATTGTGTATGCTGCTTACAACCACACTGAAGGAACTCTAAAGTACCAATCCATTTAGGCTGCAAGCAAAGTTAATGAAAGCACTAGTCATTACTCTAGTTAGCTTTGCAACATATACTCACTACTGAAATTCTGCATGAACCCAAGCAAATGGATCAATTAAACCATTCACCTCTTCTGTAGTCTCCATGAAAGTAAAGAAGAGGCTAGAGCTTAAAATATCTGCTATGACCATACAGACATGTAATGTGGTTCAAAGCATTCCTAGGTAAGAGTGTGTCAGGAAGGCATTTTACAGTGAGAAGACTGAGCTGGATGTGTTCCCATAAGGAAGCAGATCTGTTTTGACTAAACATGTCATATGCTTCTGAAAAACAGAGGCAAAAAAAGCAGCTTTTTGGAAAGAGGAAATATTTTAACAAAGATTTTTCTGACAGAGAATTGATTGTATGAAATTTGTTTCTACTATTGTTCAGAGGAAAAAAAATTAATATTTCTAATATAAATTACACCAAGAAATGCTTAGCTCAAGGAGTAGGTCCAAATCAGTTTTCATATAAAGTCAAAACCAAACACAGGAAAGCCTTGAGGTAAGAACCAGAAAAAGTACCAGAGCAGTGTGCAGGAGGTTTGGGATCAACTGATGTCACCAACTGCCATTTGATTACGTCACTGAACAAAAGATACTCACCATGAACCACAGAAATGGGGGTGCTATCTGTGGTAGGTTGATGCCATTTTCTGCTCTCCTGTGATACCATGTTAGGGCTTTATTTTTAGAGATGAGCAAGACCTGAGGGTCTGCAATTGTTAAGGGTAGGAAAGTAGAACCTGCTCACTGCAGCTTTCTCTCCCTTTCAAATCCCTACTCTCAGGAATGCAACAGACCTCCTTTTAGCAAGCAATCCAGTATATTATCTATGTTCTTGTAAGATGTTACTAATTTTTTTCCATTTTAACTTTGCTCTCTCATTTCCAATTTGAGTTACAATCTCTTAAGCTAGAAACCTAAGATATGAGCCATCCCTCCTGACTGGTATTCAAGCTGCTGAGTGTTCATAAAATAGTCACTGGTCACATGTCGTGTAAGCTTTCAAATAAAGTAACTCTCCGTTACAAAAGATGCTATAAATGTCACACTCTAACGTGTTCTTACAGAACTCTGAGAGATACAAAGGTGGGAACATCACAAACAAAAGAAGACTTTGGTGGGTCCCAGTTCTATATAACAATCCACTTAACAATATGGATGTGTTTACTAATTACTGGATGTGTAGAAAACATTTTGGTATAACATATGTAGTTCCTTCTGCTTTCAGAATGAAATGTTAAGTTGGAGGGGATTTTTCAGGATGGAGGGCTGAGGGGGAAGAACAAGGGGAGGAACAGGGGGGTTTATTGTTGAGCTGCAGTGCTGAGTAGTCAGTGGTAGGTGGATACCGCTTTGCAGAGAAATCATGCCAGCTATAGCAAGAGGAAAAGGAAAATTACTCACAAACTCGATTTCACTTTGTTTTCATTCTATTTGCCCACACTTGTACCTGCAACACCGATTCACTGATTTCAGCTTTCTGGTTATTTTAGAAGTGCTACGGTGATGCCAACTGGTATAGCCAAGAGCTTTCATTTAGATAGAGAGAGAGGAACATTGTATAAATAAAAGTCAGTTAAACAGTTTCACAAATTAAGTGGTGCTATGTAGCCCAAGGCTATAAAAAATCTTGACTGGGCCAGCAAACTTTCAAGCTTGCATCCTGCCTATCTTCCTGCCGTAGGGAGTCTTTGTATAAGGCTCATTGTTACACAAAGCAGCTACTTCAGCAAAGGAATCACTTCAGGAATTTAAGCCTTATTTGAGGGGATTATCAGCAGTCATTGTTTTGATGTTTCTTAATTTTCAGGGTTTAAGAAAAGAGATGCTAACCCATGGTCCAGTTCTTTAAACTATATTCTGAATTCATTGCTATTCATGTCAAGCCAATTCACTATAAACTGTAAAATGGAGTTTTACAGAGTATATTAATTCATGCACTGAAAGTTTCCCAAGATCATGTACCCTCTGTTTAAATAAAATCTCTTCTGCATCTAGTACTCATTAAGCATTCTAAATATCACCATAAATGCCTAAAGATCTGAATATTATTTGATACTCAATATTTATTTAAAGTATTTTGTTACTCTGTATTTAACTGATCACAATATATCAGAACTAGTTACAATTTCCAAGTCACTGAATTAGAAGTCAAGATTTCTTAGTGCTTTCCCTGATTGCTCACTGCTTCTGGGAAATAAGTGTTAAATTTACACATAGCAGTTACCCTGGATGACTGACATACATTTCTAAATTTCTGTGTCAACTTATGCCAGTTGAAAATCCTCGCTCTGCAAAGCCCTGCTCTGTTTATTGGTCCTCATTATTTTTTAATTAATTTATATTTTTGAGGGAATATCACATGTTTCTTTTTAACAAGGAGCCTCAGAATTTTTCCCTAACCAGCTAATAGGTAACTCCCTTCACAGACAACTATAGATGGCCACTATTAATACTGAAATCATTCAGTTTGGATGTATACTGCAAAAAAGGGAGTTTCTGCCTAAGCTACAAATTTATTCCTCCCTAGCTTGTTAATTCAGTCCAGGCGAACATTCCTTCTAACCCTACATAAAGACATTTCTATTTGGATTACAGAGATACTCTACTAAAACCAAAATACAAACCTAAGTAAAAGGTGTAGTATGTCCTATCTATGAATTCACGGCTAGTAAAACCTTTTCTACCTTGGTCAGTAAAAGAATTGTTCTTCACCAATTCATTAAAACTTTACTATAGAAATTCCTAGACTAATGATCTGAGGAGTCCATTTTTCCGTGCCTTCATGTGTAATCAACGTTCAGAAGCATATTTCATTAAATCTTCAAACCAGTGCAAACCACTGGAAGACCATCATCATCTGCATGTTCAGTCCTCTTCACTCCTCTCATCGGGGGCATTCAGTTAGGTTAAAATATTTGTTCTCCATGTCCAAAACTCTCCTTCAGTGTCTTTTAAATGAGGGACCATTTCATGCTGTGTGATCTCAACTTCCCTTGATGACAGCTCTATCCTACCGGAACTATGAAACTGTCAACATGAAGAGCAAAATTTAGGTGTGCAGAAGACAGAAATGGCTCAAGCAGCTATCCCACAAACTCTTTCAATAGAGGTCAACCACCTCAGCATCTACGAGGAAAACTGCAAAACTCAATATTTCCATCAAACAGCCCAAAATAATATAGCTAAAAGTTTCTTGCTGGCTGGAAGTAGAAGAAAAATATTTTGTACACCTTGTAGTTTCAGAAAATGAGTAGATAGTACCATGACAGACATGGAATAAGACAACAGATCACCTTGATTTAATAGAGGTAAAAGGTGTGCATGGTCAGACTTTGGGGACTAATGCCCTGTAGTAAACGTGAGGTAATATAAGGCAGCTCTGCATCTGTGACAGAAGGCCAGCCAGGCCACACTAATAGTTTCTCCTCCTTTCTTAGGCACAGTATTGTCACAGTCAATGTAAGGTAATTTGAGGTCACCTTTATCAACAGATCGAAACCAAAGTGTTTTGGGTTTTGTTTGTTGTTTGTGTTTTTTTTCAAAAAAAACCCCAACAACCTAACTTAAGAAACATTAACTTACCGTGCATATTTCTTAACCCAACCCATATGATATGAGATCATCTAATATTCAAGGTTTTCTTGGATTCAAGTACACACACTGTTATCTTCTTTTTAAAAAGCATTAAGCTGATGCAGTGGTGGTTAAACGGCTTGCCTGGAGTCATCCAGTATATGAAAGGTAGAGCCATTAATAAAACCCTGGAGTCCCAACTGACACGTTCTTTGTAGCAAGGATTGTAGTGTAGTTCCTCTCTACCTAAATCAAAATGTTGTGGTTTATGTCAGTAGAAATATGGGAATTTCCACAATGCATTAGACCCTAGCACATATTACGCAGTATCCTTCATTTGACAGTGGCCAGCAGTAAAAAAAAACAACTCCCCCCCCAGCCCAGCTGACAAATGTTTTGCTTTTCCCCCCATGCCAGCCATTATATTTTCCATGGATCTCTAAAAATGCATTTTCACATTACCGGTAAGAAGATCTAATGGCTTGTCCCACTGATGTCAGTCTTGATCCTAGCAATATAATCCCACCACTTCCCTTGTATGGGCTCCAATTCCACAATGAGCCAATTTAGGGAACTAAAACATCAGAAAATTAACCCTACCAGAAAAAAAATGTGAAAAGCCATCTATCCTTTTTCTGCCTGAGACTTATTACTATGGAAGCACATATTACTGATTGTGACAGCTCTGGATATATACAATATTCACGTAAGCATCTTCCTTCTGGAATCCCTGTACATTTTTAGCTTCAGTGATCTGAAAATTGTAGCAGCACACACAACACGTCTGGCCAGTGACCTCCCTCTGCTACTAGTACTCAGGCACACCAGCTGTGTGACTTCCTCAGCCAAAGGAGCAATAGGTCACCACTATTTTAAGTTCATTGACTGTCCCCTTATTTTAGTCTTGTAAAATTAGAAGACAATAAGCTCCTCCTCTGTTTTCTCTAGGCCATTCATTATTTTATAATTTACCCCCCTGTTATTCATGTTTGTTCAAAACCTAACAATGTCAGTCTTTTTTGCCCATGCCCTTGTCCTGAAACAGTCTCATTATCCAGTCCTGGGTACCTCCCCTGACAGGGACAATCAAAGAAATATTTTGCTGATTTCAAAATGCACTGCATTTACTCTTAGCATTTTCACTCATTTTCATAAATGCAAATATGCACTCCAAGAGTTTGATTCCATATCACTTTCCTGTTCATGAGTTAATCTAATTTAATGCAAAGTTGATACAATAAATAACTATTCTTACGAAGTAGTATTTTACATCTGTTCTTTACTGATATAAATGACAGCATCAAGTAACCTGGAAAAGAAAATCCGACCTAGAAAAATAAAAGCATATTAATTAAAACATACTGTCTGTCCCTTACTAAATTATACATTTCTAAATCTTTTAGAAGCATGCCTTTTCAAATAACTCAGGGGATTTGCAGTTGCCTACCGAGCTTTTCATTTCTAGGTCACTTGTTAAATCTACCCCAGGTCAGCACTGACTGAAAATTATTACTGTCTGGCAGCTGTTTTGTAGTCTACATAAAATGAATTAGCGGTTTCATTCCACTTCCTAATGGACAAGTGGCCCCATCTTACACTTCGACCTAAATGACACCCTGTTGTCTACTGCAGGGAAAGAACTAAATAAACTCTTTTTATTCCGTAGGTAGGTCCTCATGGTTAGGAATGAGACTGGTGGGACCCTCAGGGTTATTATAGCACTACTCCACAAGAAATAAAGCCCTCCATCTATGGAATTCCTGTAATCGGAACAGATAAAACGCTATTTTGGTGAGGTGTTGTGGTGATTATTTTGGTCCTCGGAGGATCTTTGTCATGTGGTTCAGTGGGGAATATGCTACAGGTTGGCCACTGTTACAGTTAAAAAGAGAGTTGTCCCCTCCACATTTCACAGTTCAAAAGGCAGAGAAAGTGTGTATGTATGTATTTGTGTATGTGTCCTTGTGTATGCATGCAAGGAACCAGAGGAATAATCCACAAAGTTTTCCTGTTTAATAGTAGTAGAAAGAAAATTGCTCTTTGATTGAGATACAAATACATTTAAAATGTTTTAATAATAACACGGTGGACAAACAGATAAAGAGATATGCTATTTAACAGCAAGAGATGGAAATTACAATGCGATCCATGACTTTTACTTATTGTGCTCTACTTGTACTAGGAATAAAACAGGTTTTTCTGTCTTGAAAGCCTCCAGTTTTACACTTTGACAAGCATTGCATTCCTTTCTTTTTAGAGTAGATGCCAGTACAAATGCACCAGCGAGTATTATTAAAGAACTTTGTGTCTGTCTATTTGTATTTAAAATATTTCTCACAGAAATAAAATTTAAGTCCATTATTTTCTCTACTCTCTCTTGCGTTTTTTCCTTGGATGATAAATAGGTCTCTGTGAAACTGGTACTATCCCTGTCCTTACTGAGCTAGGACAAATTTCCCCTAAGGCCTCCATTTTCCTCTGCATTTTCATTTGTCATTCTGCTCAGCCTGCAGCAATTCAAACAGGCCTGCTCCTTGACTGAGAAAGCTTCACCTCTTCCTACCCACCAGGATAAGGTTGCTTTTCTATGGTTTCATGACAAGTGAAAATAAAAAAGAGGGACAATCAACTTCATCTGTCACCATCTTTTCATGCTCTTGTCCCTCAATGACCCTACTGTCTCTGTTCCTATTTGTTTGCTGCTTCTGAACTTATTGTTCATCTTTCCTTCTTTGCCACTCCTCACTCTCTTCACTGTTTAACCTAACTTTTCCCAAAGCAGCCCTCATTCCACAAATAAAAAGCTGTTAACTTCAAGGTGATTTCTCCACCTTGACAACACCACCAGGATCCAGGTGTTGGATCGCCTCCTTTCATAATTCACCACATCATTACTTTTTTGAAAAGCCAGATGCATAAGTTAGGCTGGCTCCTAGGGAGATTACATTTCTGTTACTAGCACTTGCAAGTAAATAATTGAACTGATATTGATCCTTCTGTTATTTCATGTATGATATAATCTGTTGGACAAGCTATTCTGCGATGATTGTACACAGGACTTTATTTCATTATTACATGTACAAGCATTGTATATACAATCTCATTTTTACATGTTTCCCTTTTATCCTTTACCACGAAGTTAACTGCTTTTTTAGCTTTATTCTGTGGGCTCTGCTCACAAGCTTTCTCTCTGAGAAAGAATTTACCTGCATGGAAAGTGGTTTCCATGTAATGAATATTACAAAGAATCACAGGCAGACTTATCAGTGTTTTGTTACCAAGAACTAAGAGTCTTTTCAGGGACTTTAGTACAAAGAATGGGCATGAGGCCCGTCAAACACTCACTACCATTTCTTGTCCATCTGTCCCTGACTGGAGTGTAAGAAGTTACACAAGTTTTGCTTTACAATCAACTAGACACTGCCTAGAAGTAGAGACAACCTGATCTTTATTACATTACTTCTATTTCATTGTGTATATCCAATTTGTAAGAACAGACACAAATGCACATTCAAATTCTACAGAGCATTTAATATTAAAAAACATATTCTGGTAGCCTCCAAGCTACCATTCCAATAATTAACAAAACCAACTTTCCAATGTGTTTGTGATTGTGGTTGTATTCCCGAATATCTAACATAATGTACCCAAAGTATTTGCTGTTTAGACTGCAGCCTTTCCCTCAGTGGGGTACTAATTTAAAAATCAAAGTCTAAGAACACAGTTAAACTTTGCTTTTACCATGTCAGGTAAAAACTGACCTCCTCCTAACCCCTAGATTCTGGCTCTATATGTTTACATTTTGCTTTTACTTGCCTCTTCTTGCCTTTGATTGCTACCTTTCTTGTAGGAAACCACCTTCTACTGGCAATAAGGCAGACAGATGATGAAAAGCCTCTTCTGTCTCTTTGTTCGTAAGATTTGTATTGTTTGTGTTTGACTATTTTTCAAAGACTAACACTTTGATTATGACTGGCTGTTGTTGAATCTTCTCTACAATAGTGGTTCTTACACAGCATATTGGGTCTGCGTGACAAGGTTTTGGTAGCTGGGGGGGCTACAGGGGTGGCTCCTGTCAGAAGGTGCCAGAAGCTTCCCCCATGTCCGACAGAGCCAATGCCAGCCGGCTCCAAGAGGGACCTGCCACTGGCCAAGGCCGAGTCCATCAGCAATGGTGGTAGTGCCTCTGGAAGAACAGATTTAAGAAGGGGAAAAAGTTGCTGCAGCACAGAAGCTGCAGCTGGAGAGAGGAGTGAGAACACGTAAAAGAACCAGCCCTGCAGACCCCCAGGTCAGTGAAGAAGGAGGGGGAGGAGGTGCTCCAGGCCCCAGAGCAGAGATTCCCCTGCAGCCCATGGGGAAGACCATGGTGAGGCAGGCTGTCCCCCTGCAGCCCAGGGAGGTCCACGGTGGAGCAGATCTCCACCTGCAGCCCAGGGAGGACCCCACGCCGGAGCAGGTGGGTTCCTGAAGGAGGCTGTGACCCCATGGGAAGCCCACGCTGGAGCAGGCTCCTGGCAGGACCTGTGGCCTCGTGGAGAGAGGAGCCCAGGCTGGAGCAGGTTTGCTGGCAGGACTTGTGACCCCGCGGGAGACCCACACTGGAGCAGTCTGTGCCTGAAGGACTGCAGCCCGCGGGAGGGACACACGCTGGAGCAGTTCATGAAGAACTGCAGCCAGTGGGAAGGAGGTTGGAGAAGTTCATGGAGGACTGTCTCCCATGGGAGGGGCCCCATGCTGGAGCAGGGGATGAGTGTGAGGAGTCCTGCCCCTGAGGAGGAAGGAGTGGCAGAGACAAAGTGTGATGAACTGACCGCAATCCCCATTCCCCATCCCCCTGCACAGCTGGGGGGTTGGTAGAGAATTCGTGAGTGAAGCTGTGCCCAGGAAGAAGGGTGGGGTGGGGGGAAGGTGTTTTAAGATTTGGTTTTATTTCTTGTTACCCTACTCTGGTTTGATTGCCAATAAATTAAGTTCATTTTACCCAAGTCGAGTCTGTTTTGCCCATGACGGTAATTGGTTGAGTGATCTCTCCCTGTCCTTATCTCGACCCATGAGCCTTTGATTATATTTTCTCTCCCCTGTCCAGCTTAGGAGGGGGAGTGAGTGAGCAGCTGCATGGTGTTTAGTTGCTGGCTGGGGTTAAACCACGACAACAGTCAGTCCGGAACTACTGAATTAATGATTTTGATTGTGTTTTTGTGATAAACAGCAGTACAGAACATGACTGATTTTATATGCTACTCTAAGATCCGTAGGTACAAATACTTGCACTTGATACAAGCAGTACCACTGCTGTATTGGTCAACAGAGACTTGCTCATCAGGTCTGGCATAGATTCATGGCTTGGACACTAAAATCTGACATCTGTGGCTGAAAATTTCTTCTCTCTTAGAGCAAAATCAGGATTTTATGAACTACTCAATACTACTTTGTCTTTAGGCACCAGAAGGGTACTTTCTCAGCAGCTATTTCTATCTCACATAAAATTGATCTTGCTACCCTAAAAGAAAGGGACATAAACTCTTTTGAATTTAACATAAATGCATAGTATAAAAGTTACACCAATGCTTAGATTCTGTGATCATGAGGTATGTGATATTTTAACTTTCACAGACATTGCAGCTATCAAAGGAACAGAATTTCAGATCAGAACCTAGCATAATGGGACTGAACTAGGGTGAACAAGCCCCAATAAGTCTGTCAAAGCAGTCAATTGCTTAAAATTCTCTTTTATTGGGAAACTGTTCCTAAAGCTTGTTCCTCTGACAGTTAAAAACTTTTTCTTGTTTTTACAATGTGTATTCACCATGATATCACAGCCAGTCATTTGTGTGCTAATACTGGTCCAAATATTTCTTTTCTTTTTCAGATGTCTACTGTCCTGCTTCATTGTCCCTTTCAACATTCATTTTGTGAACTAAGGAAAAGAAGCTCTTTCAGTCTCTTCTCACAGGAGCAGCTCTCCATTCCATACTTCACCCCAATTCTCTGCACCTATTCCATTTGAATTCATCTTTCTTGTTAGGAATTGTAAAAAATATTTGAGAAGACACCTTTCCAGTGCTCTGTATGCCAGCAATAGTACTTATTTCTCCCTTCAGTATACCCTACTTGATACATTCAATAAGCAAGGACATCTCTTTCTCAGCTGTATATGAGAAGTTCAGACTCATCCTGCAACTAGCTAATATATTTATGTTTTTCTCCCTTCTGTCATGTGTGAGGATATCCTAGTTTCAACAGTGACACCTCATTTTCCACTAGTAGTGAATTTCAGTAGCTTACTACTTTTTGTCCCAAAGCTAATGCAAAATAGTAAGTGTAACTGGATCCAACAATGAACCTTGAAGAGCTCTACTGATTGCCTTCCTGCAGCCTACTATTTCCCTTCCAGTGTCATCGTTATTCCCCTTTATAAACTTCCGCATTCATATTAGATATATTGTATTAATTCCCACAGAGTCTATCTTAACAAACTAAGCTCGTCAACACACAAATAGCATCATATGAAATGCTTTACTAAAGTCCAGACAAGTGGAATCTACTCTATTTCCTTTGCCTAGAAAATTAATTATCAATGAAAGCTATTAAGTAGGCCTACTACAATATAACTTTATAAATTTCACTTCCTTTTTTGCTCTGTTTTCCATTTACTTTCACACTTTTAAATATTCTTCCCACCAGAGGTTGTTCTAAAGCTTTGCATGCTAATAAGACAACTAAAGCTATAGTAGCCCATGTTATTCCTTTTAAACGTAGGTTGTGTATTTGCCATTCAATAGTCACATGACTTTGTCCTGGTTTTGACAGATTTATTAAAAACTGTTTCAAGACTTTTTATTTAACATAGTTCTTTCAGAATTTGATGGAGCTGATATGGTTCTTCTGCTCTGATCACATGGCACTTCTTGAGCTTGGCTTCCACATCCAGTAGGGCAGTTTCCATTTCTATATACTTGTTCATGCTCATTCATATTAGGTATCTTTGCCCTTGTCCACTTACTCAACACTTCAAGTGTTTTTGAAAGGTGAGAAAAATCTATAATTAGTTTCTCCCCTCTGCTGAATTACACTGCTCCTTCAACTAGACTTAGATCCTTTGTAGATCTATATCAAAGCAGCAGAGGAGGATTGACAAGCTCCTTCGTGGAAAATAGGTATTCTACTTTTCACTAAAATACATTTAGAAATCTTTCTAAGACTGACTTGTAAGATACATGTTAAAAACAGATCAAGTCTTTTCTCATTCCTAAGTGCATTTTGACAAGTTCCAGGAATTGAATAGTCTCTTTCCAAATTCAGTAAGATGTTTTATATTTTGCATTGAACATGATGCTAGAGTAAAGTGGTTTCTTAGTTTGGTTTCAGTTTTAAACCACACGACAATCAATCCTTCCCAAAAGACTTTATTTTGGTGGAATAACTGTTATCAAGAGACTTTGCTTTAACATCTTCTTTGCTTAGAAAAGAAGAGGGAATAAAAAACACAGCTTTCAAACCACAGAACAACCGTTGAAAACTTAAAACCACAATACCCAAGAACAGACTGAGCCTATGATTACCTAACACAAAATGTGGTTTAAACTGGGCATCATACCAAGTTTTTCACAGAAACCCAAGGGGAAAATGGAGTATAAGTATCCATGGTTACAGTGACCCTTGCTTGGCACCTGAAGAGATCTTTCTAGAAAAAGACAGGTAGAAACATTTATCAGGGTCCTTAGAAGCAGCAAGGCTTCTTCCTGTTTTTATAAGTTAAAAAAAAAGATAAAATAGCACTTAGTACAGCCTGTCCTGAACACAGACTGTAACCTAGAAATATTTTTAGAATTCCTCTCTTGTATGTTTTTCACAATATTCACTCAGTACTGAAAAATAACCTCAGAAATATAGAACCATCTACTTAAAATAATGGCAAATCCCTAGAATAACAAGTTAATTTATAAAGTGACTATTTCAAGACTAAAGTATTTCTTCCCATGTTCAGTTGCACTGAACTCATGAATGAAGGAACAGGATTGTAGGCTACAATTTTTAATGGAAAAAGTTTGAAGTGTAAATTAAACTAAATCAGAACCACTGCTGCTGAGTATTGAAGCTTCTACACTCCCCGTACTTCTCTTCAGCTATACCTCGGAGGGTAATGATATAGCTAAACACAGATGACAGTTTGCTTGAATGGTATTTTTTCTTACTTCTTCACTGACACTTACTCACCTGTTCTCTGTTTATATGTATGTTTGGGGAAGATATTTTTTTAAATGTATGCTAATGCATAACTAGGTATACTGAAGCACAAATAAACATGCACACATGAACAAGTACTCAAGACAACTAATTTTCTAGGTGTTTCTCCTATGTGTGCAATAAACTGGTAAGACAGTGAAAAAAGAGAGCTCAACTGAGTTTGGATGGTAAGTTCCTCTCTCCCTGGCAGGGAGAAACACAGCTATTTCACATTAAGGTCCATGTACAAGCCAAATGCAGTTCTCCTTCTTGTGAAAAAGGAAAAGGCAGGAAGAGATTTTTAATGCCCTTTATTTTGTAGGATGCTTATCTTCTATCCTTTATGCTCCTTAAGGATTCTACCTCTACTTCTCTTGTAGCGGTGAGGGCTCCACAGTTCCTCATAACAGATTGTTGCTGAATGACTCAGCTGTACAGATCTGATCTGGATCAGGCATTAGCACACTATCACATTTCTGTCAAATCAGCCAGAGTGCATGCCATGACATTTGTAAAGTCTTTGTTCCAGCCATTATGGAAATTATGTGGATGATGCCTGGTTCAGCATAAAGTTTGCCCAAAGTTGCCTGTTCCACTTTCTAAAAATGAATTTGAACCAGCAATATGAAAGTTTAGCAAGTTCAGTTGTAACAGATTGGCTCTTTATATCATGTGGCTGGAGCACTCTTTATGCAGTGAGATACCCTGAAAATTGGATTTACTTCCCCAATAAATCAGAAACAGAGGTTCAACATCCCAATC
Organism: Haliaeetus leucocephalus; assembly: GCF_000737465.1. Classification (NCBI taxonomy): domain Eukaryota; kingdom Metazoa; phylum Chordata; class Aves; order Accipitriformes; family Accipitridae; genus Haliaeetus; species Haliaeetus leucocephalus. The sequence goes on along the minus strand of NW_010972887.1, from coordinate 3,476,689 downwards.
ATTTATTCAAGCAGTTCTGCCACTTTCATAGAGGCTGGTCACCTAATGACTGAGAAGAAATCATACTCTGTGACCTCAATGATTATTTACAAAGATTAGGCCCCAAATCCTACCTACCAAATTTTCAAAACAGCAAGAGCAAAGATCACCATTCATAACCAATCAGCTCAAAATAATAAGTGTGTAATATCACGCTCATTTCACTGGCAATTAATGAACAGAGAAAGGAACGTACCTGCCATAAATATTCCTACAGCTTTCTATCTACAACCTTATATTTGACTATAAATCAATGGATATAGCAGGCTGTATATGTATATTTACTCACAGTATTTAAGCAAGTACTGTATATAGAGGGCTTGACTGTAGCACTGAAAATTTGGCAAGATTTAATGGAGATTTTTTGGCTGGTTTAGAAATGCTGGGTCATGTTTCAACAGACATCAAACTGATGGACAGTTACTGAGTAAATGCTATCAATTACCTAAGTAGGAAGCACTGACTCAGAAATGTAAACCCAGTCTTACTCCTGCACCTGATAGAAAAAAGGCCATACCTCAATGGTGTAGGGCAAACCTGGCTTCCAGCAGCAAAAAAATATTTGGAAGTCTAAAGTGAATTTTCAGGGAAATAGTGGGAGGAGAGATTTGAAAGAAAGATATGATGGGAATGCACATCACTGAATTCAGGTGACTTCCCTACTTGCTGAACAGATTCAGCCACTAATTTTGAGAGGAAGCAGAGACAGGCGCAATCCCTGGCATGCAGATTCAAAAACAAGTATCCAAGCTGAGGTTCAGCACCCAGATGTACAGACTTTACTTCAAAGCTGTTGCAATAAAACTAAAACATTTGTGAGCTTCAGACTGCTAAACTGAGCTAAACAGGAAGAGTTGTGGCTCCTACTCTGCTTTCAGTGCCACTTTTTAGACACGAAACAAGTGGGCAAATGAGCTAAAGAAATTATTTCAGCAAGCTCAGAAGCTCACAACATGTGAAAAATCAATACCTACTACCACATCCACAGAAAGGAATTAGAAGAAATGTGTGAAAATGATGAAGAAAGCATGGCACATGCTAGCATACTTTGCTACATCCCAAGCATACAGTTCCACAGACACAATTTCAACAAAAGATTGATCAAAAACTGCCAAGGCGGAAACACAACATCAGAATGCTTTTCCATTGTGTGGAGCAAACAGGCTTAATGTATGCTAACTGGGCACTGCTAGGAGCAGAAGTATGAGGACATGGTCTGATGGACCTATTTTGAGTCATAGAATAATTCAGGTTGGAAGGAACCTCTGAATTCAAAGCTAGACCAAGTTGTCTAGAGCCCTGTTCAGTCTATTAGTCTCCAAGTAGCTATGTCGTGTTTATACTGTTAGGAGAAGCAACGCACAGTCCGAGATATAACTGTATCTCTAAAGCTATATGCTACGAAATCATGAAATTGTGAAACTGCATACACATATACATGAATATCTGAAATAGGTTTTCTAATTTTATCCATATGCTCTTAAGACAGGAATATAGCATGCTCTTAGCACAGGTCCACAGAAGCATATCCTGTCCTTAGTAATCCAAACTGAACTGCTAGCAAGTTTCTAATGGAATTTTACAGCATAAACACATCTCATAGCTAAACAGAAATCTATCTGAATGCTATGGAAGTCCAAATCCTGCTTGGTTATAGTAAAGAAATTACTTATGATATACTTAGGTAGATTTTAGTTTGCTTTCATAATTCTGACCTGACCGCAGTTCTGGAAAAAAAACACTTCAGGATGTCTCCAGAAGTGTTCTGCTGTATAATCATCAAAGATAAAACCTTCAGCTTCAGTGATATGCAAATGAAGACATGTTTGTTAAAAGGATTAACAAAGTTGTTCAAAGCATCTTTTTAGTCTACTCTGCTTCCAAACAAACAATAAACCGTCCGCATGCAGTGATATTTGCTAACCCATAAACATAGCCAAATGGAGGAAGAAGATCAGAACCTTAATGAGTTTGGTCCCCTTTGAATTTTAGCTGATCAGTGTCACCAATAATTTCAACAGGCTCTAAAATAAGCACTTTCTGTCTTCAAAGTGCCTTGCAAACATCAACCAATTAATCCCTACAACTCTCCTCTGAGGTAGGTAAGTAGGTATTGTTATCCCCATTTTACAGTTGGGTGAACACAGTCAGAAGGGTTAAGTGATTTGCTGCAGGCCACAGATGGAGGTGGGATTAAAACACAAGAGTGACTATGATTCCTTTTAGAGGACAGCGCTTTTTTTTCCTGATGACTTTTCTGTGCTGACTTTAGACATCTTGGCCTTGTGGCAATACTTAAAGGAAACAAAATAAATTCTCCTTGTTAAAAGCAAGAAGCTATAAAGAAATCTGTCTTTTATGCCAGTATTGATAATATTTTTTGTTGCCTTATACTGATGTAAGGCTTTTCCTTTAATTTTGTTCTGATAGTCAAGTAACATTCCATTCATACAGGCACTTATTCCTGTGGTAATGTAACATGCTACCAATTGCAAGATACGTCCTGCTCCTTTGCAGATTTTATCTTGTCTTTCTGCTTTGAAATCAGTAAATTTAGGTGGCACCCTGCCCATAAGGTAGGCAGACAGTCTCCTTCCATGATCAGGGTAACAGTTGGTAGGCTTGTTCCACTGCAACACAGGCAGAAAGAAATGGAGACAAGGAGCTTTGAGAACCAAGGGCAAAGAAAGCCATTAAGTGAAACCCAACTCCAGCAAACCACTTGTAACCATTCTAACAGGCGTAAGATTGATACCTTTCCCACTTCAACAGAAAGATCAGATGGAAAAGCAGAGTATATCCTTTTCCTCTCTATGTATACAACTTCAGGCCACTTGAAGACCCATTTGTCCTGAAGTCAATCCAGTGTATGGTAATAAACATTTGAGTTTTATAAGGAAACCTGTTTTCATCTAGTGGCAAGCAAGCCCACAACATCAGCTCCCTAGAGTATTTTTTAGAATAGAAAAAATCCACTACTCAATGCTAATGTCTTGCAAATCCTGAGCACATTTTCTGTTACATTTTTCAGAAGACACTCCCTGCACTTTTAGAAGCCTTCCAATACAGGAACTGACACATACAGAGAAAATCAGTGAATATTTGAAAATCATTCACTCCCTACTACATAGTACAGTAATTTTAGCCATATTGCTTGTTATGTATTTTTAAGACACAATCATCTATCTATGTGTCGTGAAAGGATAGCTCCATTAATACTAAAAAAGAAGGAATAGTTTATTAATACACCATTGTAATTAATACACTATGGTGGTATTCATATGTTACATAAACCACGGATCGCATTTCCTTTGTGTTAGGTGTCAGGCACAATGGTGTCATCAAATTTTTATTAGCTAGAAGTTTACTTTGTTAAAGACACCTGTGAAGCCTTCTGATTAAGCAAGTCATTTAACATAGTTAAATAAAATGCAAGTTATTGTTCTACTTCTGTGGATACTGAATCAAAAGGATGTTTTTCCCATGAGAAAGGGTTATTAGAAACTATTTTGCTCTAGCAGGACCAGCACTTATGTCTCTTTTTAGAAGACAAAAAAATAGGTTAATGATTCACAACCTGAGCAATTGTTTTGTTAGCATAGCAGTGTAAGAACACGCAGGATTTTGAATCTCAGAGGGCATGTTCTCAGTAATAAAAATATGTATTACATGGGTTAGGAAGGGTCTGATTTTCACAGTAATTCTGTAACCAGAAAAACATGTAATGCAAAACATAAGCTTGGAAATTGCTATTTGCTAGCTCCGTCTTAAGAAGATTTGTAGCTAACTCTGAATTACATGCTCTGCAGAAACAGCTCCCTTCTTTTATCACTTTGGAAATTATTAACTTACCCTCGATGGTCCTCCCTGCAGCAAAGGAAGTTTTCACATGGATTTTCTGATAGGAGAAACAAAAGAGATCATAGATAACAAAAGAGCAGTGTGAATGATAGTTTTAGAGGACCTTCATCCAAACACGTTTCAGTGACATCTCATCAGATAGGGTATCAAGCCCCAAATTTCCTACCGCTTAACACTACCATGCTTCAGGGCTAATCTATGGAACTAGATCATTCCTCAGTTCTGAATTTCTTATGTTATCTATGAACACAAATAATTGAACACATCCCATTAATTAATTAAATCAATTTTCACATAACGCGCTTTACTGTTACGGATCTATCTGCACAGTAAAATGGAGGTATGATAGCACTTGCCTACTTGGGCTGTAACTACAGTTGCAGTTCTTTGCATGGGTACCCCACGTGTCAATGCACTCCATGCTATCCACCCAGATAAATAACCAACCAACTCTCGAACTTGTCAAATAGTTCTAGAGTTCATGTACATATATGTATTTTCTTGCTCATCTGCAACCATTGCCATAAGCCACCTGCACTACAAGTGTATTTTAATGTTCTGCACTGCATACATAGAGAAGGAGCAGTGTTTAATCTTCTATACCCCTCTGACATGAGAATATGTTCTCCATAAAAATACATCTGTCACCCATATGAATTTCTGGCAAGGTAGGATCCAACTTTTCCTAAAAGTTCATCTCCCCTATATGCAGCTCCATATCCCAATTAGGTTTTTAGCACCTATTCAACATGCAAATTTCTGAAAATCCGGTTCACATGTTTGCAAGTTCAGTAGGCTGGAGAGCCTTTCAAGCAGCATACGCTGAAAACTGCACAGCAATTGCTGGTGCCGTGAGCTGGGCATCCTCCATAAGTGAAAAAGTGAAAGATAATTATATAGACGTGACCCTACTCATCCATATACAAAAATCCCTCATCTGCCCCTTTATCTGCCTGGTCATCTAATGCTGGGCTGCAGATTACTTGTGGCATGTATTTTCCTATTTGTATGTCTAGAAAGTAGTGAACACATCACAGGTTCTATGGAAAATAAGGAACAAATAGCAATAACTATAATTTTGTCACACTTGTTTTTAAAGAAGTTCAGCAGAGTAGAAGTACAGTAACACAAGGCTAGGATTAGTATCTAAAAATGGGGACTCTGCAGAAGATTTTTTATTTCTATAGAATTCTAGCATGGTGTGCCTTTCAAATTTTTCTGGATATAAACTCAAAGTAGATATTGAGTTTTCTGGAACTGCTAATTCCTGACTTATAATCAGTTAAAGTTTGCTTTTAATGCAACTTGTATGTGATATTCCAGACTTGCTAACAAATTATAAATTATTATCAAATTACAATGTAGTTAAAGTACCTAATCACATTATAGGTCATACCTTACATACCATGATTTTAACAAAAAAAGGAAGATAATGTGTTATTAATCAAAACCAAACTCATACTCACTGTAGTGCATGAGAAGGAGTTCTAGAGCTTTTAGGGGAAGAGTAAGAGAGTGACTCTTGTCAAATACCTGGAAATAATCTTTGCATTTAAAACTGGTGGCTAACTCAGTGTATGTAAACTGGTAATAGGGACATTTAAGAATAAAACTTTTGTTAAATTTTCATTTTGTTCATCCCTTGAAGCTACCAGGATAATTTGGGCATATTGTTATTACATAAAGAATGCCCTTCTCCCTTTTTCTTCTTTCCGCTCCAAATTCCAACTGTAAAGAGTAAAACTATATAACAGAATTAATTATTCCCAATATAGTTACTCACTATGGGGTGAGGGGTGAAGGGGGGGGGGGGGGGGGGAATGATGATGACATATTATTCTAATCAAAATCTTTTCTGCAAATTAGTTTACCTGTATGAATATCAACAGTACTGAGACCCCAGCGACAACTGTAAGGGAAATCCATGATTCTGTTTTATTTTTCTTTATATTTGGGTTGGTTTTCCCTTGCAAACCTATTTTATGATTGCTATTTTTATCCTACATCTACAATTTCAGGGTTTTATCTCTCTTTGTTTTGTTTTGTTTGTGTGTTTGTTTGGTTTTAGATTATCCAACTACTGGAAACAGATCATTACTAAATATACTCACCCTTCACTTTTAAAAAACTAATTTACCAACTGTGAGAGAAGCAGAAAGACAAGCAGCATTCCTGATATTAGTAGGCAAATAAAGAGCTCACTGTTTGCTATTTTTAGATGACAAGACACTGAGCACACAAATCCACAGTTTTAAATGAAGTTGGCAGCACCATTGTTTTGACAATGTTTTATCTTCTTCCTGATTTCTATTGTTTCCTTAACACATTTCTCGCAATGTTCCAACGCTTTTTGGCACAACGAACCATCATCCTATCTCAGACGTGCTGACGAAGCACCTGCAGCTCCTCGTCAGACTTCTCACCCAAAACCACAGACGCCAGGGGAGTTGAGCGGGCAGCCTGCAGCCCGCTCACCTTGCAGCCCCTGAGAGGCCTGCAGAGCCTCTCATCCCTCAGGAGGGACCATCCCCGTACTTCTTGCCTCTCCCAGTACGCTCCCTCCTCAGCAGGGATGAGAGACGGCCCCGAGGACCGCGTTGACTATGTTTTTGAAGGCTATGCAGGACCTCGCCTCTTCCCCCTCCGTCACGATTCCTGGACCCGTGACTTCGCCCGGAGCTCGCCCGGGGTACCCACGGCAACGGCGGGGCCCGACAACACACTTCAAAGACTTTTCCCGAGGGGAAATTCAAAACCCCGCTTGTACGAACACATCCATCAGCGGGTGGCAAAAGCCCCCGCGCGGAGCAACGCCCCCGCGGGCACTCGGGGCAAGTGCAGTTCCCATGCCCCGGCGCTGCGGACAAAGAGCGACCCGAGGCGCCCGCCCGGAGCCCGGGGCCGCGGTGACACCCGCCGGGGAGGAGCCAGACGCGGGCTGCCCCCGGGGGCGGGGGGGGGCAGCAGGGGAACTTATAAGAGCCGCGTCCCGCCAGAAGAACCGGGGCGTGTGTTTGGAGCAGCGGCGGGGTGACGGCGCTCGGAGAGGCGCGGCGGCAACAACAACCACCACCAAACTCCAGAGCCCAGAACCGTTAGATGGCTCAGAGCATGGACAACACCCTCGACAGCCTGGATGTAAGTGCCGGGAGCTGAGCCGGCCGCCGCCGGCTGCTCGACGCCGCTGCTCCGCGGCCGCGGG
>NW_010972887.1:3421601-3469440 GCF_000737465.1 Haliaeetus leucocephalus | reverse complement strand
GGGGGGCGCGGAGCCGGGCGCCGCGCCGCCTCCTCCTTCCCAGCCCGCCTAACCGCGAGGGTCTGCGGGGCGCCAGCGGGCAGGGCTCGGCCCTGACCTCTTGCCGCTGCTTGCGGACCTTGCTGCAGCTGCGAGCCGCTGCCGGACTCCCGCTTCTATCCTCGGGCTTTGCTGCTCGCCCGTCCGCTGAAGTGACATGTGGCGCCTTTGTGGGATGAAAAACGCCGGCAGAGCGGTTGGAGCCGCGGCAACGATGCGGGGGGGGAACAAGTTTGGAGTGAGGCGGCTCCAGGGAATGGCATCCCTCTGCCCCGCGCCCGCCCTAACCTCGGGCTGCCGGTGTGCCGGAGCGCGGGAGCCGCCGCCCAGCCGACCCCCGGCCCCCGCCGGGGGCCGAAACGCGGCGGCGTCCCGGTCTTGGGGAGGCCGCTCTTCTGCAGCCGCGGGGTTTTGAGAGTGGTTGGCACCAAAAGGGAGATCTCCGGCAAGTTCCTGCTTTGAGCCGGCGTTAATGCCCGCGCGGAGCTGGTGCATCCGTGTGCGAAGTGCCGCGGGACCCCCGGGGCGCAGCCCGCGCGGAGGTCGGGGGTTCACGGCGTGTACGGGGCACGAAAACTAAAATCTGAAAACCTGAGGAATTGTACATAGCCAGGTGGCACTCGCCCGCCTGCATCGCTTTTCAGCGTGGTGGCCAAAACCGTTGGTGGTTTCCTGATGTGCTTTCATGCCCTCACCAGAATTTCGCTTCCTTTTTCCACTGCTGTGCTTAGTTTAGTTCAGCAGTCTGGCTGCAGCCCAGCACCAGCCAGCTTCACCCCCTGCCCCGCAACCGCAAAGGGTGGGGAACAAAGGGAGGGGAACGTGGCTGGTCGTGATGACCCTCCATGGGGTTTGAGTTCCCCTGCTTCAGGTCAACTCTCTCTTTCTTTTCTTTATGGGCTTTGGGACTTTTTTTTTCCTTGCCTCTGTGTGTGGAGCTGTCAATTGCTTCTCAGCAGGGAATTCTGGCTATTATTTATCCTTTATTACATCAGCCAAGGGTACCTTCTCCATTTCTCCTTGACCCCATCCCCTTAATGAGAAGGGACTTCTGAGCAGCAGCATTTCTCTCTTAAGTAATTTTTTTTTTATAGCTCTCTCTTGTAAGAATTAAATGTCATGGGTAATATTCTATACAGACTAACCTCTTGAATCCAGTACTTCTGGACTCATCCATTTGTAGTATGTATCTGATTAGAGCACTGAAGTGTCCAGAACCAATGATATTTCTGGGAGTAGCCATGACCTTTCTTTTCCCTTTCATCCCCTGTCCTTAGTTACAAGATCTTAGTCCTCAGAGACAGACAAAGGAAGTTTTTTTAACTTGTTCTTATTTGCTGTACATTTTATATATATTTAAAACCTGTATTTTTCTGTCTGGTTTTCAAAAAGTTTGCCTATTCATGATGATGGAGACTGTTCAGGCAACTCTTAACCTACTGTCATACAGAGTAAGCTTTTGCAGAGGCGCTAACATCTAATTTTCTTTTTTTTTTTTAGCTCTCCTCCGGGTTAATCATTGAATTTTCTGATAATGGCACGGATGAGATTGGTTCAGGTGAATATGAAGACTACAGAGAGCCATGCTTTCAGCATGAGAATGCCGATTTCAACCGGATCTTCTTGCCAACAATCTACTCCATCATCTTCCTAACAGGAATAATCGGCAATGGATTGGTTATTGTTGTTATGGGCTACCAGAAGAAACAAAGGAGCATGACTGATAAATACAGGCTGCATCTTTCTGTGGCTGACCTCCTTTTTGTCATCACCTTGCCATTCTGGTCTGTGGATGCGGCCATAAGCTGGTACTTTGGGAACGTTCTGTGTAAGGCAGTTCATGTCATTTACACGGTCAACCTCTATAGCAGTGTCTTGATTTTGGCCTTTATAAGTTTAGACCGTTACCTGGCAATAGTCCATGCTACCAACAGCCAGCGACCACGAAAGCTGTTGGCTGAGAAGGTGGTGTATGTAGGCGTATGGCTACCAGCTGTGCTTTTGACAGTGCCCGATATAATTTTTGCCAGTACTAGTGAAGTAGAAGGCAAGTATCTATGCGATCGCATGTACCCTCATGAAAACTGGCTGATTTCTTTCAGGTTTCAGCATATCTTGGTAGGACTTGTCTTGCCTGGTCTAATAATCCTGACTTGCTACTGTATTATAATATCTAAGCTGTCACATTCAAAAGGCCACCAGAAGCGCAAAGCCTTGAAGACAACGGTTATCCTCATCCTTGCCTTCTTTGCCTGCTGGCTGCCATATTATATCGGCATCAGCATCGACACATTCATCTTGCTAGGAGTCATCAGACATCGTTGCAGCTTGGAGACGATAGTGCATAAATGGATCTCCGTTACTGAAGCCCTGGCATTCTTCCACTGTTGCCTGAATCCAATTCTGTATGCCTTCCTGGGTGCCAAATTCAAAACATCAGCACAGAATGCCTTGACATCAGTTAGCAGAGGATCAAGCCTCAAGATTCTTTCAAAAAGCAAACGTGGGGGACATTCTTCTGTTTCTACAGAGTCTGAGTCTTCAAGTTTCCATTCCAGCTAACGCTGCTCCTTGCCATCATTTTATAAATAGACACTTTAAAGTTGCGCAAGATTTCAGAAAAACAAGACTGACCATAATGTACAGATTTATTTACAGTTGGAATTTTATATTGTTTCTTTTAGTCTCTGTGAAGTTTAATTGACTTATTTATATAAAAAAGCTTTCATATTGATGACAAACTGTCTAGGCAGGTCCTGTGGACAAGTGGTTAGTTCACAAAAGTTTTAGTGCTTGTCTGTATGTATAGATATGTGAACTAAACACTTCTGGATTGTAGCAAAGTGACTGTTAAAAGTTTAGAAAATATTTCTCTGTTGTTTATATGTAAATGTTTTCAGTGTTGCTGTTAAATTCTTAAAAATTTGGCTGGAGATCTTTACCTTACTACAAGATGTTTGGTTTACAATAGCTTAACTCTGCTGTAGAAATGGCACTTACAACCAAAGCCTCCTCTGTTATATGCTAGGGTTTTTTTCCCCATTCTCAGTAATTGATGGTTTGCAAAATTTTCTGTTTAAGGTAAATAAAAGTATATGACAAAAAGTCATTTTGAGTGGTATTTTTATTTCTGGTTAAATGTTTTTCTCAGTGCTTTTATTTACAATTCTCAATGCACAATAATTTCTTTGAAAATTGCATGGCTCTTCTATGAAAAGCAGGAAAATGAGTTTCCGTACATATTGATTATTCAGTTGACACCTGTGAGTTCCAAGTCATTTGTTTTTTCCACCAGAACACATTTACTTCAGTTAACATTACCTTTAGAATACTTAAACTATCACTTTAAACAAAGAACTTTTTGAGGGCAAAATATCTACAAATGAAAACCAATCTACTTAAGCAATTGCTAAAGTTTACAGCCTCTTAGGAGTCAAACTAAGATTACTGCATGTGACTAACTTTTATGCCATGCATATAAAGTCAATCCTACATTTCTTCTGCCTTTGGCTGTTCTTCTAAATTTAGTTTCACATGTCAACAGTGATCAAAAGTAGTTGAATCAAAGCCATTTTGCTATTTGACATTGCATTTGGACTAGAAATTAATTTATTGGTATATCTCCTCTGTGGAAGGTAAGTGTTTTTTCTCTGTGGAGCTTTCCCTATCCTGTCAACATCCAGATTTTCAGAATAGAATAGATAATCTTAACATTCTTTTTAAAAATCCAGAATGTGTACCAGTTCTTAAAAATATTTTTTGAGTAGGAATCAGCCAGACTATAGAATTTCTAATAATTCTTGTTGAAATCCTATTTGTCTAAGTTAGTCACAGCTTCATGTTAGTAGAGTGCATTCAAAAGTGATGACTACCCAAGAGGACAGAGCCCTTGAGAATATTTGTGTGTTCCTACATGAAAAAAAAACAAACACAACTGTTACTGATCTATAAATAATTAAGAGTTTGGACGTAAATAAATAAATAAATAAACAAACAATACCTACTAGTCACACAACTGAAATAAGCAACCTGGGTATTGCAATGAGATTACCCAGAAAGAATGTGTTTTCACAAGCACAGCACCCTAGTGATTTTGTGGAGCATGTACCACTATGGTAAACTATACGTTAAATTGCATGTTTTATTTTAGATATTTTCATAAATGCAAGAGCTTTCTGTTTTCAACTTCCCTCCTCTCCAGTCAGGAGGCTGCAACCTTGGCTGCATCCTGCACACTTTTTCCCTTGCAATGACGGTAGTAGTCATCTGATTCTATGTTGAGCTGATTCAGTTTGCTGAACCAGCACAAAACTAACCTGGCAGAAAAAAAAATAATTTTCCAGCAATTTAGTGAATTGAATGAGCTCAATGAGGAATCCAACAAGCACTACAAAAGTGCAAGACCCTGTCAGCTGGAGCCAGGCACAGGGAGAAAAAACTGAGATAAAGGAAGAGGAAGCAGGTCCCCCCTTTAGCAACTAAACCTCCAGATCAGTTAACTCTAATGTATATCTTCACTCAACATAACAAATTAACAACAGAAAAGATGCATTCTCAAGAAACAAAAAGTCTTACTTTCACCAAGTTGTTCCTCATTAACAGAGCTGAGAAATGAGGAAAACATGGTATAGGAGAACTTCTTAAATGGTTTATTTTTGTTGTTCACTTGTGTGTTTTCTTAATTTAGTGAGGGTTTCCCTGTGAAGAATTTGTTGTTCTAAATGATTCTGATTTTCACCCCAGCACAATCAATCACTGTGATTTAATTGCACTTATAAAATACTTATTGGCTATCAACACACTGCTGCTTATTTGTTGAGGAAGTGTTTAGAGCCTTCTAGCATTGACTTAAATTATTCCCATTATACTTCAGTCAGCCAACTGTTACCTCAAGCAGACAGCAGGAAAGAGGGTGCAAGACAGAATAAACTCAGCAGTCCATGTTACTGCCAAAGACCACTAAAAGGACACTAAACAAACAACAGAAAGCATTTGTGTAGAAAATAAATTAGCAAAATTAAAACATAAGCCATGCCCCAGAGGGATGAGACCTACATTAATTTTATAAAACTGCCATTGTTTTCAGTAGAATTAGTGAAACTATGGACGGAAGGAATGTCTTGAAAAGGAGTTGAGTTGCAAGATCATTGGGGTTTTGCTCCAGCAAGGATAATTAGTCAAAAGCTACATGTAGTCATTTTTAAATTTCTTTCTATATCTACAAATATGAATATAACATATATTTTTTTCCGTTTACAGAGCAAATAGTTGCAAATTGAATGGTCATGAGGAAACATAGTAAGAAATTATGAATCCAGTTCTGTCCTTTTACCTCTGAGTAAGTCAGAGCAAATCAGGCAAATTTCTCTCAAAGCCACTGAGCTACTCCAAATATATTATATTGGTAAAAATTATGAATTTATTCCATTTTAAAACAAAATCACCTTTAAGCTGATTTTTGTTGAGGCTGTGACTTTTTTATGTCTTTGTGAATCAAAAGTAGTCCCAGTAAATGCATTTCTCAAAGTGTAAATTCAGTGACAAAGGTGAATAGACCTAATTTTTTAATTTCTACATTGGAGAAGTCAACATACATCAAGAACTTTCCAAAGTTTTTGAAGAGATTTCCAAGTCTTTCCAAATTATTCCTCTCTAGTATACAGAGTAATCATAATGACATTCTTCAATACATACACAATGCATAGTCTCAGCATTTTTTTGATGTAAAATTATAGCTGTGCCCAAGTAATTTTAAACATGCAACTCAAGATACAGAACAGAAAACAAATGTGAATATGGGTGAGTATTGGTTACAAACCAGTTTAAAATGTTACGTGGTAATTTAAAAGATTTATAATGTATTTACAAAGACATTAAATACATTATAATGTATTTACAAAGACTCTTTCCCGGAATTCAGGCACTAAGTATTTTGCCATGGTTGTTACAATGTGCTAACAGCAACACTGGACTAAAACATGGATATTCACCTGATACTATAATGCACACATTCTGAGTGCTTAAGGTTAGTTAGAAATCCTTTGGATCATGCAAGACTAAACCAAGACAGAACATGTACATGAACTTACTTTTGCTTCCTCTGAAATGCTGTTTGGAAGTAAAGTTAGAATACTCAAAGCAGTGGGATAAAATTATACTATAATCCATTATTTGTATGGTATATTTTTACTCTGTCTAATCAGGTTGTACAGACTCCACCTTAGAGGAGCATGTGAAAAGATGAGTGGTGGTAGTGAGGGCGTCAGAGCTAATGTATGCAGGCTATACAGGGCAGTGAGTAAGGTGGAGTTTGTTGGTTTTTCTTGGCTAGACTTATGACACAGTCATTACACAGGGGGTTCAACTTCTATGCATATACATAAATCAAAACAAAATCACCATGAAAATAAAAAGGAAGTAGCAGTAATAACATGGTGCCATTCATACAAGTGAATGGTTTATCTTATGATGGTTGAGCTCTAGTTGGACAATGTACAAAGTGACCACCTCTAGATGTTTGGTTGAAAAGGCCATTTTTTATATTGTTTGGGAAAGGAAACAGCATGACGAGGAAGTACTTCCTTGATCCAGGCATGCCTCCAAAATCCCCTAACAATGGAGTATTCTCATATTCTCATAGTGCTGAAACTTAGGAAACACTTAGGCAGATAGGGCACCAGAGTTTTTGCTCAAAGGATGCCACTCCCTCACTTTATGTTTTGAAAGAGCTATACAGACTCTTTTTCACAGCAATAAATCACATGTCAATTGAAATTACATGAGCACTGGGATTATTTCTTATAAAGAAGGCACGGATTTCTTAAAATCTTTTCTCTTTAAGCAACAAATTTGCTGTCACTCTTTTAATTTTCTCTGAAAATCTTTAATCTTTAACAGGAGGAAGTCTAAAGATCATTTAACATCAACTCTGTTACTATCTTCCCACCATTCTAGTTCTAACAGGACATACAATAAAACAATGCTATGCTTATTGGTTTTGAAAACATATTTTAGTAGCAGTGGATTATAAGCATACTCTGTGTTTATTTATATATATATATTTAACATAAACATATCTACATATATATAATGATGTAGATTATAAGCACCACTTTCAGTTGTTGGTACAAGTGATCCAGGCTCCAGCACAGCTACTACTGACTTCAGAGGAATCAGGATTCATTACAGGTGTAGCAGGTATTGATTAAAATTACTACTTTCTTAAAAGGACAGGCAGCTTCAGTGACAAACTCCCACTGAATTCAGAGACAGCAGGGTACCTAAAGAATTGTGCTTCCTGAAGTGTATAATCTTATAGCCCAAATTAGTTACAAATGAAGATTACAAATTCCTCTGATTTCAGCTGCAGTCAGAGATCTACAAGAAATTAAGTCTTTCAGTATGGAGCAGGTGGAATTGTTCTGCTGAACATAACGGAAATAAATTTTCAGCAAAATGGTTTTCTCTTACTGAAGGCATGCAAGCTTTGCATACCCAGCTATCAACAGTCTGACAGTAATTTGTCTTTAGTGGTACAGTGTTTGAAAGAAATAGGTCAACATTTAAAATATCCTTATCTTTTGGAATTCACACCAGGAACAGATTCTCACCACATAAACATGTCAAACTAAGTAGAAATTATGAGGGATTTTTTGAAGGGTTACATTGTGAAGAGTTCTTTGGCTTCTGTTTTGGTTTGGATTTTTTCACTGTTGATGCTGCCTTTTGTTTCTACTATCCTCTTTTCACAGCTTCTATTCTACTTGACTTTTCCTTTAAAAATATACCTTTATAGAATTTTTAATGGCTCTTTTCTGTTAAGACTACACCCAATATCCTGGACAAGTAAGAAAATGTAAAGAGAGACTGTCCAAATAAAAAATATAGCCTTCACAACAGTTTCTATGTCTTCTCATGTGCATTTCCCTTCCAACATCTGCTTTTCTTTAGTCAAAAGATAAATTACTTCTATATTGTATGAAAAGTTTAAACTCAAAGGTTGGTTTCATTCTCAAGTTTCTTAAAGTGCAATCACAGCACATATTTGTTTACTTTCTTGGTTCTTCCCTATTCAGCACTCCTTAGTCAGGCAGATCTCCCAAAGAGAGGTCTGGATAAGAAAGGCTGAGGGGGCCCCTTACCTGCTTGTCAGTGTCATCACTGATGCCACCACAGCTACGAGAACACGGGCTGACCATAAATTTGCTCTCACTACTGATGCACTCTGGAAGGCTACAGTAAGACCGGACAGCAATAATTATAACTGGTAATAATAATCCTAATGTATCGCCTTGCCAAAGGTGACCATGACACTCCTCCACAGACATAATACAAAATAAACTTGAAAAGTTCAAATAGAACATCTTTCCTTAACTCTCCTTTCACAACTACTCAAAACCTTTATTGGACATCCCACTTGTCACCTTTCTTATGGTTAATCCTTTTCAATATTGCCCCCTCTTAGGCTAATATTTCCTTTCTTTTCCTTGGGGAAAATGTCCAATATTTAAAATATCTTTAAAAACACTCATTCTGTGAAGTCTGTCTACATGAGTTCACCAAAGAGAGAAATGTTGGTATGCTTGATAGTAGAGGATGAAACTGGGACCTCAGTTTCCACAGAACAACCCCTCCTCTAAAATCTATGGAAAGTAAGAGAATAATTCTTGGTTTTTATAGACATGTTTTAATGTGAGAGCAAAAGATATGTCTTGTCAATATTAGGTTCATTGGAAGCCTGAAATCTATTATTCCTGCTCTTTGGGGGAGGAATTACATCTCTTATACAAGTGTTAAGTGCACTGTTGGAACTTCGTTCAGGAATGCATTGGTAAGAAAAGCTAGAGTCTCTAACACAAATAAAAGGGAAGAAGGGATTATTGTACAAGGGTATGGTTTCATGTCAGATTTAACTTGACAGTGAAGTAGATTTAATGAGTTCCTGTCCTCCCCTACCCCTTAGTATTTACTACCTTCCTTTCCATGGCCTTCCAGGTCATGCTCCCCACCCCCCTTTTCTTGCCCTCTTTCTCCCCAACCCCATTGTGGCGATTCTTTAACAGTGCTATCCTGCATGGAACTGGGCACTAATAATGCACTGACACAAGGCAACCGAGCTGATCTACTAATCAGCAGGACCAAAAAGGATAGTCTCACACCTCACAGTCCTCTTCCTTCTCTCCTTTACTCTTTAACTATGCATACCCCTCAATCTCTGCTGCTCATGTGACTCCTTGGCAAGCCAGTTCAGCTCTTGAAGATTTGAGTTTCACAGGATTTTGAAGCAATTTAACTTCCTCTACTAGGAAGGTCTTCAGCCTCCCTCCCTCCCTTCCTCCCTTCCTCTGCTAATCCTTTCATTTGATATCTTCAATACTCTCCAATTCTTAGCCCTGTGGACCTGTTTCCTGCTGTGCATTATCTATTGAATCAGTCACACTTTCTTTTGACCAGACTTAATTGACTAAATAGATAGACAGTATCTATTTTTTTCTTATTTATTTTATACCATTTTAATGAAGTTAGCTCAGAAAGAGGGCTGACTACATCCAAGATAAAAAAATAAGCAGTCAGGCACATCGCTCAGCAAAGAAAGAAAAGTTGTAACACAGACCTTTTTGCACTTTTTCTTTCAGCAGTAATGAGCTTTTAATTTGACTCCCTGTATTTGTGAAGCCCACCAGCCACAGAAAATGAACCAACAAAATAAAGTGAAAAGATTTCAGCCAGCATGGCGAACTGAATTGGCTCACTAAGAAGTCAATAACTGGAGCAATTGCAAGAGTGAGGGTGGAATCATGCATTTGGGAGCTGTGGGGGGAGCAAAGAAGTGGGACCCTGTCTTTTGGGAGCAGCAAGTTGTCAGACCAGTTTAGCTATCTTGTCAAAACTTCCTTAAGTAAACAGCCAAACTGTTAAACAAACATAAACCAGTTCTCAGGTAGAGGGTAAGAGGTTGAAAAAGTATGGAGAGAATAGATGCCCCTCTTTAAGGGAAGTGAGCCCTGCCTCCTCCATAAACAAAATATGATTACCTGTTGACTACACGACCATGGTCCAGCAGATGACTTTTTCCTGAAACAAGGCTCAAGAAAGAGGTCTCGAATAGCAGTATTTTAAACTAGAGAGATCTGTAATAGTGTGATTAATCATGTTCTTGCTTAATCATGATTATAACCTATACTGCTTATCAGATTTAATGTAGCTATTTGTTAAGACACACTGTAAATCTACATTCATATATATAGTCCACAAGACTTGTTGAATGTGATGGATGTTTGTATGATTTTTAAAAGCAGAATCCTTGAAAAGTACAGAGCATGTTTTCTCCTATTTAACAATCACTAAAAAAAAGCAAAGCATTTCTTTTAAGTATTATGCTGTGACTCTCCTTATAATTAACTATCAACTAAGGAAAGAAGAAATTGCTTCTTGGTATGAAATCTGCTTAGGAAAAAACATTAGATCCCTGCCTCAAATGCAGACTTAGTTCCACTGAAGAAATGTAGTCAGCCCAGTTATGCTGAAACCAAACTAAATATGCTCAGATTGTATAGTCTGAATGTGTGGAGCTATACGGCTCTCCTAATACTCTGCAATGAAAGGGATAACCTGGCAGCTGCATGAATATTCAGTATAGTGTACACCAATCCAACAGTCTAACCATACTTCAGCCCAGAGAATAAACAGTCAACAGAGCCACAAATCCTTGAACCTACTCACTCTTCCTACAAGCTAATATGGAGGGAGTATTGAGAAACTTTGCCCTCACATCAAGCATTTTGTGGAGACTCTGTAATAAAAACTGTGACAGATGAAGGATACAAGATCCTTTGTGATATTTAAGAACCACTCTGCTACCCAGGTGTTTGAAAGAGATCCTGTTCAATCATTCACTAGTTTCAGTAACAATTACAAATCAGAACAAGGATTTTTGTATCTCTTTAGAATACTTTCAGTTTCTAAAGGTAATCCATTTTAAAATCCTCTGTTCTTAGTACTACACACTTACTCGACATGCACTCTTTCAGTTGCTGGCCAAACTGGGGCCCATTATGCCCTCTATAAGCCATGCCCTGCGAGGAAAATGAAGGTACATCTACCTGAACTGGAACATGGTATTGAAATGCTGAGGTTACACTGACTGAGCTGACAGTGGTACTGTTTGGTAATATTAATTGAGTTCAGAAATCAGTGCAGCCAGAGAAGCAGCTGTGATTACCTGTCCCTTTATCTATCCTGACTGTCCTGATGACTTCGCTATAGAATTAGTCTCTCTCTGACTCAGTGAATATTTATTTATGCAAAGTTAAACATTTTCAAAAGGACTCACAAGACAAAAGCACCTCATCAAATACAATAGCATGGTGATTAAGCACCCTCCCAGGAGAGAGTGCGCTCTCTTAGACTACAAGGAAACCCGAGCTTTTGAAAGGGACATTGTTTTTGCAAGAGAGGTTCTCCTCCTGCTCTTCAATATTTTTTATAGGATTGATTTTAAAAAAGCACCTATAGGGGTAAGCACTGTCCTTTGAAAAAAGCTGAGAAGTGCTTTGTTTATGACTTCTGCTGGGGGTTAGGCAGATCGTACTTTGTCATTTCACACTGTCAAGTCTGAAATGGTTCTGTACATTAGCAGCAGCAGATATTTAGATACTTAGATCTGCTAGAAATTGACAAAAGCTTTTTAAGGTTTATGTTTAAATTTAAGTGTCCATATTATTTATAGAAATGTAAATTTGTCTTGTAAATCTAGCTGTCAGTAAGTGGGGTCTAGAACACTACAGAACTCTGCCCCACATTAACAAAACAGAGCTGTAGATGATATTCATACACCAATAATTCAAGCTCTACACCAGACATAATACAGCTACAACATGTTTTCCTCCTTACTCTTTTCACAAACTCCATAAACGAATGGACAGCTCATCCTAATGAGCTCTTCAGCGACTGAGGTACACTTAATCCTGAATCAGCAAAACCTGATAATAACTCTCAGCTACTTGAAGTGGATTTATTTTCTGATGACTAGACTTAAATCCAACCAAAGGTCAGTAGAAATAAAAAATTATGTCAGCTCAGGACTTAATGATATATTCTTACCTCTGTAGGCCTATAATTTCTTTAGATACCTAAGAGGTCATGTCAATCTTAATGTCTCCCAGTTTTATGAATGCAACCATAAGTCCCTTTTAAATCAGATTACAAGTGATTATTATAACTCTAAATTAAGGGAAAGGCCCACCATTTTCTCTAATTGGAAAGACTAATTTAATTATAATCCTTGTCTTTCCAGATGCTTTGTATTTGTTCCATTACATTACAATAGATAGTTAGGGTTTATGGAAAAGAAACAGTTAATTGTTTATGACTTGGAAAGGATGAGAATTTGTTCACATATTCTCGTGTAGCCACACTTCAGCCAAACTTCTATTGGTTTTGAACTGCAGGTATCTTCATATACAGTACATGATGGCTTCACTTCTAATGTAAAGTAGCTGAGAAGACTACGTAACTAGATTGCTTATGCTGTTCTAACATTTTTTAAAGATCTTCCATCTAAAATAGGCAATTGATAAAACCATCAGAAGTAAAAAACTAATAATTCAAGATCCACAAGTCAGTGGGCACAAAGTGGAAAATGGTTAATGTATTCAATATCCCAGTGTGATTTTGCACTGAATGAACAGAAATTGACATAGCCTCCAAAGTGAATCTTGTCAACAAACTCACCTTGCCTTATTAAAATCATTGTTGTATCTAAATTATTTTTGTTTGTCATAAATAAGTAGCTTTCCAAATATTAAATAGGCCACATCTATATTCTGTGTAGCTTTGCTGAATCCAAAGTTTAATTATTTATTAGATATCAAATGTATAACATCTGTGTAAGAAGGCTGACATATGTTAGGACCTTTGACTTTGATATACGAAAACTGTCTGCTGAGTTAGGAATCTCTCTATAAATTAATTAGATAAACATGAATATAGCATGTATATTCTTCTATGTCTTTGCTTCCCTAGAGATGAGGATAATGCTTACACAAAGAAGACAAGACCGAATGTATGAATGGATAACTTTTGTCTTTGAATTAACAAGGTTACACTTTATGCCTTCTTAACTTTTTAGCGGATGGCTTTCACAGTTTAAGGATTTCACAGTCTAAACATTAATTCTTCTCTCTTCTCCTAAGCTGTTTCTGAGACTCTGACAGTATTACAGAAAATTACACCAGTATAACTACCTAGATTTTGTTTCATTGGTATAAATTTTGTAGGCAAGGCCTCAAGTAAGAACATTCTGGAAAGATATATTGTTTGTCTTCTTCATTCACACATGCAAACACACAGACATATACACACAAATCCAACTGATTATACTTTGGGTCATAATCTTATATTTTGATAGGAAAACTTCAATTTTATTTATCTCCTTGTCTCTATTTTTGAGTTGGAACCCTTCTAAAACTTGCTCCTCCAGCTGCTTGTCATTCCACTATATAACAAAAAATCATTTTGCCTAACACTCCCTAGAAAGCGGAGCCTACTGCCTGTACAAAGATATTTCTTTTTCTCAGCTAGATACAAAATGTAGTCTTTTATCAAGATAAGGGAAGGGTCACAGTTGATCTTCTAGTGAAAATGCAGAGCCTTCTCTCCACAATATTTTTTTTCCTCTAGAGATCCCTCAGTAGAGATCCACAGTTTTGATTTACGATTTAAGTTACAACTTTGCCATAGAAAAGGAGTAGTTCATAGGCAAGTATGTAAGGTCATAAATTATGCCCATTCTCACTACTGAAAAGGTATAATCTTCTTCCAAATAAGGCTGCGTATAGCAGTATATCCAAGGAAACTAGAGAAGTAGACATGTGCCAAAAGCATCAAATAGTGTTCTTTGCCTGAGTAGGGCCCATAGTGACATGCATGCAAAAGAACTCTTGCTTTTTCAAAAAGCAATCCTGAATAAAAACTCTTCTCATTCAAGATAGAGGCCTTAAGGAACATCCTGCATGTTAACAAACATCTTCAGATAATGCCTAGTTTGATGCTCATTTCCTACTTATTCACAGACTCTCTTAAATGGAGCTCTTTCACTTCTGCAGCTTAGCCTAAGGAAATCCTGCAAGAACAATGTGTGACTGAAATACACACAGGTTTCCCAAATGGTAGCAAGACCCATTGATGCTGCTTCAGATAGCACCAAGACAGCAAGTTATAATACAAGCTAAACAAGAAAGGGTCTTGTTTGTATAGGATTGATTTGGGTTCAAGCTTTTTTCCTTTCAATTTGTAGTATATTATGTAAAGTGTCCTTCAGTGAAGAAGATATTTAGCTGCCAAGCTACATTACCTTTCCTCAAGTATTTCAGTAGACAGAATTTCAAAACCACCTATGCAATTGTTTACTCCCCAAATAAGCATTCCCATTTACTCTTCTTTGTAAAGTAGCCTGGAATCTCCTTGCAGATGCTGAAGGTCTGGTAACAGAAAGAGAAGCCTTAAATACTCTATTTCTAAAATCAGATACCATGGCATTGACACAGTTTTATTAATTAAGGTTGATTTATTGCTGTAGAAGATGCCTGGTTTGATGCTCCTGGAGACTATACAATCTGTACACATTTACAGAAAAACTGCATTACTGAGGACATTACAACTTTCCTGGGACTACCTCTGTACACAAGGGAAAATCCTTAGGACCCCTAGATTATGCAGCTTTTCTGCTGAGTTTATCAACAGGGTATAAATGATTCCAGTATAGGGACATCTTTCAATTGTACAATAGATTTAGACCATTAATTTATTTCAAGACATTTAATACTTGACGGATGGCTTTGAACTATTTCCAAGACAGATTACTTTTGGATCTCAAAGAGAAATAGCTCTTTATCCCATTACAAAATTTCTGAGCCAAACAATCTTCCTCCTCCTTCTTTATTTCTATAGCATTATCTAGTGTCTTCTCCAGTCACAGTCTGGTTAAAGCTGTTGCTAGTACTTTTGCTAGTCAGAGCATCCCTAATGAGTTTTTATGCTATTGCTTTCCTTGTTTTCTTATTGACCTTACTGCACAGTTTCCTCAACAAAGAGGGCACACAATATTTTTGTATTCACAGCAGGTATTATGCATCACACAGCACTACATATGTGTTAGTGGATAAACCTGATTATCTGTCTTCCCCAGAAGATCATATTGATCAGCCAAGCAACTCCTAAAACACCTTAGCATCTAGATTACTTTTTCCATTTTATTTGTGAAAACACATTCTTTCTCTGTTCAGATGCTTAAATCCCATGGTTCTAGGAAAGTTGTATTTTGACTGAAAGAAAGACAGGAAACACAGTATGCCTAATACGTACACAAAGGAGACACAGCAAAATAAAATATATTAAATTAAAAAAAAAAAAAGATTTATGACTTTAACTCTAGCCACAAAGAAATGAAAAATAGTAGTCCATCCAATAACTGATTTCAGGGCTTTTATATACAGGTAAATACTGTTATCAATTCAGATACCATATATCATTTAGAAGTAAAAGCAAGGTATGGTGAAGATTATATGCATAAAATGGATCTTATTATAACTTTTTTCACTAAAATCATTAATAATCAAGCTTTTGAGACAGAACAGGATAGTCCAATAGTACTACTTTCCTGCAATCTTAAAAAAGAAAAGGCAGAACTAAGGTACAATGTTTCTCTGTAGCAAATCTTATAATACCCAGCCATCCCAGTTACCATACCCTCACTCATCCTCATAAACAGAAATTAAGAACATTAGAGTAGAACTTTATTCAAACACCTGCTAAAATCAGTGGAGACTCTCACTGGATTGATACGCTTTGGATCAGGACACTAGCGCAGGGTCTTTTGCACACTGACTTTCTCCATTCTTTTCTACTGACATCACAGCTACCTAAGTAATTCTGATTAATTTTTGCATCAGATAGTTGGGGCTTTTCAGAAGAATTACTACAGTGGGCCCTGTGTGGTTAACTGATTGTGCTGAGCAAACGTGATATATTGCAAAGTGAAGTATCAGGCTGGAAAGCTAAAACAATGAGTTACTCAGAAAACAGTTGGAATAAACCATGTTTGTTCTTTGCCTTTTTATACATAAAAATGCTTTTGAGCGTATTTGTTCAAATGTTAATAGGTATGCAACTATAAATTCGACTTCAAAATCTCACATCTCCAGTTACAAGCCAGTTATATTTACAAAAAGCAACGCTCGTTTACCCATCAGGCACTTCTAAGCACATCTTTGGATGTTGTTGCTGCTGTTTTTTTATATAGTTGAGCTATTTGTCTTAACTAAAAAAAGTAGCATCTGTATGTAATTTCCATGCTCACTTGGCACCACTACCTCCTTTTGATGACAGTCTGTACTGTTTCCCTTTCTTCTTCTAGTCACTCCAGCTGCAGGACCCAGATGTCAAACTCAGGAATGTATCTTTTCCCAGCAGTGATATCTGATTCTGTTGTTGGCACCTCTGCTGGTGGCTGTTCTGAAGCTGCCTGTGTGCAGCTTCATAAGTTTAAACTGCAGACAGCATTTTTTATTTATATGCTAAAACCTTTTCAGTTGCCTTAATTATGGGAACTGCATATTATATATTCATTAAATATACAAACATATAGATTCCATTATTTACTAACTGGTTTCATGGCAACTGTCATGCTTCTGTAACCAGAAACTGGGAGGCAAGAAGAAAGCTTCCAAAAGTGCTAATGAGACATCAAAAGTAGTTGCTTACTTTTAAGAATTGATCCAAATGAAGAAAAGGTAAATATAAAGCAATCAAAGGCTGAATGACAAGAGTAAAGAGTAAGGTAGAAAGGAAAAGGTGAAAAAAGAAATTTATTAAAAAGGAATGAACAGCAAAGAGATGAGGGGAGAATAAAATATGTTAGAACTGTCTAAAACCATTCTGCCACATGTCTCTAAAAAGTGAAGTTCTTTAAAAAAGAACAAAGGGAAAAATTTCTTTCTAATTAATACCTTCTTGTAATTTTCTCTTTTTCTGTCTCCTAGCTTCATGTTTTCCTCTTGGGAAATTTTGCTGCAGTATTTGATTCTCCATCACATAGACAAGAGATTTGTCTCTGAGGGACTTTGCTGTAGCTTACTCACATACAGTCATTGACTGGTTTGGAGTACTGAATGAGCCAACCAGCTTGCATCCTCCCACAAGCACTGGATAGCACCTGTGTGCTTACTCTGCTGCAGTCCATGTGACAAATTAATTTTCCTGTCTACAGATCCTTTAAAGAAAGCACATTCCTCTCCCCCTGCATTAATTCTCCTGTGTAATAAACATAATTTTGAGCCAGCTTCTATCTTACACAAACAAATATTACCAGTTGCTTTACACTGATGCGCATATAGTCACAAGAACAGTTTATGAAGACAAAAAAGTGGCATATTAACAAACTGCTTATTCAAGAAACTAACCAGTGTTAGGCTAAAAGAGCTAATTAGCAGGCTAAGAGAAGGGAGGGTAATGATCCATTAATGAGCTAATGGAGTGGTAAGTGGTGAGTAACCCAGTCAGGTAGACAGACAGACTGGAAAGTTCAGAGATAAGAAAATATTAATACTTAGCAACATTTGTACTATCTTGAAAGCCCACCTGATTTCTATTTCAATATATCTGTTGGATGTTGAACATTGAAGTGATAAACTATATGTAATTCACATTTTACAAATTAAAGAACTATGACCAAAAGTTTAAAGATTCAAATAAAAAGAGAGAATTATCTTGAAATCCAGGAATGTAAAATGTTTACCAGGATTCAGCCATTTAATAGATTATATTTATTTTGCTGTTCAGTCTAGCAAGATGCCAACACCATGATTCCTATTCATCACTTATGCATTCCTTATTCATCACCTATGCATCACACTTATATGCATCACAGGTATGGAATGGACTCTATATGAGGAACAAAAATATACAGGAGTCTACAGCATCTAGACAGGTAGACAGAGAGACCAATCAGTTTTTGCAGTATGAAGAAGATAAATAGATGAGAGAGTGTACAATCAGGCTGACATAAAACCTAGGAGGCATCACGTTCAAGACCAACACAAGGAGGGTTGTTGTCCCTAAAAGTTTATAGGGATACAAAAAGTGATATCACAAAATTAATGGAAGAAAATCCAGCATAGACAATTAAATGCAAAGAGGCTATATCTGGCTTAAAATGTTCCTGCTCTGAAAATCACTGGAGCCTGGGAGAGCATTTTGGGGAAATATCACTATATACTTACTGTCTTCTTATACTCTTTCCTGTACTCTGATGCTGGTCAGTGCCAAGACGACGAGTCACTGATTCAGATGAAGCTTTGGTCTGACCCAGTGAAGTTGTTCTTATGTTCAGTTTTTGGAATTTGAAAAGTCCCACTGAAATCAGCAGGATGTCTACATTCTCTTCACTACAGGTCTGAACACCCAGCATTTTGTAGGAACAATCAAGAGAAAAAGTAACTCACTAGAAGACAGAAAGGTATGGAAAGTGTATTGTACAATATTGTAACTCCAGAAACAGAGAGCTTCATGAAACCAGAGTATTCTTTTAAAGAGCTAAAAAAAAAGTTAGCAACGTAGAGACTGTGTTTGTGAGTTCTGTGAGAGAGGATGAAGCAATTTCATGAGAAAGCACAGAAAGCAGGAAGACAGTTCTGCTTCAGATTTGGTACTAGATGGAAAGCTAATGCAGCTGAGACTGATGGCAGAACCGCATTCCTGTAGTGAGGCCGTGGCATGATTGCTGCCCTCCTACTTTGGACAATAGGATTCAGGGGTTTTTTCTTTATTTGGACTGTCCAGATTCAGCAACTGTGTCTCACTTTCAGCACCAATAAGTTCAGCACCTCTAAAAGAAATGTCCAGATATGCACCCTTAATCACAAGCCATTTCTAAAAATTTATTCTCAATGATTTAGGAACATGCAAAAGCCTCAATTACAATAGTTATCACAGCTGAGACTAAAACATAGCTCCAGACTGTGGGAGCACGCAGTGTCCGTAGCTAACAGCATAGGGATGATGACAGGCAGACTACCCAACAAGACAGTGAACCCGGTATGAAAAGAGCAGTGTGAGAAGACAAATTCCAGTATTTTAGTCCTGAAGGTGAAAACAAAGAACATTAAGAGTACTGGCAAGACCAGAGATACAGAGACAGAAGACATTTTACCCCAGGAGAAAATGTACTGCAGACTTCAGTCATGACAAGTACATTATACTTACCTCAAAAATATTTTACTTCAGCAGCATGAAAATTTCTAATTATTCTTACAGTTCTTCATACAAACAAACTTATGGAGATTAGGTGTTGTTTGGAGTTTGTGATCAAAGTGTTAGAAACAATCAGTTACACTTGTAAGTGTGAAAACTGAAAATGTTAGTATACAAATGGAAAAAAGAAAGCATGTCTTTAATTAGCTATTTTGCATACAAAACACCTTATCACAAGTAAGATTAGAGATAGCATACAAAGACAATGCATTTAGAAGTGCTAAGGACATTATCACATTCTTCCATTTACTATCATTTTTTAATACAGCAATATTTTACAGAAGTGGGAGAAAGAAAAATTAAAACAAGCTTGCCTATATGTAAGTAAGCAAGCCAACTTGTCTTTGAACTTGGCTTCCAGCACCTCTGCCCCCAGTAAGTGGAATTTGTTTCCTTCTACATCTACTTCCCAATTACTTCTTCAAACTGTTTGTGTAAACACCAGGTGTTCAAAACAGTGGAGGCCTTTTTTGTCTCCACAATACCAGGAGAACATGTTTGACCTAATGACAACCTTCTACACACACACAGGCACAAAAGCCTAAACTGTACTCTCCATCCTTCAGTTGCTTTCAGCTCCAACATTTTAAAGGAGCTCCGAGAGATCACAACTCCTTGTCTGTTTAAACAAAAAGGTGGCATTCAAAGTCTACAGCAGGAAGCAATCCCTCAGCTTTTCAAGATTATACTTTTGGAAGAAACTCAGGCAAAATAATCTTTTGACTTAACTGGCAATAATGATTTACTGTGAACAAAGAAGGAATTTAGAGAGATTTTGCTAGTATAAAAGGTTGAGTAGGAAGTAACATAGCTTAAATTTCTACCATTATTTCTGGAAGAAGTAAAAGGTATAATTAATGTTATTATTCATAAAAAGAAGAAGTCAACAAGCTTGCAGCTCAAACAGCTCTCCCAATGAAGGCTGTAAACCCATTTTATTTTCACATTGGGAATCCACAACCAGAATATTAGGAATTTACAGGGATTACTTACAGGGATTACAGGAAGGCAGAACACAGACTATTCATCTTTAGGAAGATGCATGGCAGAAAAAGCTGGCTAGCTAACCAACTCATGGAGATTCTCCCTATTTTTCAAATTTAGAATATCATCCATAATTATGTGGACCAGAGTCCTTGGCTGAGACTGGGACCTGACTAAACTCCACAGTGAGAACACAGCCCTCTGGGAATATATAGGTCCATCAGATATCCTTCGTAACAGCTGAAAGGAGCCTAGGTCCTACCAGAGAAGAACCAGCATGCGCTAAACCTAAGACCAATTGGCATACAACCTTCAGGTGCAGGTGGAGATGATGTGAAAGCAAGTCTGGAAACTAAGACAAGGTTTCACATGCCTCCTCTAAGGGCTGAAACAAATTCAGGGAGAGAACAGCTTTGGCGAACCCTAGCTTATTGTAATTACCTTGTTTGCGTTGTGCTTTATCTTCCAGATAACCATCAGGTATAGCTGAAAATATGAGAAACTTTCCCCCTTGGCAGCTGGAATATGCATAACAAGAAACCAGAAGACAGTCTGAGTCTGCCAAAGAAAGAGTGGCTTTTCTTTTAGGTCCTGAAGGGAAGGAGATCACTTTCAAGGTACCCAGAAATCCTGGAAGAGGACTCAGAACTGATCCACAGCTCTCATTTGTAATTCATCAGACTTCAGCAGCACATGCTGTACAGTAATGTGCCTAGGATTCTTGAGAGGTAGAGAGTAGTCAAGGCAACCTGATATTGAACAAGCCAGATTCAACATCAGAACATTTACAGGCAGAGAAGAGGGGATCCCATGCTATTTTTGTATGTTGATGCAAAATGCATCAGTGGTAGTATCTGTTGTTACTATTATAACCCCTGGTAAAAAGGAGAAAAGTATTACAAATGTCAGAAACATTTATGTAGACTGCTATCCTCAGGAGAGACTTTGTGTCATAAACTGTCCAAATGCCAGAGCCAAGAGAAATGTACACAACTGATGACCTAGGCAGTGATTGAAGATAACAGAACATTCTCTTGCTAACACTGTGTGCTTTTTTCCACTACCTAATGAAAAATTTGACTCCTAGAGACTTTGTGTTCATCATGTCCACTGGAGGTGCACAGTTCAAAGTCATGTTTATATGCTTGGAATTCAAACTTTCAAGGGAAGGGAATGGTTCCCAAAGCTAAGTAGGTCTTCTGTGACATGAAAGAACAAGCCTCCACCTTTTGAAGGATAGATCCTAACATTTGGAATTGATTCCAGGCGCATAAGATCTGGTAGAAATAAAGTCAAGATGGGTTGTTATGTATACATCATTGTCTGC
This sequence comes from Haliaeetus leucocephalus, assembly GCF_000737465.1. NCBI lineage: Eukaryota > Metazoa > Chordata > Aves > Accipitriformes > Accipitridae > Haliaeetus > Haliaeetus leucocephalus. The sequence continues at coordinate 3,447,782 of NW_010972887.1, read as the reverse complement.
ACTTCAGAGGAGACTGTTACGTATTGACTGTGAGTCTTAATGAGTTAAGAAGTGCAAAATAGACTGTGGAGTTTGTAAAACATTTCACCTGCCAGCTACCAAGATAAGGACAGAAAATAACTTAGTATTAGATAGTAAATAACTTAGATTGAACTGCACAGTCCTGTACAAACAGTGATACTGGGCTGCAACAAAGTGAAGAAATTTTGTATGAAATGGATTATAATGTGGAAATAAATTAAGATTAAGAGAGAAAAGTGAGTTAACCCTTTGAAATAATGTTGTTATTGCCATCATAGAATCATAGAATTGTTTAGGTTGGAAAAGACCTTCAAGATCATTGAGTCCAACCATCAACCATGCCCACTAAACCATGTCCTGAAGTGCCTTTTCTACATGCTTTTTTAATACCTCCAGGGATGGTGACTCAACCACTTCCCTGGGCAGCCAGTTCCAATTCTTGGGAACCCTTTTTGTGAAGAAATTTTTCCTAATATCCAACCTAAACCTCCCCTAGCATAACTTGAGGCCATTTTCTCTTGTCTTATCACTTGTTACTTTGGAGAAGAGACCAACACCCACCTCACTACAACCTCCTTTCAGGTAGCTGTAGAGAGTGATAAGGTCTCCCCTCAGCCTCCTTTTCTCCAGACTAAACAACCATAGTTCTCTCAGCCACTCCACATAAGACTTGTGCTCCAGGCCCTTCGCCAGCTTTGTTGCCCTTCTCTGGACATGCTCCAGCACCTCAATGTCTTTCTTGTAGTGAGGGGCCCAAAACTGAACACAGTACTTGAGGTGTGGCCTCACCAGTGTCCATTACAGGGGGACGATCACTTCCCTGCTCCTGCTGGCCACACTATTTCTGATACAGGGCAGGATGCTGTTGGGCTTATCATCATAATCATCCTGAGCTTGAATTTGACAACTAAAGCATTCAACTGAAGTCTGAGATGGCTCCCTAACCTCTTTTCTTCTTTTGATACCAGAAGATAAATACTGTAAAACTCCTTTTCTCTGATATAAAGGAGAAGACAATCTGTGGCTCCTAGGTTAAATGAGCAGCTACTTTATTTGGAAGGCCTACTGTGAAGGCAACAGCTGTGGAGTATACAGATTCAAGCAAATATAGTGGAAAAGCAGGCTATAGTTTAAGTATCTTACATGAGATAGTGGAATAAGCCACAACATTTCAGGATCAGACTATAAATGTATCCTTTCAAAATTCCATAAATGTATTTTTTAGAATTTGAACTGTCATGGGATTGTCCTAGTAAAATCAGTTTGGCATGGGAAACTCTGAGTGGGTAGAGCAAAATGGAGAAGGTAGAAAATGAAGTATTTTAGCACAAAAATACAATTTAAAAAAATGGAAACAACCAGAAGTACCTACAAGGGAAACATCACTATCACAGCAAACAGAATAGGGACAAAAAAAACCCCAGTATTACTGGGTTTTTCTTTACTTTTTTTATTTTGCTCTTGGGAAAGATTACCCAAGCACTTTTTCTGCTGACAGTCAAGCATGATATAGTTAGACATAGTCAAGTAAATTTGATATGTGAAAATACAATGAGATTTTCTTCCTCTTTCAGCAACTTCTTCCAGCCAATTGAATACCCACATTGAGGAAGGAATACTGCATATTGCTAATATGCACAGATTTCAGGTCTGGGTGTCTATTTCAGTAACTAATTTAGAACTGTGAAGAGACTTACATTTCTCTAACTCCAAAACTGGACCTGTAATGCCACATAATTCATCACATGTTATTTGAGTTTTTGCAGTAGATAGTAAAAAGAGTAATTTTAGCTAAAAGCAGAACTAATAAGCTGATAATTTGTTATGCACAGCTTACAAATTTGTCAGTATACTAGCATTCTACAGAATAGAAATACAAAATTATTATATAAGTAATCATCAGTTGGTCAGTATCCAGCAAATGAAGGAATACATTTTTTATTATCAGTATTCAGAATTGAAGTCTTCTTGCAACATCTTTGTGACAATGGCCTTTTGCCAACGTTAGAGAAACAGTTCTTGTTTCACAGTATCTTTAGGACCTAGTGATGAGTTGCACTTGGCAAAATATACAACTCATAGAGAATTGAGAAAAATGAGCACTTCTCAGCTTGAGAGAAATCTTAGTGAACATGACACAATTTATAGTTTTAGCTAAATTAGCGGGTCAAATATAGCGAGCTAAAAACATTATGGAAACCACAAAATGATTTATGTTCACTAAGATTTTTGTCTATAGTCTGTTCTCTAGCTGAGACTAAGTCAGGTTTTCTAGACTTTTTTGGCAATGAAAACGTCTGTAGGGCAGATGTCTGGTGGAAATAGAGACAAAAGCAATGTGATAGAAGTAATCATGCCAGATGTCCAGAGCAAGCAATTATTCAAAATAAACTGAATCGATAGGAGATCCAAATCTTAAGGCACTAGTTACCCTTAGCCACTTACACCCTAGCAATACTGACAGGTAGGACTGGTATGGATTTTAAAAGCAAAACCTAGTATGTAGGTCAGTAGCTTTCCTCTCATAAAAAGTATTTTAAAGCAATCACTAGAAAGGTTGCTATTATTCAGTGGCAGCTGACCAGAAAATATTTCTGCACAGAAATTTTCAGATTTTTCCTCAAAAGCTCAAACTCTTCTACTTAAGGAAAAAGTAATTTTATGCTCAAAATCCAATATTACATAAGACAGTGTAAGAAAAAGAAATTAATCTTTCCCTACTGAAAATGCAGTGTTTAGGACTGTCAATTGGTTTATTGTTTAGCTTAGTTTCTTGATGAGAACAAATGGAAATACAGGAAATTCCATTTAACCACAAGAAAAGAACATTTTTCACTGTGAAGGTGGTAACAAAATGGAACAGGCTGCACAGGGAAGTTGTGGAGGCTCCATCCTTGGAGATATTAAAAACCCAACTGGGCACAGCCCTGGGCAACCTGCTCTAGTTGACCCTGTTTTGAGCAGAGACTTTGGACTAGAAAATCTGCAGAGGTCCCTTCCAGCATCAATCATTCTGTGATTCTGTGAATGTTGAAAATACCAGCGTTTAGGAGTTCTCTTTAATTTCCATTTATTATCAGTTCTTTTTCAACAGCACCAAATGTCTAAGTGTCATCTCCACATCTTGTTTGAAATTATGGTAGTTTTGATTTCCAGAGTTTTCTGTTTACTAGTTATGAAGCCATGCCGTTATTTTGATCTTATTATCCTCTAATCCGATTTACTTATACTCTCACAATCCTACCCTCTTCCTTCCTTTCCCTCCTCAAGTTTCCAGAGCACAGAAGTGTTCTAATTTATAATATCTTTAATCTGGAACGATCCCTTTCCTTCCAAATTGCTAAGACAATTTTTTTTTTCACTAATCTTTTTGTAAAACTTTATTGCACATTTTATCGCAAGCACTTCTCTATGTTCTCCTTTAAAAAACGCAGTTGCTTACAGAAGTGTATGTTTCACTGTTTAGAATCACAGATGATTAGTATATTTTATACCTTTTATAAAACTGCTGTTGGTAAGGAACTGGTAGTTCATGCATCACCTGCTCCAGAAGAATCCAGTTTGTTCAGAAGTAATTTTTTAAACATGCACACAAAAATCTTAGCTTTCCTGAATATCTATTGTAAATTAAGTACATTCAATATGCAATGTTATGAGTCAATTAAATATACAACCCTTTTATTTTCACAGAAACACTTTTCACATAAATGCTTAATGAATTAACACTACACAATTCTTACTGTCCTTACTTCCTGCTGATATTAGAAGTACTGAGCTACATGAGGAATTGTCCTTTCAAATTATCTACTTGCATGCTTACATATTAAACCTTTTTTGCAGGTACAGGTGTGATTAGAACATATAAATTTCTGGGTTTGCATATGCAAGTATTCTGTGTGCAAATGCTAGCATTCACAAATTATTACAAGGACCACTTTGAAAACTAGTTTAGGTATTTGGTTCCTTGTTATGATACATATTGGCAAATCAGACCAATATTTGTCATTCTATGATTTGATAATAAAAATTTATAGTATTACTAATGTGGCATCTAATTTCTTAGAAATAGATTTTCAGTGGGATTTTTGCAGTAACAAGTGACCAATGCTAATTATAAGTCTTGTCCTCTGCTTCACAGCAGAATTGTATTCTGTTTTGGTAGGACACTTCACAGGCAAAAAGAGAAGCTTTGTAAGCATCTACATTCATCATTACTAAAAATAAAATGTATACACTAACAAAGGAATTTAATAATCAACACTTGTCTGAGAATCATATTGTTACAGGAAACGCTTCAGTAGGACTCCAACCATGTCTTCTTTTGAAATTTTATAAGATATCTTCCTTTGAAAGTATTTCAGAGAACTTTGTTAGGGAAGAAGAAGTATTGATAATACCAAACAATAAACTTTCTACAAAGTTCACATAACTGAGTCTTTAAAAAAATAGAGCATGTACCTTCCATATGATATGACAGTCACTGAATTTTTTGGATGATGTTGTAAATGCAATCAAAGCATGTTTAGTTTCATTTTGGTTTGTTAGAACTACAAAGGAAGAAGGAAGAAACAGCAATTTGCAAGGAGATGGAAAACAAGGCAATACAAATAGAAAAAATAGTTACACTTAATGAGATTTGTTTTCATTGGAACTGCTGCTGGGTTTCACTTTCAAACTACAGAGTTATCTACTTTCATTTGATTAGAGACAATGCTATGCAATCTGTCTGAGTTGCTTTGATTCTCTCACCAAATAAAAGAACAAGTGCATCACACTTAAAGAGAGAAAACATTCAATTTAAGGAAATGAAAGAACAAAGAAAGAACCTAGTTACTTTAAATACAAACATGAAGACAATTGCATTAAAGATAGCAAATCACAGCCTGGCAAGGATGGTGGTGGAGAAATTCTGTTCTGACACGAACCCACAAGGAATTACTAAAATTCACACAATTACTTTGGAAAAGCATAGTTGTGGTTTTGTTTATACTAAACTCACTATCTCAATAGATTAGGTTTTTTTCTTTTTAGTAGTTGCTTCTAAACTTGCCCTTTATTGTAGTTTTCCATCATCACCCTTCAGTCTCCCAGTGACTAATGACTTTTCCATCTCTCCTTGTGCCACAGCAGTGCTTGCCGCCTCTTTTCCTTCAAACTGTTTAACATAATTAAGTAATTTAAATTACCAAAGCAATTATTCCCAAATGGAATACAGCTTGACATTTGCTTCTTCTATTTCATGTCTCTCTCTATCTTGCATTCTCAAAAGCTTATTGATTTCTCCAGCTGAAAACTGATATAATAAGATTTTGCCTCTTCCTACAAGCTTTGCCTTGCTTGTACTTCAATACTCTCACATGACCATAGCTACAGCACTACTGCTAACTATGCATGTGCTTGTACCATCCATATGTTGCATAATGTTATTACATCCTTAAACATGCATTCCTTCACCACCTAATTATTACCCATGTCTTAGAAAAACTTTCACCTCCAATTCAAGTCATACATACTACGTATTATAAAAGGATAACTGTATTTATAATACAGAGTTACCTTGCTTTAAATATCTCAGTAAGCAATGACAAAATCTAAAGTACCCCTAGCTGGTTAGCCAGAATGCAAAAACTGTACAGACAGCATGTTCCCACTAGACTTCATGATTTAACACAGCTGCCCATTCAGCCTAAATGAGGGAGTCAATTCTTGATCTGAAGAGGTTCCCAGGGTACACCATTATTCTTACCATGTATCTTAGATATGTACAGAAATAAAATTTAAGAACTTACTAGGACTTCAGAACAGGGTTCAAAATACCAAATATTAACTACACTTGGTGTTTTCCCTGTGTGAAGACTACAAATTGTGACTTAAAACTATATCAAGTTATCAAGGGTTCAGCCTTGGAGGATAAATGTTCAGCTGTAGACTACAGAAGCAGAGTCTTCAGGAACAGTCTCTAGCAAACACTGTGGCCACAAATTTGGAATATATCTAATGGAATCTGATGGTAATTCAATGCAAGCTGCATCTAAGGATGTCTATCTCAAAGCATACCACTTCTAACTGGGATTGCATGGCATGTGGCACTACTATTGACTCTGCACTCTTTGCATATCAGAGTTCCCTCCCAGAAAGCACAGGAATCACTTTGTGAAGCAGAATGGAGGCTAACAAGGAAAAAAAAAGTTCTTTACACATATGTATTATGTTTCTAGTAGCAGTGATGCTGCAACTATGATAGTCTGTGTATATACATGATTTAAGCTGTATAGTGATGGTTAATATTTTTACTAGACAAAACAATATATTCAGTAGTGGCTTTACTTCAGGCCTAAATAAAAGCTTATACCCCAGAAAGTCCAGCTGTTATTTAACTTAAGTAATTTGCCTAGTAAAAGATATTACTTCTTCATACAAGCTTTGACTTACTTTATGATCTCTTATTTGCTGTTTCTAACTGGTGTAAATGAACAGAGTTCATGTTAAGTGTGTGGTTACTTTAAATGCACCAAAAGATAAGTTGTTGACTTCATCAATACATTATTTTTTACTGTACCTTTTGTTTTTTTAATATTTGAATACTTCAAGCTCTTTTCTTTGCTACAAAGTAAGCCTACTGTCAGTAGTAACATGTTAATTCAAGTACATGTTTTAACAGGATTCCCAAGCCCTAATAACCATTACTTCCTGCATTCATAATAAAAACAGTGTGAGATTGCTATGTTCTCACATATCAAACAAAACTTCAGGACAGCCCCGTTAAATGATTTGCCAACATACAATTTGATATAGCATTAGCAATTTTCTAAGTCTTTCTCAATTGTCCACATAGCTGTTTAGTACATACCAGGTTAAATGCTAATCAGCACTACTAAAGTGTTTGATTTAAATCACTTGTTCCATGTTTTGACATAACTTTGGTAATCTTAAAATAAGAGGTTGAATGATACAAGGTATTTTTTTAAACAGTTTGCCAAACCTTAACGTGTTTCTTTACAACAACATATGGTATAGTCATTATTTAAAGGCAGGTTCTCGGCAGTACACATCTTTCACTATAGGATTGAAACTAGGGACCCATCTGCTCATATCTATTAAACTCGCAATACAATTTCAAACATTTGCTGAACTGATGACACTTGCAAATATGGAAGGATTTTTATAACATAGGTGAATAACAGGAACATGATTTCACTTTAACCAAAATCATCTTAAATTGTTGTCAGAGAAAAGAAAAAACGGAATAAACAGCTGCAGTACTGAATCACGTTAAACACAATGACAGGGCTGTGTAATACAGGCTCCATGTTATAAAGCTTTCTTTTTTCCTTTAAACTAAGGAATGTGCAAATGGTAATCACACTAGCGCAACAGAAAAGTACTTTACAGCACACCCAAAAATGTGGAGGTGATCTCTTTTATTGGGGCAACTAGAAATATAAAGAAGAAGTCTTTGAGAAATTTTAATTTGTTTTATCAGAGCTTGTGAGCAGTAAAAAAGAAAATCAAAGGGTTGCCCTGTGTGGTGCCTCTTGGTAAAATAACCAGCTTTGAAGTTATTCTTTGGATAACACAAGACACTGGGTTAAGTAAGGGGCACCTCCTTAGGTTCTACTCCCATTTGACACAGCACTGCCAAACATATGTAAATTTTATACCAAACTAAATGTGAAAACATGTATTGTAATAAACAGCCCTATAAACATTATGTTTGTTCTCTAAACAACCATGGAGCTGAGAAAAAAAAAACAGAGGAAAACACAGGAGAGTAAAATCAAGGAAAACCTATGGGAAAAAAATTACAAAATGAAAGAAAAACTGAACCATTGATCCATCAATGTTCTTACACTGGCCACTCCCCAGTTGGAGTAATATATCACAGTTCAACTTGTATCATCAGCTATGACACCTTAGACAACAAAGGATCTGTACCTATATACAGAATAAATGAAATCAGATTTGTTCTTATCTGATAGCCATCGTATTTTGACAGTTAATTATGTTAATCTAAAGAAACACATCCTAATTCACGGTAACTAAAATGCTCACTATGACTGAAAATCTGTTCATCTTTTACCTTATATGGTTTGTTTCATGTTAATTCACTGATTTTATTGTCTAACATGAGGAATAAAAAAATAAAAATAGAAGGGGAAAGAAAAAGAAATAAAAACAAACAGAAGAAAAGATCAACAGTAAAATGAGAAAAATACAGAGCTCCTTACAGCAGCAGTATCTTGAGTACAGGATTACAAACATACATACAACCTCAGACTTTCCTACAGAATTTTTAAATTGAGTATTTTCTACCTTGTACCACAGCTTCCTATAGCACAATTACCTTTCAATAAAAACCTGGATATACTGGAATGGCATCTTCAAAAAAGCTAAGGCCTTGTCTAAACTTGCTCATACAAATAAGATATAATACATGTACAAAGTAGAAAAATTACTTTAAAAAATTCCAAAAATCCAAACCTCCTATGTATGGACATTCTTATTCCAGAATAAAACCATCCAAGAGTGACAGTAGCAAGAAAATCCTTGGAAATTGTTTTAATAGAGTTAACAGTTTGTTTCCTGTATATGCGAACCTTCTGAAAAAAAGATCACAGCTCCTCCTACACTGTTCAGATAGCTCAATGAACACTACATATTTTTGTTCATTGTTCATTTGAAGGCACAGAACATTTGCAAAAGGTGTGACTTATTGATGTTGGTATGGTCATTATAGTTTCCTCTCAGTACTTCCATACAACCTCATTATTGGAATTAGCAAACTGTAGCTTTTGCTTGTCATATATTTATTATCACTTGACTCTATTTTATAATCACAATATTATTTTTATTATTAATTATATTAAATTAATTGAAAAATTCTGTCTCTTGATAGCAAATAACATAGAAAAATATATTGAAAATTAAGATTTACATTTCTGATAATATTTTGCCACTGGAATATGGTATAGTAGATCAAATACACTGTGGCTTTTCAGTAAAGTAATCTCAGACAAGACAGCATGAAATTCTTCAAATTAATCTAGGTGATTTTTAAATGCTATGTAGGAATGATACCATGCCAAAATGAAGGCAAGCATAAGAGGGAGTCAATAAAGAAAAAAATCTAGGTGTCAAATCATATTTGTGGAATCTATGGAAACCTCATCAAAGTGAATGAGATTTGTATCAAAAGCATTTTTTGTCATGTCCGAGTGAAATTGAGTAAATGTGCTTGGAAATCTATGTCTGCATAAAACTAAATAGCTCAATGTGTGTCTGTATAAGTTAGACTAACAACTGACAACTCAGCCTTCAAATCAAGTACTCAAACTGGCATTTCAGAGCTTAAAATATGTAACAGGATGATCAGAGAAGCTTTGTAAAAGGTGGAGAATTTCAGAATTGAACATAGGCTCTCAGCTTTGAATGTTGTCTCTAGACATCAAAGAAAAAAAACTACCGATGCATAAAAATATAGAGCAGTAAGTATTGCATCTAATCTACTGCAATAACTTTTCATTCATTTTGATAGTGCATAGGATTATCAAGATGGAGCAGGTCACTGAAGAATCATTTTGTACAATGAAGATCACACCACAGCAGTAAAAATTTTAGGATACTTTCAGTCCTCAGCCACAGACCCTTCATCTTTTGAAAACATTCTGCTTGTTGAGTGAAGATTTTAATGAAAACAGTATTTCAGAACTTCCTTCCTTTGTGAGTATATGTCCTCACCTTAACCTTATTTTAACATTGTTTTTTGTGTGGGCGTTTATTGTATTGTAGAGTATGGCAAATCTGATAAGAGAAAAGCAAAGACTGAGCCCAGTCTTATTGTATCAGAATGGCTGAAATAATCACATATCCTGGAAAACCTGGGAATTTCTGATCCTACTTTCAGACATAGAATGGATACACAGTTTTTGATTACAGAAAATTCTCTTGCAGTCAAACACAAAGCTAAACTTCAGTTGTATTCTCTGATGAACAATCAACATGGCTCATTTCCTGGGCTTTGGGAGAAAAACTGTTTCTTGCACAACCCAGTGAACTGAGAATAATAAGAATGATATGCTTGATGACAGCAGCAACATAGAATCAAAAAATACCCCAGAAGACTGCACTTTTGAATTAAAGTATGAATGTCATAGGGACAGCACATAGGATGTTTGATCCCAAAAGATTTGCTGCTTTCAGTGCCCTATAAGCTACAGCTATAACTGTCACAACCACCCCCTGCCTGGATAGTTAATTCTCCCCAGACATTCTGACTTGTTTCTGTAAAGATCACAACAGTTATTAAAAGACAATAAAAAACGTTTCCAAAGGTAACAAAATTATTTCTTTTATCTACATTTTATTTTATTATAGCTTCTTTTCATGCCTCATGATGCAAAAAAGTATAATTGTCTGGGTTTGTTACCTCATAGGACAGATTTTTTCAGATATAGTGGAAATATTATTCCCAGTTCTTTGGGTATTTTTTGCAAAGAGAGTTTCCTAATCTCTGCTTTCACCATAAATCATCAATTAGTTATGTAATTGAGAAAAGATACATGCTGCTTCCACCTAAGTCTGTTAGTATCATTCCTGAAATTCAGAAGTGGTTGGCTGCTGTAGAACAGTGGCCTTCACACAACAGGACAGTATGACAGCATATCCCTATTCTTGGAGGGTACATTCAATCCTTAACATCTCATCAGTCTCATGTACAATAACGACCGTCCAATTAATTTTAATATATTAAGCACATTCATACTACTTGCTAGATTCCTAGACATAGCTAGAGAAAAACCAAAGAAGATTGAACAACTTAGTGTAAGCAGAGCTCCTGGCAGCATGAACCATAGAAATTTTTCATCACAAAAAAATAATTCAAACTTTACAATGGATGCATCTGTCTGTAGGGACTTACAGCTCTTCTAGAGTTCTTACAATGACCAGTCATATTGACATATATTTTCTTTAACCTTTACATTTGAAAAAATAATCCTACCATCAATAGATTGCGGTTTGAAAGAGATTCCCTTTAAAGGCAATCCTTTTCAAAATTATTCATAATATACTTTCCCGTGCTTCTGGTAACTGTCAAAAAATGGCTTCATATCAGATGGAACATTGGTCTGATTTAATACAGCATTTCCTGTTTGGATATTTAACTAATTCCAGTATTTTCTCCAGGGCTTGAGTTTTCACTAAGAAAGCATACTGCAATAGCCTCCAGTGAAGGCTGTTTCAGTGCTCATTTCCTGAATCTGATTTTGACTTCTGAGAGAATTAACCATTTAGTTCAGTGAGCTGCTAACTCCTAAAGTGGTCAAGATGTCCGTCTTCACAACTATTTACTTTGCAACTCTAACAATAGAATTTAGTTGGAATCATTTGAAAGCTTGTTCCATAAGAGCAAGGACTCCAAATTTCCAAACTGTTAATAACTGAAATTACTGATAAATATTTCTGCATGTAAAAATGAATACTCCATATCTATAAATGAGGGGGGGAAGAGACTTGGACAACAAACAATAAATTTAAGCTCCTTTGGAAACAGCAAGGCTTCTTAGGACTCAGCTCATTAATTTTCCCTGGGAGACATGCAATTGAAATTCAGTGAGAGTTAAACACTTGACTCCCTTAGGTTCTTTAAAAACCCAGATGAAGTGATATTTAACTAATTCCCACACTAATAGAAATTAGTCATTTGGCACAACGATGAAATCTAATTGTTGGTCACTACAATAAATTCGGTCCCCAGCACAGCATTTAATGACGTCATTATCAGAGCTCAATGTCCTGTCCTGCTGGGCTAATAGCAGCCGAGTTTACTGGCCTGAAAGCCCAGTCACCTGGAGTGCGATACAAGGGAAGTGGTTCCATTGGAGGATGCCTCTCGTTACCTGCAGTAAGGTTGTGTATGTGCATTCAGCTTCCCACAAGCACTTTTTGCTTTCAGAAGCATGCATATTCTACACATCAGAAGTAATATATTCTTTGGGCGTGACCATCCTGGCGTGTTCTGTAAAATCAGTGAAATTAGATCCCTATGTGACATGTACGAAATAAAATTAGGCATCTCTGGAAAGATTTACTCTTGAGCGGCAAGAGTTTTTCTCTCCCCTTTTCTAGTTTGTTTTCCCTCTTTCATTCTTAGTGTCCCGGCTTTACTGCCAGAAATTTCTGAACTGGTGAGCTCACTCCTCTCCCCCCTCCTCCTTCCTTTCTTCCTTTCTCTCCGTCCCTCTGCCCGCCGGTGGGTTTCAATGGGCTCCTGCAGTTACTCAGGCGGACAGCATTCCGTTGCCGGGCAACTCCCTGAAAAGAAGCACATGCTGCCGCTGCACAGACAGAGCCTGCCCGTCTGCTCCAGTGATGCTGTGGCCTAATTTCTACCTCTCTTGTGTTAGATACAAAAGGGAACATCTCCAGAGTAGAGGGTTTGGGAGTACTGAATTATCTGCACTTTTTTTGTTTGTTTGTTTTTTCCCTGCTCTCCTGATAGGGTGCATCCCCTTCCATCTCAGGGCCCCCAGAAGTCATGCATGTCTAATCTGCATGCATGCGTTTGGGACTGTTCACTGGGCTTTGTAGAATACTGACAATTTTCTGTTAGCTTTTGGCTCAGTTAATAGTACTTATGGAGATCTGTTAAGCTTTCCTGTAGCTCTCCCATACGGGCAGCTTTGCATGTAAATTCTCAAGGCCATTCATCTTTTCCTACCTGACTCTATTGCCTGGGTGGTTTTTTTTTTAAAAAAAGGCCTCTTTAGGAATGTGAGCATAGCCTTTCTTATTTTCCCTCCTTTCACTGTGCTTTCCTGAGAACAAAGAACAGTAAGCTAAGAAATTCCTTTGGTTTTTCCACAGTCTGAAGAAAGATCACTGCTTTATCCATGGATTTAGTTTTGGACTGCCTAATCTTCTCAAAAGGCAGAGCCATACAGATTCAGATTTTGTGGTTTGAACTCAGCTCTGCAATCACAATCCTTCACTGTCTATTACAGACAGTATTATCATTAGGTAAAAACAGCAGTCAGAATAAGAAGCGAGTTTCCTTAGATTTATTGCTAGCTTTCCTAAATTTATTGTTAGCATCTTTTTAATATGAAGATTGCTTTTGTTAGTTGCCTTTTGTCAGTTCTGGTACCAACTCAGCAGCTCACTGAACCTGCAAGCAAACATGAACCTCAGAAAGAAGCTGCACTGCATTCAGCCTGACAGAGTCTAATATTGCTTTGGTGCTTTGGGTATTCCTCCAATCCCCCTCTCACTTCTGGACCACGTCTGAAGTCCCAGTCCTAATCTACAAAATCCCTAATTTGGTTAGTGTGCATCTACTTTAAGGGCAGCCAAGAATCTTCATCCACTGATCCCTAGAGTCGGGACTACACTACAAATTTCTGCCAGTATAGCTATGTCAACGCAAACTGTGAAAAATGTATAACCTCCAGCTGACACCGCCGCACCAGTAAATGCCTGGTTCAGCCTCGTTTATGCCATCAGGGCAGCACATTTGTCAGCTCAGTTTGTGCCTTCAGAAATGTGCTGTAATTAAACAGGCAAAAACCACATTGGTATGGAAAAACATGGAAATAGCAGATGCCCTGTAACAGATAAGACCAGGGCCAGTGTCTGTGGACCATTACAAGAAAGACTCTGTGAGAGACAGAGATCCAATATCTCTGTAGAAGAAAGGTCCCAGCCCAAATGTTCCAATTCTTCCCTATGGCACAGTACTTATGAGATTGCAGCCACTTTTCCTTCCATTGTCCTTTATGTGTATAGTGCTGTGGTTAAGATTCTGCCTATCTTTTTGTTATCTTTTGCTTATCTCCTACACAAAGGATCAGAACTGTTCAGCTGTGTGGTAGCCATAGTTCTGCAACACTAAATGCAAATGGAGTGGTGAAGTCTCATCCTTTTGGAGCAAAAGGATATTTCAGTCCCTGAGAGTTGCACGGCTAGGCAATCACCACATTATTTACAAAATGTTTTGAGACCTTCTGGAAAGAAAGGTGCTACATACAGGCAGAACAATAGTTAGCACTTGCATGAGTCACACATATACAGCTTTCAGTATTATACAACTCCTCAAACATCCTTCCTTCCCAAACACACTTTGTATAAGATGAAAAACGTGGGACTTTTCTCCCTCAAAACCACAACTTAATAGCACTAAAGAAACAACAAAATGTCTTAACATTACATTAAAAATTCACACTCCCATTTGAAGTCAATCTAAAAGGGAAAATAAGGCCCCAGAACTGCTTGTGGCCATAGCAAAGCTAATGAAAAAAAATAATTAGGGGATCCCTTGACGAACAGGTAAAGAACTGAAGAATAACAGCACAAGCCAATTCATCATATGGATACCAATTTCTTACACACTGTCCAGATGCAGTCTATGTGTTTCTCTACATATTTTCAGATCTTGCATCAATTCAAGATGATACTACAGCTTGGCCCACAGCCAGAAAGTGGCAAGTGAAATAATGTTCCAGTACTTGCACTGTGAACACACAGCTGGCTTCAAAGGGAAATGGACTAATCCTACTTCATTTCCCTTCTTCAGTATGTGTTTAAAGAGCTTTGGTGCGCTGAAGGAAATTGACCAGAATTCATTAGTTCCCTTCTGATTCAGCTCATTGCTGTTGGAAAGGGAAACGGGTCGGGATTGCAGGATCCTACTCAATTTCCTTTTGAAGCAGACTTTAAGCCAATTCTGCTCTCAGTTGTACACACACAGATCTTCACTAATGATGCATATATTTAAATGCAATACCTCTCCAAGCTGGCTAAAACATATAAAGACTATGAAGGGAAGAAGAAATACTAAATAATAATTTTTTTAAAAAGATAATCTATTTGACTTTGTACCATTGAGAACTTTTGCCTGAGAGCATTCCTGAGAAACAAACACAGAAAATCAAGAGAGGAACTTCTAGAAAGAGACAGAGGAGAAAAGAGAGGGGGAAAACCCAACTGAGACTCGGAAAAGATCACAGTGAAGGAAAAAAAGAAGAATAATTTTATAAATATATCATATATATTTTCTGCTATTTAATGGAAAAATACAGCAACCTAAACCACTGATTGTAATAGCTAAAGCAAATCCTAGGGACCATTTTGATCTTTTTTGGAGGTGGTTTTGGAAACGGAGTCATGAAGCTTAATCACTTGCTCTGGACAGAAAGTTTTTCTTCCCGTTCGTAATCAGATCTCTCCATTTCTCTCTTCAGACCTCATGTCATATTTTTATGAGCCTTCCCAAGGTTACTGGAAGCAATAGGATTTCAAATTATTCCAGGCTATATCCGGTTCAGATTAAGGCCACTGCTTTTGAGACAATAAGCCCAAACCAACACTCTTCCAAAGCAAACCTACAGTTAACCACCTAAGCAGAAAGTGGCTTGCGACAAACAAAGCAGAACAGAAGAAAGCTACAGGGTTCATGATAGGACCATGGCTTCACTGGAATCAAATACGCACAACATGTAAAAATCACTTTTTGTAACTGTCATGAAGACAAAGAAGTATTATTGCTGTAAGGAACTGTCTCTTAAGCTTGAACTGTGATACTTTAAATGGTGAACAGCCTTGTGAATTTGGTTTCCCTACTAATTACAAATCCATGAGATTGAAGCAGTATATTGCACAGAAAACGCATCCTGGAGTTGGAATCGACCAAAAAACCTTTAAAATAGCAACATTGTATCTGAGAAGACATACCTGATTCCAAACCCCTAAGTTTTAGAAAGTTTTATTGTCTGAAGTTGTAGAGGTGTCTGAGGAGCTCTATGTGACAACTTAAAAATTTGATTCCTTACCAGTTAGCTGCAGAAATATAGTACAGACACAATTTATATCCTGCACTAATAGCTTCTCAGCACAGGAAAATGAAGAACAACTGGAGAGCAAGTAATGGCTCAGTGATTCTGTAGAACACTGTACCACCTACAGAGTGAGTTAAACCAAGATTATTTTCCTTTGCTATTCTATATCAACCTCAGTTTACAGCTTTAACTTTTATCACCAGACCATAATTTAAAATGTTATTCAACCTACTCTAGAAAAAGTTATATGACATTTATAACTTATAAAGGCTGAGAACTTCATACAGAAGCACTGGGACAGACACAGCAATAACATAGGTAACCAGTTCTCTTTGCATGCACAACTTATTTTCTCACTTCAAAGACAAAGGCTGAATGTCCTATCCCTCTTTAGTTGTAGTGAATGGATATTGTACAGGAAGAAATCAGTCACTACTTGTAGATAACATCACAAACAAATAAATACATGAAACAAAGGCATTTCACAGCTCAAACATTCAAAGTCAAAACTAGTTCATTAGGCATTTTTCTCATTTTTGTTTTTTAATGTACTTCAGTTTCAAAGTACAAGACAGCAGATGATACAAAGGCAATTCTAGCTCAATCAGCTCAGTGAGTATAACTACTTTTTTTAATCCTTTCTTGTTTGCTGCATTTATGTCTCTGTTATTATTATTCTTGTTTGCTACACTGATTACACAGAAGGTTTTTCTTTTGCATTCCCTTTGCAAAATCTGCATTCTCCTTCTTCTTACCTGCTCGGTTTTGCTGTGTCTCATAAAGAACCATTTCCTTTTGTTCATGCTGTGCATTCGTATGACTTAAACCTCACTTGATGTCACCTCAGAATTCAAATTTCCCTCCAATTTGAGATAAATTATTCTGGATAAAACTATATTCTAAATGTGTCCAAGCCCTTAACAAAGATGAGAGTTTTGTTTTTACTGTCAGAAGCATTTCAGCTTGCAAAACATATTCCAGCAAAACATTCCCTTGATTCCTAATGTAAAGAGTCATAGGTTGCTTTTCTGAAAATAAAAATGAAGTACAGAATAAGAAATGCAGTTCAATAACTTAACCAACCATGGAGCTACAGTTACTATAAATGGGAGTTAGTGTATGCAAGTAGAACTGGGCTCTTGAAGACATAACAGGAAAAGAAAACATCCTTTGATTTGCATCAGAGGTGTCTCTTAGACTTCAGATGGGAGGCAGTGAAGTACTGAGGGAGAGAGATTAAATACTGTGGCAAGAGGTAGAACATAGTGACAGAAGAACATCTGCCCCTACTGCTGTTCTTTGACAGGTACCAAATGACCATGTTTGTCTGCAAGCAAGATTTAGTACACTGTGAAGACCAACACAGGCTGCCCAGTGGAGGAACGAAAGGGAAAGGAAAGTAATCAGGGAGACAGGAAATATCAAGTCCTCCCACTATGCAGTACGCATAGTGCAAACGCTTGTGCAGACCACCCTGGACAACAAAGGCACAGTATGTTGTTTGAGCAACTCATCCTTCTACTTATGCACAATTAGGAAAGGAGGGACAGGGATCATGGATGCCACATAACCTTACAGTGACCTTGGTAATAGGTACTCTGACAATACATGATGGTTACTTCAAATTACAGACACAGATATACCACCTGCATTCATCAATCTTACCTCCTAGTCCCAAAATCTTTTTTGAACATCACAAACTAAGAAGAGTTAGATTTGATATCTACAAACTTATTCTCACTAAGAGGTTTAACCTATGACTTGTCAATATTATGCCATCTCCTTGATTCTTCAAATGTAAAATATCACAAACCACTAGCAATTCCACATTCCCTCTAAACAATACAGCCTCCTAAGAATGAGGTTCAGAATTTTGACATTATGCAAAAAACCCATGTATTTCTCAACTCATTGACAAATGTGCTTGCTCTAGTAATTGTGCCCAAACCAAGAAAAATGAGAGGATCTCCTTTAGCAGAAAGCCCAGTAGTTAAACTCTAAGAGAAAAAGGGATATATTAAAATATTCCTCTTCTGTTCAACCTTGGATTAAGAAGCTGTTTATTTACCAGGGATTTAGGAAGACTACAAATAGAACCCAGCCTATTATTATGCATTAAAAAGTGAGCTTTCTGTATGAGAATGCCCTCACTTGCTTCACTGTACCAGTTCAAAATATGTGATGTGTAGTTGCTGAGAAATATGGAGAAATCAACCCACTACAACTACTAGAAAATGTTGTGTTTAACACTAACCGGTCCAGCTGGCTTCTTTGCTTTCTCAACAGCCTTCATAGCTTCCTTGAGTTGTTTTCTAAGGTCTTCCTTTGGCTAGTCATGTTTACAGCACTAGGAGAGGAAGAAACAAAGCAATTGTAAAGCTTGTTACGAAGTAGTTCATGTGCTATTAAAGGTGACCTTCCCACTTCCAGTTCTATTTGTTCTTCTTCCTCCCCGAAGTGGGTCAAATCTTCCAATTTAAAATCTGAGCACTCTTCAACAGTCAGGTCTCTCAGAAAAGCATTAACAGCTAAATCCTGAGCTGTCCTGATCTTCTGAAAAGCTTAGAGCCACAAGCTAAGAAAGCAACAAAGGATCACTCCATAGCAGTTTGAATCTACCAATATATTAGAATACAACACAACTCTAAGCAGCCTTCATACTAGATAAAGAAACTGTTAGTCACAGCAGTGCAGTAAGCATAGTGGTAGTCTCCAAATGCAGAAAATCCAAGATGCACATCTTCTCAGAATGATTCACACTATAGACAGACATGTCTTTGCAAACAGCTGTACCATACAAGCTACTGCCCACCGGCTCTTTCTCAATTGTTCATCAGGCTACACTTCAGTGGCAATTGCTAACCCTTATCTATGTTGTCTGTTCATAAGAACATTTCCCATTGTGTTTCAAGTAAGGTCAGCCAGGTTAGATTAAACAAACAGCAGAGTTTTGCTAACCTGGATAACTTTGTCTGAAATGGACAGGGGTGCATTTATAGGAGTAGTTCAGTCTGAGGGTGTGGCTTTACATTGAACTTAATTTGGTGTAAATGTAGGTTACCACTGGTAAGTCACTGGTAGAAAAGACTATTGTCCCTGGCTTACTGGTAGATATTCATTAGGGAAAACTTGCAGATCCTCAGATTCTTCATCCACATGATCTTCTCTAATATTTTTTTCTGTAGCTTGATCCTTCAAGTGATAAAACCTTGCATCCAGTTCTTGAATCTAATGCTCAGCTTTGCTAACTCTTTCTCCTCAAGAAAGGCAGCTGAGGTTTTGGCTTTGTGCTAAGCGTCTGTCTTAAATTGACAACCAAAAAAAAAGGGCACCCCAGTCTTTATTAGCTGAATAACTACAACAAAGGCAAAACCACTGCAAACCTAGATAATAGATACAGCAAATTGAAAGATGTAAATTTTAAGTATATATTTCACAAGGTGTAACTTAGTATCTTTCTTTTCATATCTTATTTTCCAGTTAGATGAGTTCAAGTCTACAGATCATAGAATCTGGAATGTAACTACAAAAATATGAAAAACTAACAGACAGAGCTTGACAGTCACATAGTTAAATCATATACAGCAGCCAAGCAAAGTTAACAGGAATGTCCTCAACAATCCAAAAAAAAAAGGAGTAATCTATCAAGGTCTGAGAAACAGAATCTTCAGAAAAAAAACCCCAACCTGCTGTCAGGTAATGTATTTAGTCATTCTGAATGAAGGACAGTTAAAACAAAAACCTGTTCTCATGTAGATTTGCATTTTCATTTGTAAAAAGGAGATGGGCTATGCCAGGTTAATCACCCTGTTTATCTGTTTCTCTGGTACCCGCTGTGAACCATATGCTCATCATTTTATGTCTTAAAGAAACAGCAAACTGTAGAGGGGAAACCCCCACAGTACAACAAAAAACTAAACTAGCAGTTCTGTATGCACTCCCCACAATTTTGAACACCATAAAGTTTATAAATGCCTACAAGTTTTGCTCAACAGACAAGAGGAGAGAGGAAGTACAGCAGTGAAAAGTAGCTGCAGTTTGCATAGTGTGCTGGTCATACTGGTGTCCCCAGAACAGTACTAGGCTGTAGGTATGCATATCATTTATTCACACTAGTTGCTCAGAGTTGAAAACTGGCATCATATTCTTCCTGCTCCCTCTAAAAGAAACTAGTAAAACACATTTCTAGAACTCAGGATTCCATCACATAAAAACATAACATGTTAGGTTTGCAAAGTGAGGTGTTCAAAATGAAGGCCCAGATCTTACAGGGATGTGATCAACTTGGCACTGTATGTCATCCCACTACCTGAAAATTAGAGGAACTTGAATTTCTAGGTATTTAGACAGTACTGAAAATCTCATTTCAATTCTGTAGAAACTAAGTAACTTCACCCCCAAATGCTACATTTATCAATCTGTTCTGATCAAATTTATTATTTATACTATTTCTTACTGACATGTGGGAGCCATCCATAAAGGACCACCAATACAGACATTTAAATGATAAAAGCATGCTTTGATTTTTTCCCCCAAATGAAAATGACCATCTTTCTTTTGTCCAAAACTCAAGAAAAATGCCTAGAAGCTGAGAACAAATACAAGAAAAAACCTCCCCAAGTGAAATGTTAACAATTAAAAGAAATTTAGAAGAAAGAGTACAACCTTTATAACAGAATTTGCTGAATATCTTTGTTAAAATCCCCTATCAAATAAAATTTGATTTTTCTTATGATGGTGAAGGCAAAGGCTAGAGTCATACCTAATTCAAATCACACCACTCTAGTGAGATGGAATTATCTCAGTTTACAGAAGGAGAGGTTTGAGCCTAACGGTGTTTGCCTGAAGCTCTCCGGTAGAAAAAAGCTTGAGCTATAATGACAGAGTGTGCAGAATGACCCATATTACCTTTTGGCTAAGTACTACTTTTAGAAAGCTTTAGTAGTTTATCATCACTATATGGTAATGATGACTTTTCTCAGACACAAAGAATTATGGTTTTTATCAATGGTTCATGCCAAATCCAAGTCCTTAAAAGAAATCAGCCCAAAGCAGGTGCACAGAGCTGTCAGACCTTGAAATTTGTTTTGAAACCAACCACCTGTTAGTGTAATTGTGTAGCTGTTTTTCCTGGCTTATGGGATTTTAGTTCAGCTGTTGTTCTCATGCTAACGCTTATTTCCTCTAGGAATCAGTCTGTCCATTTACACTAACCTACAAATTTCAATGTGACTATCTTCAGTCTAATTCAATGTATACATGCAGAACGTCTGGTGTAGCACCCTGAATCAGTAGCACACTTTGTTTACAAAATAGCTCATGATTGCTGTAGGAAAATGTCTGAAAAATAGTATTTAGCATCCTCTGTGTCATGTTTAATCATTTAGATGACTCGTCTCTGTTTCTTGCTTGTTTCAGACAGCAACAAAGAACATTTACTCTTAATGGATGATCTCAAAGATCAGATTTACTGTTGGTGCCTGACTCACATCTACTGATAACAGAGCACTGTTCCTGCCACTGAAATAAACTCTGAGTCAGGATTCCCATTAAAACCTTCTGTTTCTAAAGGTTTATAACTTCACCAGAAGTTGATTCTGGGTTAAAGGTTAGCAAAGATACTCTCAGTTCACAGGAACATTTACTCAAAAAAATCTGAAAGAAAAAAATCTGTATAAAAATTATCATCAAAAGGACAATGGCTTAAGATGTTTTTTGTAAATGAGAAATGGCATGTAAGAAACAACAATGCACTCGCGCTTAAGGGGCCAGTCAGAACTGCAGTCCCTTTATTCTCCAGATTGCTGTTTTCAGCACCCTTTGGACATAAGCCACCCCAGAAAAAGAACTGGACACTTGGGTGAGAACAATAGTTGAGCTGTTCATTAAATGTCTCCTGCAACAGTCAGTCCCAATCACCCCGCAGCTCCACACTGCCCTCCAGGGAGGGTCATCAACAGAGTTATGACGTTTCCCTCAGTTTACCTCTGACAGGAGATAATTCCTTGGGAGTGAACACATAAAGCGAGTAAGAAAAATAGAGCTGACATAAACATGAAAATATTCATAAAATATTTCATGACATAAAAACAGTAAAAGATAAATTATAAAGATTAAATATTCCATGTGCTCTTATTCGTGCACAGATAACTGCTTTCCAAATGCCTTTTTCAAGCATCATATAAAGGAAACAATAAACAATTTATGGGTAATAGTTCATAAATATATGCAGTACTGTATGTCCAATGGGCATAGATATTTCATCGTGTGAGACATGATTACTAGGTTTATACATTATATGAAATGTGAGTTGTTTGCAGCTATTTAAAATCATTTTGGGACACAATAAACTGTTGACAAGATATACCCTATTTAAATGTACTGCCCATCCCTGACTGTAGAGTCTGTTGTCTTGTGTTTATCAGAAGGAACACTTTTAAAATGCATTGAGAAACTCAATTGTTATCATTGTCTTAACTTAAAAAGACTACACCTTTGTATAGAGTTCTGTTAAAAGAAATCCTGCTGCTTATCATAAGCACGTACTTCCCCAAAGTTCCTGTTTTTTTAGAAGTTTTATTAATTGCAAATGTTGTTTACTAGAGGAAAACTGTGATTGAAGCTCTAAAACAAAGAGAATAGTTGTAACTTTAATCCTTTCAATAAGCCTTTGTTTCCCATTGACTAAAAACTTCCTAAAGGAAGTAGAGCTGCGAAAATCCAGGAAGGAATTAGATTTGCCAAATTCTGTTCCTACTTGGATTTAGATGCAAAGGCTTTGTTACTCATTGTACAAATGTTTGAATAAAAAAAGAATGATCAATTACAAAAATGCATTTTTGCCAAGGTTGAAATTTATTAATAGAAGAGCTTTCCCTACCACAGTATGCACACTATGAACTTACATAACAAAAAATAAATAATATATTCATTTTTTAGCTGCTGCCGCATTTTTTTCAGTGGCATTTTTTTTTCTCTTTTTGTTACCTAAGGGGAACTTGGATATTGGCCTGACAATCATACAAGAACCTAGATAAGTAAACAAATATTGAAAGGAAAAATCAAATGCAAACTCTTACTTAAATTAAGCATGCTTTGCAGCATCCAAAATAAGAGAAATTGTCAAAAGCCCTTTCCATGACAAGTAATTGCACACTGGAAAGGGTACTATTGTGGCAATAAAGCTGAATTCCCTGAAGACCTTTCAGAGACACTATCAATTTGTTTTGTATTTTTTTCCACATGCTCCTTTTAACTCTCTACCACTTCATGCTCTCCAGGTTTTAAGTAGCCAAACATGCAGAGACTAGTTAAATATATTCTCGCTTATCCATAGGACAGAGGTCCTTTTAAATTCTTATCCTAATATAACTTAAAGGCAATTGCTATTTCCTTCCCAGCCAACATGGTGTATATTTTAACTGTTCATTTCTTGATCAATAGTACACTGGAAGATTAAAGAATACTTGACCCACCATTTTTTAAAGTGCTGCATAAGGATAGATTATGGAAGGTGCTGACTACTTTCAACTTCTTATGGTTTCAGTGGGAGTGCTGTTTAGCATATTGTGGCACACAGTTCTTAAGTAAAATCAGCACTGTATTTTAACAAAAGTATGTCAAAGGTTTGGCCAAGCTTAGCTGGACCACTGAGTTGGAAAGGCTACACTGTGAGTTCCAGTAGCCAACAGCAGGCAGTGAAATGCTGCGGATAACATCATATCCAGCCTGTGTACTGCTAGCTCAAACCATCCAGAAGAGAGGCTGACTGGGCGTGATCTTCAGCCTAAGCAGAACCAAATGGCTCTGGATTCCTAATGAGACATATTTATGACTCTGCTATGGAAACACCCATATAACATTTGTAACATGAATACACATATGACCAAATTTTGGAATAGCTTCCATTTAGGAAATTACAGGTGCTAATGCCTAAGTTTCAAGGATATATTGGATATCATTATTCACAGTGACTTAAAACTTCCTTGAAGATTTTCCTGCATGTTAATAGAGATACATGGAATGTATCCCCAAAATGACTAAAAAGTTTTTTGATTAGATCAAATTATAACAGGAGAAAGACAAGAGAGAAGAGAAGAGAAGAGAAGAGAAGAGAAAAAACCGAGATTTCTGCGTTCCACTTTTGATCACAACAGTTGACAACCCCCTCCTTCCCTTTAAGATGGAAAAGCCAGTTTTAATTTAAACTACAAACTGTTGACCAGGCCTCAGCTTGGCTTTGCAATTCACTATATGCCTGAGGGATAAATTATTTAGCATTAGCACATGGTATGTCATGTCTTGTTACTTAAGTGGAATATGGCTTCCATCCAACTGTACCCCCGGGGCCCCCCGATTGGCTGCGGGTGATGTCATTTCCATTTGGTAATCTTCGACAAAGGCCCAGGGGACCGTGCTGGCCGCCTGGCAGATCCCCCAGCCCCTCCGCCTCCCACCCAGGCCCAGCACCGGCTTTACTCCTACTTATCACTCTAAGGTTCACTGCAGGTACTGCCCCAATTACATGATTCTCAATAACAGTGCAATGAAACAGAAGGTGCAGCAGATGAGCTACATCATCTGCACGTAGTATTTTGTTTTCTTAACGGAAGATTTGTAACAAATTTAGTGAGATGGGTATGGAAAAATATTTTTTTGCTGCAGGCACAAATTAAATGGAGAATTTTGAGGGGTTTACTTAGCCAAATATGAAATAATTTTTGTCAGTATTTCTTCCTAAAATTAATTATTTTTTCTATTTTCAGTGTATTGCGGGATTTTGTTCAAAAAACTGTTTCTGCACTGCAAGACAAAGGGATTTTGGACAAATGACCTGAGAGCATGAACTCTGGAAAATGCTGCTTCTCAAAGTTTGGCAATGCAATAATCAGCTACAGTGCCCTTTAAATGGCCATATTTTGTTTTCATTTAACACCTACATTATATTAAAAGGGTTTTTCCCTCAGAACCACCTTCAGGTTATGTGCCCCAGAGGAAATAATACTCATTAGGCTATTCACTATGGGAAGGCTCCCAGCATAAAAATAAGGGTTGGTTTGTTTTGATTGAATTTTGCAGCAAAGTCAGTGAAATGCCGAGAATTACAGAGCACTGTCGTACAGATGGTACTGTCTACTCCGTGGTGAGGCACAAAATTTGCATCGGTCTGTTAGTTAAGGTTCAGCAGTGGTCCTGCTCAGCCTTGTGTTCTAAGTGACAGGTAACAGAAAAGACACAACTGACACGCTGTAAGAAATCCACGTGATTTGTTACTGTTACATTAGCGTTTAAGTACACTACACGAAACCCCACTATCAGAACTTTGTTTCTTTGTGGTGAGGAGGTATGAAAACTGACTGTGATTCTCCTTCTCTGTTACTGGATCTTAATTCTTTGCAACAGTGTTTTGCATGAGAAGAAAGGATTTTGTGTAAGCTATGCGGTCTTATGGTGAAGTGCATAATTCTCTAAGAGAGGCAGAAGGGGAACTTTGCAAGGGGATTCCCACGAGAAGAGATGCTGAACCAATGCAGTACACAGTGCTGTAAAATAAACAACTGTAGGACAGGAAATGAAGAACTCTAATCGACACCGCAAGAGGGATTAGTTAGTCAAATGTGAAAATTCAAAACTTCAGTTTAAATCAGAACAGCTAACTCCTTCCCATCCTGCACAAAATAAACAAATCTATGGCCATCGGATTCAACAGCTGCTCGCAATTTTGATTTCTGTCATTTGAAAGTTGGCACCTGCAGCAAGCCCCGGCCTCGATACTGTAGCATTGATTTAAGGACCCAGCTGGAGGGAAACACCTGGATTCGCACTAATGTTCATTCTCCCCAAACTACCAGACCAACTTTGGGGTTTAGCTAACTAATAATAAACCGTGGGATTAGCAGGGGGACTGGAGACTAAACTGCTACCAGGGCAAGCCAAGTCTGCCGGCGAGACAGAACAAAAGTGCGCTTTGGTTCGGTTAACCACGCTGAGCAGAACATGTTAGCCGTTACCTCAGGCCGTAACGTGCCAGACTGCAGAGCAGGGCGAGCGAGGCCCAAACCCACCCGCTGCCCCGGCCTCAGAGCCGCGGCCCAGACCAGCACACCTCGGCTGCGGCACGGCAGCTTTCGCCTCAGCATCAGAGCAGGGCTGGAGGGGCCGAGCCCTCGCCAGGACGGCGGCACTTTTCGTGAAAACGACCGTTTCGGCTGCTGCTCGCCTTCTGAGGAGAGGAAGGGGCGGCAAACAGCCGCCTCGCTCTGCCGCAGGGCGGGAAGCCGCGGCTCCCTCAGACCCTGAGGCGGCTGCGGCGGGAGCCGCGCGCTGAGGG
>NW_010972887.1:3375818-3421347 GCF_000737465.1 Haliaeetus leucocephalus | reverse complement strand
AGGCCGGGCCCGAGGAGGAGGAGGAGGAGGAGGAGGAGGAAGGGGGGGTCTGGCCGGGCCCGAGAGCAGAGCTGCCTTTTGCTTTTGCCCTGCCTGTCCACCTCCCCCTTCGCCGGGCCCGGTCGGTTCGTGATTCAGCTGAAGAGCTGTGCCCCTCTCCGGTCAGACAGCATCTCCTGACCCCCGCTGGATGCCCGATCTCCGCCTGTGCGGGTGGAGGAGGCCCTGCTTGAGCGGTGAGGAACGGCACAGCCCTGCCCTGTCCCGGTGCCCTTTCCCCGTTGCAGTCCCCGACAGAAACGCTGCTCCACGGCAGGCCACTTCTGCAGGGGCACCCGTGGGTCCTGCTGGCCTGGCGGGTGTTTCTGTCTGGTACTTGAAGATCGCGGATCAGTGCTGAAAATCTGTGGGCCAGTATTTTTTCAAGAAGGAAAAAAAAAAAAGTACTAATAACGAGCATCACTTCATTTTGTTATAAAATCAGTTTTGCTTGCCGTTGAAAGGCCGAAAATGCATCAGCAGAAAGGAATTCGGAGTACAGGTGGCATCCGTAGAATTATGCGTGGGCCACAATTCATCAAAAGCAGAGAAACAAAGACCCCCCAATTAAAGCATTTAGAATGAACTTAGGTTCATATATTGACTAGAATAAAATAAATAAACCAAGGCTTTTTTTTATCTGGGAATCAGTGGGCTTAGTTGTGAAACTAGAACTGTGATCTTTTTGATGAAAAGGCCCCATCCCCTTGTGTCCTACCTAACAGATTTTCTTAGCAGTCGGTCAAGCTTGCTTTGGCTGTCATAATGACATGCAATCTGCTGGATTTCTTAGTATGCCTGAATATAGGAAGGAAATACTTAGCAATGGATCTGGTTCTGTAGGGCTCATTTATATTTTCAGGAGTAGGCTCTTTATAGAGGTATTCACACTAACATCTGTGTAGCAAATAATGATGCTAATGTGTGTTTGCTGTTGTTGGAATTTTTTTTTCTTATAGGGCACAACTATCTTCTCTCACTTGTGTATCTCTGAGAGTCTAAAACACAATTTCTTGACTTTATAGCTAATTGTTTTGTATCAACTCGGGTAACTCTAATGGTTTTGTTCATCTTTTTTGTGTATGCTGCTTTGATATATGTTTCTCACCTCCATTTTAGGATTATGCTAAGGAAAGATATGGAGTGTCATCAATGATACAATCCCAAGAGAAACCAGGTCAGTTAAAAAATGAAAAAGGTTCTTTAAAAGGGGAGGGGGACGGGACACAAAAAAAAAAAAAAAAAAAAAAAAAGAAGTTATGTACTTGATATCTTCAGTACTTGTTTGAGAAATCATTTACCAAACCTTTTCATTCAAATCCTGCTGCCATTCTTTCCCTTTATTTGAATACATTTGGCACTTGTGAGGCTGCATTTGGAGCGCTGTGTCCAGTTTTGGGCTCTCCAGTGCAAGGATGACATTAACATTTTGGAGCCAGTCCAGTGGAGAGCTATCAAATTGCTCAGGGGACTGGAGCACATGATCTCTGAGGAGAGGCTGAGGGAGCTGGGCTTGTTCAGCCTGGAGAAGAGGAAGATGGGTGGTGATCTTATTGCTGTTTAAAGCTATGTAATGGGAGGGTGTACAGAAGATAAAGCCAGACTCTTGAAGGTGTGTGGTAATTGGACAGGAGGTCATGGGCACAAGTCGCAACACAGGAGATTCTGATTAGATAGAAGGAAAAAAAAAAAGAGTGTGGATATTGGAGCTGGGTCCAGAGAGGTTATGGAATCTCAGTCTTTGCCCTTGCCTGGACCACGCCCTACACAGCTTGTCAGTTTTAGTTTCTGTCCATCACCAGGCTTGATTTTTTTTGGATTAATTTATTTATAATGTACTGAGTCCTGAGATGTCAGTTTTTTTCTTTGTTTGGAGTAAGTTCTGCTATGGCTTGCTGCAGCAGTGCTCTCATCTGAGTAGGATATTTGTCTGCTTATGCAGCCTTCATTACTCCTGCATGTGAGCACCAAATCCATTAAGATTATATATTAATATATATGAATTTTATCATTATTCACACCCCTGTGAATTCAGGAAATCCTCATTTTCTACTGATGGGGAGTTGAGATTCAGAAAGACTTGTCAGCTGGAGAACGATCTCCCAGGCCAACATCCCAAGAAATACTAATCTTCATATTATTCAGTGAATGAAATGGGAACGAGGGAAGGTAATAGACTGGCTTCTTGTAACTTCTTCATAGTGAAATGTAAAAAAGGAACATCATCTGTGATTGCGTGATTTTTTTTCTCCTCTGAATGGTTGCTTTGGTTGAACTCCCTTAGGAAGGGGAATGTAGGGAAGAGGAGGAGCCACAAAAGCAATCATAGGTTGAAACCAACTGAAGAGGAATATTATGTCAAGAATGTAACGGGACAAGAAAATCTCTAGAGACTGTATTAACAGTCATTATTGAATAAAATACACACTAGCTGTCAAAGAAAGGGAACTGAAGTTGAAATCACATTGTAAGCCAGCCCAACTGCTGGCTGCTGTGGTCTCTCTCTTCCTGATGCCGGGTTTTCTACTGATCCATTTCAATATGCTGGTAATAACAACTTGTTTAGCCAGCTTAGCAAAGTGAAAGAAGTTGGCTAGGGGTCTGATGACTGCTGGAAGGGGCAGGAACAGAGCCATCCATAGTTAGGTGTAACCACATAACAATCCATAAATTGGTGTGCAGTCGCAACCTAAAAGGTACGATATTAAGAAAAAGGTAACTTCTCCAAGTTAGCATCTGACTGGTTAACCTGCACTGCTGACTGTAGACTGAAAGATTGCCCTATTGGATCTCCTCTCCCTGCAGTCTTCTGTGATGGCATTTGGCTCACAAGAGTTTCTGCAAGCTGTGTTTCCTCTGCCAGTTTCACACCCCATAGCAAACAACCGTGTGGGAGACCCAAGCTGGCAGATTGAGATGGTGGATCAAATCCTATTCTCATGGAGAAACTCTACCCTGCCAACTGTCTCATATTCAAAAGAAACACTCAGGAATACTGTGGAAAAAAAAATGTTGAGAAGGAAAATGGCAAAAGCTACAGGAAATTATATGAACAAGGCTGAGTGCTGCGTTTAGATCTGTTGTCCCCCTGACCCTCGATACTTGTTTAAAAAAAAGTCTCAGCCACTGTATGGGCAGGATTGAGTAGGTTTTCCATTGGGCTTAAAATACAACCTACAACACTCCTGCTGTTCTGTTTTTTAGAAGGTTTTTAGGACACCAAAATTCAGTAACAATAGAAGCCAAAATGCCTATAATAAAAAAGTTCAAGATCAGCCTAGTCCCTTCCTTGACACTAATGCCCTCCTATTTCAAGATTCAGTAGCTCCTGCCAGGGAGAGCTCTTATCAAAGGACTCACGGGAGAGTGAAGTCATCACTCAGCATCAGTACTGTATACATGCTTTTCCCCGAAGTATTCTGCTTGCATTGAGTGTCTTGGAGGAACTACTGCTTGGGGCAGGGGGTGGTGGGGAAGCAGAAATGCCAGTGTTCCCATCTGTCTACTGTATTAATTTTGTTTCTGGAGTCTGTGTGGGTACATGCCATTTCTAAGTCAGAATAACAAATTGTGGTATAACATGCAGATGCACATACCGTCTGGTAACTGGAGCCAACAGACAATACAGACACGGACATGGGTAGGAGCTCAGTTGGATGTCTGCAGCATTGTTGTTTTTAGGCTAGCTGTAGTACCTGCACTGTCCTGACGACACTGGCTGGACGTGGGAAGTTAAAAAGCTTAGAGTGATCAGAGCAAATTATTTTCCCTTTCCAAGGGATAGTCTTATTGTCCTTTTGCTGTACTCATAGATTCTTGTTCCTCTGCAGGCAAATTAAAACTCTTTTCACATGTTCATAAAGTTGTTGCATAGATGCTCCACCTTGCTCTACTGATCTCACACACACCTCTGCCTTCATTCTTGGCCCACTTCAGTCTTCTAATGTTGGCTGCCCTGGCTATCTGATGTTCTCACTTCCCGTTACATCATGTCTTTAAGTCCTTCATGCAAGCTTGAGGCTACGATTGCTAGTAAAACTTTGTTTGCCTTTCCCATTTTCTCCCTTCAGCCCCATTACTTTCATCTCCCCTCCCTGGAAGCTGCTTTCATCTTATACTGCTTTTGGCTTTCAGGTTTTTTTATTAAACTTCTCTTTTTCAAATTTATCTAACTTTGTAAAGATGCTGGCACTTCACAGAGACAGCAGAAATATTGATCATACTGTTCAAAACTCCATGATGCAAGATAAATGAACTAAGTAAACAGGCTGATGTGACAGGCAGGGAATGGGGGTCTCGGGGTGGAAAAGTGATTTGGTCTTGTATAACCCACACAGCTCTTTGGGTTTTTATCGTCTCCTCCTGTGTTTAGAAGAGGTTAGAGTTCTGAGAAAAAGATAAGGATATTTAGTATTTTGAAAAGAAGAGATTGTGCTATACACAAAAGAAATGAAAAAATACAGTTTCCCCTTAAACATGATTCAAAATGGCAGTGAAGGTGAGGTAGCATGAGTATTGAATTGGGGCTGGAAGTGTAATTTCAGACATACGAAGTGTTTTGTTTGAACTTTGTTTAAAATCTTTGTTCCCTTGTCTTCACTGGAACTGTAGCATGGTTTAAAACCTTTTATTTTTGCATTACTTAATTGTCTGTAAGCGTTTATGTGGCAAGAAGACAGAAAAATGTAAGTATAGCTTCCATTTGTGAAAGAACAAGTAGGTGGTAGTCTGAAGAGGATGGTGGGAGGCCCTTAAAGGTGAGAGCAAGAAGCTTGATTTTTATCACGGAAGAGATAAAAAAGAACTGAAAGGGATTCCAGGTGAAATGATACGTGAGAGTACAAAGGGAAGATTTGAGCTACAATATGTTGGTTGGATGAGAGAAAATGAGTGGCAAATGATTGCTTACACTAACAAATGCAGACATTATCACGAACTACTGGCATTTTAGAAATGAGAGATGGACAAGACTAGATTTGGGAAGTGTTGAAGGAGGGAAACAGTGACATAACAGTTGTTAGTTACATCTAGCTCTTTTCAGGGGAGCACATTGACAGGACCAGAGGCAGTGGGCACACACAGAAACACAGAAGGTTCCCTCTGAACACGGGGAAACATTTTTTCACTGTGAGGGTGACAGAGCACTGGCACAGGTTGCCCAGGGAGATTGTGGAGTCTCCCTCCATGGAGATATTAAAAAAATGTCAGAACGCGATCTTGGACAACTGGCTCTAGATGGCCCTGCTTCAGCAGGGTGTTGGACCAGATGACCTCCAGAAGTTCATTCCAACCTCAATCATGCCGTGATTCTGTGATCTGTTGTTGGAAAAAATGACTTTATGGTGTCTCTTTTTGGATATTGTTTTATTACCCTTTTTATGAAAGGTGAAATAGTTTTTAATAATTCATACCATATAAAAATTTTTGTGTTAAAGTTGTCTTGTTTCATGTTGATGAAACATGAACTGTTATGTATCCAAAAGACTTTTTAAAATATTTATCTAATGCAGATGGTTCCTGAAACACTAAGGATCCATAAAAAGGCTAACACCTCATTCTCTCTTTATGCTTGTGCCTGGAAAATGTTTTAAGTTTCTAACAATACAGTTTTAAGTTGACTGAGGTAATTTTAACTGTCTGAATATCAGACTCTTAGAAATACTAAAGCTTATGGCTTGTGCTGGTTGCATGTTTCCTGTAGTACTATACTGATAAAGTTTGATCATCAGAAGTTGCTGGCAAGTGATAACATCTTTATTCCCCTTTCTCCCTTCCCCAGTGCATGCGTGTACACACATACATTATTAATATATTTGAGTCAATTTCCTATCACATTTCTCTGTGCACTTTCATTCTGTTCTGCTTTTGATGTGTGTCTGTGAAGAAAAAAACTACACTGCCATGAGAATAAGCTAATAAACATTTTCAACCCCCTAAAATTCCCAGTGCAGAATAATAGGCTTGCAGGGCAAGCTGTGACTGGTATTGAGAGACAGACGGAAGGAGTCCAGAACGGCAGATGGTAACCTGGGGTAGGCAAACTTTGGAAAAGTTCTGGCGCGAAAAGTCTAGAGTGGAAGTGTCTTAGTAAATTTAATGTTATCTTGAAACAAGGGAGAAGCCTGTGATGAAAGGCAGAGAGAGTGAATTTGCTTGTGTTACATAACATAGAATCATAGAATATCTCGAGTTAGAAGAGACCCATGAGGATGAATATCTCCCTTGAAGATTTTTTTTTTGTCGAATAAGCAGTGTTTTTAACCACATACTAACTGTAAATGAGTAAGTGTAGCTGTTAGAACTGTTGAGGTTCTATGCAATGCTATGTATATCCTCGTAACTGATTTGTAGATACTACAAGAAATAAGTGTTTGAGACCATGCAAAAATACATTTGGCCAAAAATCTACAGAAAAATGCAATTAAACAAGTACATTTCAATAGTGGTATGCAGCCAGCATATTGGCAGCTCATAATGGTTGTATAAAAGTCCTGATTTATTTAAAAATATTTTCCTTGACATTTTTTATTTTTTCCTTTGCTATCCAAAATCTGGCCTTTCCAAACCATGCATTCCTATTCTTATTTAGCTTTCTTGGGTACATAGAATTTGAAGGGTTCTTTCTGATGAATCCTGGCTCCTACAATGATAGTAGTCCTAGATCAGGTTGTCAAAGAGATTCTCTCTTAAAATAAATTTTACTTGTTTTACATAGTAATACTCTTGTTGCTCCAAAATGCTCTTGGTTTTATCAAAATAAATCTTCTTTTAATTTCTAATTCACATTTATTTCTGGTTTCTTTATTTTAAGTAATAATTATTTTACAGTGATATTCACCCTACTTATGTAGATACAGAGAATAGTCATGTCACCTCTGAGCCTTTGTTTTGCTGTGTTCAACATACCAACTTTCACGTTGCACAGGGGAGCGGGGCAGACATCCCTTAGCTAGCAGAAATTCAGACTAACAAGTGCAGGTAGTACAGTGCAGCGCAATGAAGTCCTATCAAAAATAGTGTAGTCATACTGGGTTCTGCCATCCGTGAACTACAGTAAGTCTTGCTTTTGTTTTAGTGCAGTTTGACCCTGCTGTATGAGTCAGACAATAAGCTTGAACCAATTTAAAACTACTTGATCAAGTACAATTCACTGAGAAAGGAAATGGGATCTTGTGTGTTTTCAGTATATCTATTATGCTGTAGATACAAAAAATAATGTTTTGGATTTGTTATGAATTGTAGCAATGATGGAAAATGTATTTGGAGTTTAAAGTGAAAAATGTTTTTCTTCAAAAAAAAACTAAACCGTTTTAAAATGTGGTTTTTTCTGTAATTCAGATAGAGTTTTGATTCGAATAAAAGACTTGACAGTGGAGAAGGCTGATGAAGTGGTTTGGGTTCGTGGCAGAATTCATACAAGCAGAGCTAAAGGTGAGATGCCTCCAGGGTTTTTATTTTTAGTTCCTCACATTGTTAGTATAACCTGAATGTTTATTAACCTGAACCTGTTGGCTTCATGACCTGTTAGTTATGTCTTGCATACAAGAAAACTTTGCCACCTGATTACCCAGTGTTCACTTTGACTGGTTATTTTCTATTTTTTCCACCTCTCTTTTCCCAAGAGGGGAAAAGGAAATCTTGTTTTCAGCTGAGTGGAAATTGGGTATTACTATTGAATTGTAGTAAAAGTGAATTTTGGTTTCATCATATTACTAAATAATCTGTGGACAATTGTAAATAATAGGAATTTTAAAGTACTATAGTCATTCTCCTTTGGGTGTTAACAGCTGTGAGATAAAAGTTACAAGCTTCTACTGTAAAATGTACTTTTATTATAAATGTATCAGTTGTCAGAAAGGCCATATTTATTCTGCTGCATATGAATATTTTCACTATACCTTTTCTTTGTCAGGATACAAAAATCTGTGTTAAAATTTCAGAATGTTTACTTTCAGTTACCAGTATCTGACTACATCAATTTGAACTTAAAATAAGAAACATCATCTTTCTCTAACAAGACAAAGGGAAAATGCTTTTATAGGTTCTCAGTAGTGTGGGCTGTCGTACTTGGCTGTCTGACAGCCATATTTCTTCCCTGGAATCAGAAGTTCTCTCCGGAGATCAGTTTGCCATATGCAAACTTAAATAGGTTTTGGCCTTTTCAGTTGACATCAGATGCTGACAACTGTTGTACTGGTTTCAGTTATGTTTGGCAGCTCTGTAGTGAGATATAAATACCTTGTCTTCCCAAGAGTTGAAAGAAAAGAGCATAAAGAAATTGTCTTCACGAATGAAAATTAACTGTAGTCTGAGAATTGGAAATAATGCAAATGAGGGGCAAGAATCCAGTACAGAATATTGTCACAGATACCAGATTAATTTCTCTTTTCGAGGCTTCATTTTCTTAAGGAATGTCCCTCTTAGTAAGTGTCTGTACTGCAGTCAGTTAAAATAAGGTACTGCGTGGAAATATATACATATAATGCACATTTTAATTTGTATTAGAATCTTTATATT
This sequence comes from Haliaeetus leucocephalus, assembly GCF_000737465.1. NCBI lineage: Eukaryota > Metazoa > Chordata > Aves > Accipitriformes > Accipitridae > Haliaeetus > Haliaeetus leucocephalus. Next base: position 3,412,791 of record NW_010972887.1, on the reverse strand, counting down.
TAGGAAGTCTTGTGATTTCTGCAGTAGTTCTGTAGTGTGGTCTTACATGGAAGTCTCTCTTTGCTATGTAGAGAGATTGTCAACCCCCAAAACTGTGAAAGCCTTGGTCATTACAACTTGAAGTTGTTCAGACAGGAGACACTATCTAATTTAAATGTTACTATCAGTATAGAAATAAGAGTATCCTTATGGCTTTTTCTTTTGCACTTGTAGGAAAATTCAGATTATTAACAGAATTTAGTATATTAAAGACAGGTGTCTGTGCAGACCTTTAAAACAATGTGAAATTCAATGGTGGTTTATTACTGTCTCTGTATTGCATTTGTATACAATATCTTGTATGATGTATGCATTTACTTCAGTCAGAGTAACATATATATAACATGGCAATATTAATTTACAAGAAGCAGTTTGTCATCCTTCACCTTTGACCTCAGGAAAGACTATTGTTTTTCATGAAATAACAGTGCTTATTTTCAAAACTCTGTAACACAACCTGAACAATGAAAGCAAAAGGAGTTGATTATGGGCATGAAGTGTCCTCAATTTATTGATTGTGCTTCTTGTTCCCTCTTGGTCTGACAACACAGAACAATTCTGATGCGCAGGCAATGGTGCTAGGGAATGTCATATGCTTGTTTACTTAAGCTTTGGGGGAAAGAATCTTACAAGAAAAGCAAATGTTTAAGAGTAAAAAGTAATATTAGCCTTTCCCACACACATCGTGGCGCTGTTCCTACCATTATGGAAAGGAAAGTCTTGCGGGAAACAGGAAAATCTTAACAGAAAAATAGCTTTAGTTTTTATCAGAAGCTCGAATTTGACTCCTAAATAACCAACATATCCTTTATTTAACCCTGTCTAGTTATGACCAATAAACCAGAAAAAAAGAATGTGAACAACTGCAGAATCCAGCTGTCTCGTATAGCAAGCCACTCGTGAAGTCTGATGGAAATTAACTGAAGGATGTGTAAAGAATGGGGTGTTGGGAATTTCTGTGGGTTGTACCAAATTAAAGTGCTTGGGGCCCTGTGGTTTTTATCATAGATTGAATAAATATTATTTCTGGCCTTATTTTAAAGCCAGCCTAAGCTACTGATCACGTTTATCATTGAAGAGCAGTTGGGAAATCAGTCTGGGTTCTGCCAGGCAACTGGAACTTGCGCAGTGTGTTAGACCTGAACTTTTTATGAATGCAGAGGTTTATAAAACATCGAAATAGTATGTCTGAAAACAAGAGTACCACCAAGAGCAATTTAAATACTGGACCAGATTTTATAATAGACAACATAAAGTTTTCTCTTTGCTGGCAGATGTCTGTACCTAGCAGTGTATTAGTTTATATGATCAAATATTTTTTACTCTTTATACAAATTCCTTCCTTACATCCTTTTGTCTCATAAGGTCTTGTGTCATTTGGTACTTACATCCAAGAAAGGAAATGGATTCCTGTTTCGTTTTATGTGCTTACTTTTGAGGGGATTCCCTGTGTGGTGTCTTCTCTTGTTTGTTCCGTGACTAAAACTTTTATCTTTTTAGGCATTCTTGTGGGACACAGTATTGGTTTGTTTTATAGAAACTTAGATTAGTTTACTGTTGGATGTGAGTAAAGTGGGTCTTATACTTTTCACTTAAATACCATGTAAATATTTTGAAACACATGGAGAACATCCCACAACCCCAATTTTTTTCTCGCTCTGATGCTTCCTTTTTTCTGTCTCTTGATCTGGAAAGGCATCTAATCATGAATTAGATTTGATTATGGCTTGTCTTTTTGAGAATTTATTTTGCATGCCTTCAACTCTTTTGGGAAAAGTTCTGTTTCTTCCTACAATCTTTGTAACTGTGATATTTTAACTATTCCTATCAGTGAGGTTTGTTTGATCACTTATCTTCTGTATGATTAGAAATGTTATATTCTACAAAACATCCTCTTTCCTCATGAAAACAACTACTGTTACTCATGACAAAAAAGATTTGAGTCCTTTTATAATGCAGATATTGATCAGACTCCTAATGTTTGGCATTAAGTACAACTGCCAAACTTTTGCTTCTGATTAGTATGATAGCAGGTCCCTCCATTTATTTCACTATCTTCTTAAATATTTACTAGTTGAGTGACATTGAAGCTGTCTTCAGCTGTGTATTTTTTGTTTGAACACCTGATACATCATTGCTGAAACTTCGATCATATTTTGCTAAATTATTTGTGACTGAAATCATGGAAGCAAATACTATTTTCTAGGAAATACTGTATCAAACCACATTGTAAGTAAGAAATATTGAGGTGTCAAAGTTGTGAGATACACCTAGCTTATCCAAAGAAATTTAGCATATTGTATCCTATGGAAAAATTGTACTTGTTGGATCTAAAACACAGGCATGTATAACACTGAAGGCTCTGTTTAATTTCTGAAGCCTGCACTTTTCTCATTTAAATCTGTGGCTTAATGTTTGCCTGCAAGAAATACTTACATCCACACCATATTAGCTTCTTTACTTAGACATTGCAGCCTCTGGAATACAGAAATAGTTGTACTCTGTTTTCTGAAAATATGGAATTAATTTTGTTGCATTTCTGAAATCACAATCATAGGACAAGGTTAGTTATTTCCAATAATTATAATGTTAATTTTTAATATTTTTACTAGTTTTATATGTTTGCTTTTATTTCCATCAGTTTCTGTGTCAAATGTTCTGCATTTATCTTCTGATACTGTTTAAATTATCTGCAGCTATTTGTCAGGAATGGTAATCTACATAATTACAAATGAAAATTGCAGTGGGCTTTTTAGTGTCAGTGTTCAAGTTATATATGTGTTGATTTTAATGTTTTATAGTCTAAGTCAGCAATAACTGGGAAATAGCTACCTATAACAAAGCTTGTGGCTTCTTCCTTTTCTCAACATTTTGATGGAAATGTTATAATGTTATGACTCAGAAATTGTAATTAAAATGATGTTGATGCATTTTATCAGATACTGGTGTAGCAATGAAGTGTTTGTTGTTAATTTCTCTCTCTGAGGAAGAAGCATTTAAAATCACTGTATTTCCTTAAATCTAAGTTAAGGAGTAAATGACTATTAGAGATGTGAGGAAAAATATGAAATGATTTTAACTGTCAGCTAACAGATTAGAACAAGCTTTGTTGACTTGGAAATACCCATTTTAAAAGTCAACAAAGTGCATTATGTTCTTTGTAAATTATTATTAATTTTTATTAACTTCTTTTTCCCTAAGCTGTTCATGAATAAATTGCTCTTACAGGAATTTTTTACTTGGTTCTTTTAGGTTCTTGTCATTCACCAGAATCAATACTCCTTTTGTTCCCCTTCATTCTGAATGTGTGATGTATTATAGAATGAACATTGTTGGTTTAGTCCCTGTGGTGCAAAATTAAGCTTATTTCTCTCAGAGCAGCTTTGTAAAGTGAACTCCAGAGCTTTAATTTGAGAAGATGAGAAAAATCTCCTTTTAAAATAATTAGACTCGAAGTAGTTGTGAGCAAAGCAACAAGGAAAAGTACGATTTACTTGTTGCAGTTGAAGAACAATAGATATTTTAAAAGTTATGATTTCAAGTTTTTGTTTTGTCTAGATATTATCTTGAAACGCTTATTGTTATTTTTAGAAAAATGTCCATTCACATGTTCATAGCTGTAAGGCAGGATTATTTGATTTATCTCAATGTTTGGTGTGTGTGTATGCAGAGCTGACTAGTTTGATGTAGCTATTTGGGGGTGAGGGGATGGAGAGGGAGGGAGACACAGACATCCACCCTTAAAAGCTCAGCTTAATATTAAAGTAGTAAAGCATTTTTTCTCATTCACAAAGACCTCGAGTAACTTGTCCTTAATACACCTGCGTTGTTTTCCTTTGTATTCAGGGAAGCAGTGTTTCTTAGTCCTGCGTCAGCAGCAGTTTAATATCCAGGCTCTTGTGGCTGTGGGACAGCATGCAAGCAAGCAGATGGTAAAGTTTGCTGCCAAGTAAGTAAGCAATTATATCCTGTTGTCAGAGTAAACAATGGTGGGAACCAGGACTCCCAGGGGTTGGGACCATTTTCACACATTAACATCAATGCTTCGTTTGTTTTAAAATGTAGTTATTTAAATTGTCAGCTCACTATTGCATTGAATACATTACACTGACAAAAGATAAAATAGAGAACAGGCTTGAAATTCATTCTGAACTGCTGAAGCAGCATTCTCTCGCCATAGACAACCTACATTTACTTTCAAGCTGGCTAACAAAAAGTCTGGCAAGCTGAGCTTAGTGGGCCACTTCATTTTGTGTGTGGTGTTTGTGTATGTCTGCACATGTTCGGGTTTTTTTTCTACAAGATGTGCGGTGTAGTAATACGTTTTATAGCTAGAACTGATGTGAAGAAGTTCCATATTGCAAGTGGCTTACTGAGTTGAAGAAATTAAGAGTAGCTTCTGTCCACTGAATTAATCTTATTTACACCTTATTTTTGGCATTAGAATGTTTAATGAGGGATTTAAGTTAATTTTTAAATATTTGGGGGGGGGGTAATGGTTGGACTTGCCAATGAAACAAGTGTTTGTTGCAGTAATTTAAATTCAGTTACTTGGTTTGTTTTGTTCTTAAAGATAAAAAATTACCCTCCCCTGCTACTTGCCTCAAGATTGTGCTTTTGGGTTGTCCAGTACTAAATATGCTTGCATGACAAAGGTGTTTTTATAGTAGAGCTTTTAATCATGTATATCTGCTTGTCCACAAATAGAAATGAGGATCAATTTGGTGCAATAATATGTTTAACATGTGGCACTTGAGTTGCTTCTGTGTAGTTCTTGGCACTACTCTCATGCTTGGGAAGGGAGCCCCCACTAATTAGCTGCAAAAGTGCTACAGCCTTCAACCTTCAATATGTCAGGGAGAGGAGGGATTCATTATAGTATAGACTTCAGAAGCCAAGTTAAGAAGGTTAGGATAATGCTTCTGCTGATGAGGTTCAAGGCAACGGGAAAACAGAACCAGCAGTGTTTGTTGTTTGGCGGTGCTTAGTGTTGGCAGTGCCAGTGTGAAGCATGCTGTTTACAGGTGTTTATGAGCCAAAGTGAAGTGTTCTGTTTCTTCGTGAGATAATTCTTTCGAAAGATTCTAAGCACTGGAGAGAACAAACTAAGTGTATAATCTACTTGTTCCCTGATTCATCTCCCTCTAACCTACCAACAGTCTGCTTGTGCTCTCTCAATGAACTTCTGCTACAGAATGGTGAAATTACTCTTACAGTTGTGATGCTCACTCTCCTCCAGTTCTCTCCAACATCTCTCTTTGTCAGTTTTCTTCGTGGTTCTTTCCCCCACAACCGAATTTCTTATGTTTCATGAGTGGCAGAAGTCAGTGGTTAGGAGCTCATGAGAAGGAAGTTGGTTCTTACTCTTTTCTTCCGTGTGCTGACTCTGCCACTTGTAAGCCTTCCATGCCTTTTTTTTTTATAATTCACTAATCTTTTTTTACTTGGTTAGTTTTCTGTTGGGTTAGTGATTTAAACTAGGTCATGGAGGTCCAGAGCTAACAAGGAGTGGTAAATGGTGGAAAAGGGTATCTGGAAAGAGTAGAGGGCAAAGCTCCTTTCTCTTCTGGCAGCAGTGAGCTGTTAAATCTGACGGAGCCTCATCCTTAGGTTCTTTCCAACTCCCTGTCATCTCCCCACTTTTCTTGATGTGACAGACCAGATTTCCTCTGAGTAGCCAGACTCATGATGCTTGTGCTGTGTTTTGACTTTTCATTCGGCTCCTTTTTGTGATAGCATTTGCTAGCTAAATCCTAATACTTCAGCCTCTCTAATTTATAGCATGCACATTTTACTCATTATTTGTGCTTCTGAAATGCTTACACACTTATCATCATGTTCTTTGAATGATAGAACTTTTTCTGCTACAGCCTTGAGGGTTTGCTTTTGGTTTTTTAACACCATTAGTGCAATCATCTTCTCATGATTCCTTCCCACCAACAAACCTGTTTTATTAATATCCTGCCATGCTCTCACTTTTTCCAATGTTTTATCTTCTTCTACAGTTTTGTCTGATACTGCCATTACAGCTGCCTCTTGTTCCCTGACTTCTAAGTGCACTTGTGGTCACTGTGCCAGTAACACCTGAAGCACAGTGACAGTATGTGCCTTGTCTTCAGTCACTTTCCTGCTAGTTTTCACCTGCTGTGGAATGATGCCATTTTTACTAGCAGATGAGGCTGGTCTTAGATGTCTAAAAATAACTATACTGTTTCTATGTCTTCCTCAGTGTCTTTTTTCATCATCTCCTCTTGTTTCCTAGACATTAAATCAGGAAATACACATTTATTGAAGAAAACATTTAACTTAAAGACCTTACATTTCAATTAAATTTAAACTAAACTTTTTTACCTGTAGTACATAAACTTTATTTTTCATGTGCTACTTTCTCATATTTTGATACTGGGTCCAAAGCTTTCTTTAAAATAGTTTGTGAAATTCTCGATCGTGAATTTTTAATGAGAACTGATTAAATCATGAGCATTTTTTGTACAAATTTTCATAAATAATAAACAAACCAGTTCCTCTTTTAGATATTGGCACATGGAAAACAAGAACTTTCATAACCTTTTGTGGTCTAGCAACATTCATTTACTAATTATCTCCATTATTGTAAGAATGTGAGTTCTTTTTGGTGAAAAACACTTAATACTGGTTTAACTCAGTTTTACAAAGAAATTTCTGCAAGTTTAACTATGAAAAGTTTCTAGCTGAACTTTCAAAAGATACATAGCCAACAACAGAGCCAGCTGAGATACTGGACTGGCAGCTGTGGAGTTCTTATGTCTTCCATAAAAAAAACCCAACAGCCTAGTCCTGCAAGGGATGCTGTATAAGAGAAAGCATAAGTCTCTTTCAGCCAGCAGAGGTGCCAAGTGGTGCAATTAGTAATTTATCAAGCTGCTTTTTTCCATAAAGTATTGGGTGTGGTCAGTTTTGGTTTTCTTTCTCTTTTTTTTTTATATCAGCATTGGGCCTGCCCCTGCTGCTACCATAGCCACGTGGTATGATCTAGCAGTTGGGAGAGGTGGTTAATAGATTCTAATTTAGCTGCCCAAACAATGTGCTCTCACTCAGGAAGTAAATTGATGGCTCTTTATAGTAGGCCAGAGAATGAAAATCCAGAAAAGAGGTTAAAAAGGCGGGGTGGGGTGGGGAAGATGGCTAAACCTGTATGGAAATACTTCACAATGTAGAAAAATATACCTGAGTTAATCAGCTAGATAAATAGGATATTGCAGAAATACTTTTCTTTATCCATTTCTGTTTAATTTTTATATCAGTGATCTGGAGGAAAGTGTCAAATCGCAGCTGTTACATTTGCTGCTGACACAGAAATTGGAATGGTAAACTAGCGGCTAGGAGTATATAGTAACCAGGGTTCATTTAGAGTGATCACTTTGATGCTCTTCAGTGTGAATTTGTACCTTTGTGATCATTAGTTCAGATTTTTGTATGTTCAGGATTAATATGTAGGGAAGTAAGTGGTGAGAAATGTAAGATCATGATCGATAACTGACTTAACAGGAGTCCATGCAGTTCTCATACCTACTATGCTAGGAGATCTCTTGAGTTTTGAAAAAGAGCAATAAAATGCCATTAATGTAATATATGCCTGTCATTAGACCATTTCTGGAATATTTTGTCCACTTCTGTTGTCTTTGTGTCTGAATATATGTCAAATTGGAAAAGGTTGACAGTGAAGCTGCAAGATGAAATGATACACGGTCAGGCAAATCTGCCTTCCTGTGAGACTAAAGAAAACTCTAATCTATCCAAGAGAAATTAGTAAATAATTTAAATTCCAGTCTGATGGTAACTATGCAAGAAGATTTTCTGCCAGCGGAGGGTTCTTTACTTCGCAGATACAAAGGTATGACAAGATGCAATGAACAGATGGTGAAGCTGGATAAATTCGGAAGGGAAGTAAACTGGAATTTTTTTCAGTGAAATGATTAAAAATGTGTAGTGGATTTTGTTACTTAAAATCTTTAAAAGAAGATAGGCTTTTTTTCCCCTGGAAGATACCCAGGTTCATCCAGGTGTTAGAACGTTGGTATAGGAAACAGATTATTTTATTTTTAGAACAAAGAGAATAAGAATAGGTATTTACCTTGCTTTCATATATACAATGTCAGTTAACTCCCATTTCAGAGGGCTTAATGGGTACTTACTGTATTTGTGCAGATGTTATTACAGTTGCTGTTACTGAGTTGAGTATAAAATGTTTGTACTTTCAACTATTTACAAAACGAACTCATTTTTTCAAAGTAAACTCTATTGCCTTCAGCTTTCACTGACATTCAGGTAAATGATCATTGATTATTACGTTTTATGACAATTATTTAATATGTTTTAGATTTAATAATGTATTAATATAATAATTTGTGCATTCTGCTTACAGAAAAGTGTTGAAGAAAAAACAAGAAAATGTCCAAACAAGTATAGATGCTTCCATTAAGTAAAACATTTTCTATTTAAAGTCTATAAATAACCAAGTTTCCTCCAATTCTTCAGACTTTTGATCAAGAAAATGTAGACTGTGATTCACTTAAGGAGGCCTGCATGGGGTTCAGCTTGCAACATGAAGCTGTTGATGAAAGATGTTGTCATACAGACTGCAGTAATGCAATCCTGTGGTTAAAAGAGAAAGTCTTGGCTAATAGACATGCAGATAATTAAGAGGGACATAAGGCATCTAGTGGACATTTTAGTAATTATAGTCTTGATTTTTTGGAAGGAACATTACATATAAAGAAGCAGTTTGCTATACAGAGAAATTTTTTAGCATTGGACTTGATGAATACTGAAATAGCTTCCTTAAGGATTAAACAATAGCAAGATGTCATCTGTCTGTTCTTAATGCATCATGCATCCTAATTTAGTTTCTAGTCCTTTGTAATATTAGTTACAGATGGAAATATTGTTGTCTTTAATGGAAATGGTGATAGCTTTGGCATGCTTTTCTGCTACTTGTTCACTTTTTTTGGTTTGTTTGGGGTTTTTTTGTTACTGAGGGGAATTTTATCAAAAAATCACCTAGATGACTTAGTGCTGCTGCTGCAGAGAACACTCTGCTGTAGTTACTGGCTTTTAATTAAAGCATCTTGTTTTTTGTTGTAACTTGAACTGAAATTACCCTTTCAGTAACATTCTTGGAATTACCTGTTGGGATCAAAGCAGCACCTTCTAGGTTTCTGTAGTTTACATTTGATGCGCTATGTTAGGGACTTAAGATTTTTCCAGCACTAGATCTTGCTGAGCACAGTTCAGACAGAACTCAAAACACGAGCTTTTACTTCCATACCAGATGAGATATGTAGTCTAAATGAGCAAAAGCATATTTTCTAATTATCAAATGAAAGTTTAGAGTAGATCATGAATGTTCATAAATACAAAGATGGTCACATGCAGTAGAAAACTTCATAGTGCTTTTTTGTGCCCAGGCAATTATATGCATATTTGGATATAGGGACCTACATAGGTAGGACCTGAGTTGAAATACATCTTGAAATTATGGCAAATTTAATGACTAAGGGATGTTACAGTTTTAAAGTGTGTTCCAGACCAAGAAATATACTGGCTTAATTGCAACTCCAGTTTAGAGAGAGAGAGAGAAAAAAGCGTATTTAATCACAAATGCAAAGTTTTAAAGTTCTGTTATGCAAGTTTGCAAAGCAATATTACAGCTACAGTCATGTAAAAGTCAGTTTCTTCCTGTATTTTTATGCTGATACCGTTTTGCATGTCTTGATCAGAACATGCACAGAATTCAAAGCTCTGTAATGACTTCACTGACAGCAGTTCTCAGCCATGGGATCAGTAATCTGATTATGAATCCATCATACAACACATTTACATTTAACTGCTCTTTTCTTTTTCACAGTCCAGATAATTTGCTTCAGTAAGTTTAAAACATTATTTTTATTTGCAATTATTAGTGAGAGGGCTTCTATTCAGCAGATTAGAAACTTCTGCTTTCAATGAAGACGCTGCTATTTGTGTTATTAGTAGTGTTTTCTTGGCATTTGCCAAAATGTTGACATGAAAAAGGAAGCAGGAAAAATAGAGGAGAACTGTTAAGGGAAAAAAAGTTATCACAACAGTAAAACCTTTATTCTTCTAAACATTCACTTATTTGAAAAGCAAAGGGAATTTATAGTTATGCCTAATACTATTTTAACATGATATATTCTCTGTGTGTTTCTTATCATCACATTCTCTTGCATCCAAAGCATTGTATTGCTGCCTCAGTCTTTTTAAGGAGTTTTAAACAATCATTTGTAAGTGAGTGTACTTCTAAGCACTTAGTGTCATTTCTCCTTGTCTGTCTTGAATTTGTTGCCTCTGCTTAAATAATGGAGATGAATGGAGGCTCACCCTTAACTAAATGAATTCTGATTTAAAGCCTACTGTTGACCTCTGCTTTGTACAAATTTAGTCATTTGTTCATTATACTGATTTGAGCAACTGTAGCTCTTTTAAAGTGGAAATGTACCAGAAAAACATACTATTCACAAATTTTATGCAGTATGTGGAATTACCTAATGGTTAAGCAAGTCAAGCATATGAAGCACTGTGGTCTGTAGAACTTTTAAAGCAGCTGCCAATGATTTCTACCACCTGAAAATATTACCATCAAAGAAATAGTGTAATCAACTAAAATGCTCAAATTTGGCTTTTTTTTTTTTTAGTTACTTGTAATTTATTTATAGTGATGCTGTTAGGATTTGAGAATTTTGATGCTCGAATTTTCCACTGTTACTTTAATATCATCAGATTTTTCAAAACTTTGATCATTTTTATTCAAAAATTCTGTTGGATAACTTAAATTTGAACTCAGCTTTATAACATTAAAAAGTTTGTCCCAGGGTAGACCAAAGATCCATCTGCCTTTTCTTAGGGCTGATATGGCTGCTTCAGGAACAGTAGAAAGCAGGGCAAGCAAGCAGTCATAGTTGGCAACACTTGGTGATTTGTATCTCAGCTGCTTCTGGGTCACACCACTCAGGCTTTATCAGAGAAGAAAGCTAAGTTTCCCTCATCATCTAAAAAGAGAAACTTAATTGTTTAGCCGGGTAAATCCTACTTCAAAAATGTGAGAGAATGACTAATTCCAAACATTTATATTTCTAAAGAGGAACTTCTCAATCCTAATAAGTTTCTCATGTGGTTTTACTGTAGCTGTACAAAAAGACTGTAGGGCTAGAATACCTAGATTTTGTTCGCAGCCCTTAGACTGACTTAGTCCAGGCAGTGCTAGATAAACTGATGCAGATGCAAGTGATTAGGACTATAGTTTCAGCAATAGCTTGAACATGCTTGTACTCTGTCCTTACCTCCTTTAACTGGGGGTTACTGCCCCTCAGTAAAACCTCCTGTGCATATAAATATTTATCTCACCACCCTCCAAGTTAGTTGTGTGGGTTTTATGTGTTTTGTGAGTTGGGTTTTTTGGAGCATGGAGAGTGGTCTTACTGAAAAAAAAGCCAACCTTGTAAACTTGAAGCTTGTTAATTGCTCTTTGCTTTACTGAGGTCAGTAGTGGCCAGCTTGTCCAATGACATCCTTGCTTACCTCTTATTATTTGCGATTAAATTGTGGGCCTGCTACTTTCCTGCTTTCTAAGGATTTATGTGGTCAAGTGATGTACATAAAGTGCTTTCCAGTCTTCTCAAGAAGGCCTGAGAAGTGAAAGATAAAGTTAATTGTAACGGTTATTTTTCATAAAAAGGAAAGAAATACTTTCTGATATTTGGCCTTTTGTAAGCAGGCTAGCAAAGAGACAGAGTGAAAATACATTTCCAGTGGGGGTGAGATTATCTGTAGAAAATTACTGGTTTAAAGTCCAGTACCTTAAATACCTAAATAAAAACTGCTCATACAAATTATTTTCTCACTTACGACTCTTGAGGCTTTTGTTATTGTTTGCTTATAGCACACATACTTTATATCATATTTTTGGAAGACTTTCAAGATGTTACATGGTGTTTTAATGTGCTATTAGTGACTCTTAGTGGAGAGCAATTCAGATGTCCCCTGTCATTGAGAAATGACTTACAAGCATGTTGCATCTTTCAGTAACAAGTCATGTAGTTTAAACAAGCTCGATCAGTTTTGATTTTCCCCTCTAGATCTGGGACTTCCTTTTAGTTTGTTGTTCTGGTGGTGAAGAGACATCTTTCAGATAATTGCATCAGCTGACACATACAAGAGTGTGGCCTAGAAAAAGAACTATGCGATTTGTCAGTTTATGTATACACATACAGAGAACGAGTGAGCACTTAAGCTGAATCATAACTCTTTCCCTCCCAAGTCTTGCATCGCAGTTTGAATTTATTGTGTCTGGGAATATTTTAGTAAAGTCCTTCATTACTCAGTTGTTACATATATAATAAGTAGCTCTACCTAAGTCCTTAACTCTGTTTTATTGTTCCAGCAGTCCATACAGTACATGAACATTCTAGTGCTCAGTACGGAGTCTGATGCAGTGTGCAATGAAATTTAGTAAGGCTTCTATCCTATCTTTATTGACAGCATCAACAAAGAGAGCATTGTGGATGTAGAAGGCGTTGTGAGGAAAGCACATCAGAAAATAGGAGGTTGTACTCAGCAAGATGTTGAGCTTCACGTTCAAAGGGTAAATTTTTGAGCAAATGGAGCACTGGTTAATTGTTTGAGAGATTATCTGTCTAGGCTGTCTGTCTACATGCATAAACTTTGTCAGTAAGCAGTCCCATGCCAGATAAATAAACTGCTTTAAACTACAAATTTCAGTGTATGATATGTAAACGTGAAACATTTCTGGTTTTAAGAGATGTGATTTTTAGAATTTCCTATTTTTATCTGCCATTTGAATTACAGTGCCAGGTAAAATGAAGTATCTCACTAGAATAATTTGTCTAGGAATGCTTGTAATTCTAGTTATTGATTTGTAACTGCAGCAGATACTGTCATAAAAAAATCTGCTTCTTTTTAAGTGCAAGTCAGAAGTTTCTTCTTTATCAGAAAGTTACAATCTTCCCCCTAGTACAATGGAATGGAATATATAACTCTTAGCAAAAGTAAAGCACTGGCTTAACAGTATAGAAGCCCTTGAAATCTAAAATTCCTGTAGCTTGGCTGTAGGGCTAGAGGAAGTGCAACTTTATAATTTGTTTAAATAGAAAGCGTATTTAAACGTTTATGTAACATCCTTTCCTTCTAAAGGTTTTCAACCAAACTATATGCCTGCAATACAGCTGAAACACAGTCACTTCAAGAGTAGAGTACAATGGCTATTGTATTTATAGCAGTAAGGTAAATTTTAGCTAACAGCATTGGGGAAGATCTGCAGATTTTGAAGAAACATGTTTTAATATATCTGCAGATTATCATATGCTTAATTTTTCTGAAAGAATACCAAATCCTGTAAGGTACCAAAGACTGTAAGGCAAGGGAAGGTGTTTTTCATTCTCTGATTGTATTTTAGGTGTCTCATAAATTTGCAATCTGAAATGGCTCTTTCACATATAATCAGATGATAAATAAAATAATACATTAACAATGACAAGAACAGGATGATTTTACTGGAATCAGAACCTAAAATTCTGTGAAATCTAGTAGTTTCAGACCTGACATTCATGCCAATAGGATTTGCTTAGGCAGTGTGTACTTGCTCAACTCAATGCTTCCCAGAAGAAAAAAAGATATTTTTAATCTTTGAAAAGGAAAATAAGAACTAAGCACTTCCAGTATTGTCATGAGAATGCACCCATGTCTCTTAAGTATTTGAATAAAATCACAGTCTTATAGCTAACAGCCTATGCAAACACTGTTTCAAGTCTATGCCAGAAATACCCTTTTGTAAATCACACCTTCTTTTGAACTGAGTCTCATGCTATTTCTGTTCGTGTCTCAATTTCAGATCTATGTGATCAGTTTAGCTGAACCCCGCCTGCCTTTACAGCTGGATGATGCTGTTCGGCCAGAAGTGGAAGGAGAGGAGGTGAAAACTTTGCATCCTCAAAATACTTTTAATTGTAATTGAACAAAAGCATGAAAGCCAGGCAAATTCCTTAATGCAGTGATTTTGGAGGTTTGTTAGGTTTGCATTTTACTTCCTTTCTGTTATCCAGAACTGCGTTACAAATCTCTATAGCTTTGATGTCTGCCGAACTGCAGTAGAAGGTCAAAACCAGAGGGTTTGCAGTCTTGTGTGTCTTCTGGATCCTCATAGTTGTGTTCTGCCTGTGACCTCTGGGAGAAGTTACACCTTAAGTTTTGCTATGCTGCTAATTTGCTGTATGTTCTTTGTAGAATGATCTAGAAATTCTACTGAACTTAGAAGTAGCCTTTGGCTTTTAGCCAAAAGATGTTTTTCTCCATTGATTTTGGTTTTGGTTTTGGTTTTTTAGGGGTTTTTTTGTTGGCTTTTTGAGGTGCATGTATTCATTATGTATCTTTGCACAACTGTTTAGGATGGAAGAGCTACTGTAAACCAAGATACAAGACTGGACAACAGAGTCATTGATCTGAGGGTAAGGAACATGCTGTGTTGCATACTTGCCTGCAACTGTTTATTCTTCACATTTCTAATCCACAAAGCAATAGAAGTCATGGATTTGATGGAAGTGTGTTTTTTGCCAGAGGAAAAATAAACAACTATTTTTTTTATTTGTGAGTGGCATTGTGAAAACACAGGGGTTTTTAATCCTAAGTATTCACCTTCCCTGACATTAATCAAAGAACATGTATTAGTAGTTTAAAGGTGAACATTTAGGATTTGGCATGTGGCCGTGTACATCTGGGCTTTTTTATTTACAAAAGTCAAAGGTGACTGAATAGGGACAATTTAGAGACAACATTTGTTCTCAAATGTAGTGTTTGATACCCAAAAACTGTAGTAAGAGCTCAGTTTTGAAGTGCAAGATGGAAGTTCTGGATTTAACCTGTAACTGAGGTGCTGTAATGCATGTCTTGCAAGTGAAACTGTACCAGGCCACGATACCAATCTCATTCTCTTTGTTTCCTCCACAGCATTTGTATCTTTTTTTTTTTTTTTCTGTAACATCTTTCTTCATCCAGGTCATAGAGACACAGCCCTCTGTGAATTCATATAACTCCCAAATACGTACTCTTTCTGATCAGCAGCAAAAAACTATCTACTAAATCACTTACAGGACTTCTTTTTTAATGAAACAGCAACCAAGACTGAGCGTGTAACTAACTAACTGTTCATACTGACATGAGGTTTTCTGGTCTCTTCCCTTATTTGGCTCTCCACAATAAAATTTGAATTAAATTTTCATTGAATGAAGAGTGTGCTTAGCTCATTTTTATGGTGTATCTAGTACTGCCTTCAAAGCTCTGATACTGGCAGTTTCCTCAGTAAATATGGACCTAGGAAATAAAGCAAAAAAGTCAGTTATTTATTGGAAAATTTGGAAAAATTCTGGCACTGAGATGTTTAAAGCATTTGAATATCTGACCTCCTTATTTCAGCAACTAAAACTACTTGTACAAACTGTTCTACTTGGACCAAAGTTAATTGCTTTTCACTTGACCTTATGTATAATATTGAGCAACTTCAATTTGTGATTACTTTTCAGGATACTCGATATTTTATCATGTTGGTCTTTTCATCTGTGTCTTAAATTTAAGCCTTTGATGAAAAGAATGCTATACTAATGGTTGAAAGTGAAAATCATTTAAAGGATCATCGGCTTATGGTAGTGATAAGGCAGTGCAGTAGATTGAAGGGAGAACTCTGGGATGCTCGAAGTGCAAGTTTTACTTGAACTTCTGGTGATGAAGAAAAATACTCAACAGCACTCCAGAGAAACTTAAGAAAATCCAAATACCTGGATAATAAACTGAAAAGAGCCATGAACTCCAAAGAGAACAGAGAAACAATACAAAGGGAAACAACAGTTCAAAATACTAGCTGAAAATAATGGCATGAAAGTATCCTTGGCTGTAATTCAGATGAGGGCATCTGCAGAGTAAAACCTAAGAATGGAAGAAGAAGGAAGACTGTAATGCCAGAATAATCACAAGAGATTTAACAAAAAGGGGTGGGCTAAAATTCTTGTTCCTGTACACATTCAGTAGTCCAGCAGCACTCTCCCAATACTTCTTATATATCTCTGCCAGTATAGTAGTCGAACATTAGTTGTCAGTATTCTGCCTGGAGGGTGCAGCTGCTGAGCTAAGTGAATGCTGCTATAACCTTTTCTAACTTATATGTCCCAATCATTGTTGGTACAACGTTTATTCAGCAATGTTTGGCACCTTGTTTTGAGGTCTGAACATTAACTCTGCCTTCTATAGAAGCTATTTTTCTCCTTAGCTCCAACAGCTGCTGCAGTGTGGTGCTAAACAGCTATTTCATGCTGAACAGGAATTCAGGTTAACTTTTTACGAAATTGATGGAAGGATGAAATGTCAAATCTCAGTACTTCAGTGCCTGATGTCTTGTCCTGTGCATGCACCTGTGGCTGGATGTAATCTGGCCACAGCTTTCCCTTGATTAGGCTTAGGTATCTATCTTGCCTTCCTCCTACATACAGGCAAAGTTTCTGTCTCTGACTGTGTCACATTTCTGTGTGTGTGTGTCTTCTGTTGCACATTTCATTATTTGTTTCAGAACAAAAGCAGATTATTTTGGAACAGTATAGAATCATAGAATCATTTAGGTTGGAAAAGACCTTTAAGATCCTCAAGTCCAACAGTCAACCCAATACCACCATGCCCATTAAACCATGTCCTGAAGTGCCAAGTCTACGTGTTTTTTGAACACTTCCAGGGATGGTGACTCAACCACTTCCCTGGGCAGCCTGTTCCAATACCTGACAACCCTTTCAGTAAAGAAGTTTTTTCTAATATCCAATCTAAAGTAGGCTCATGCCTATTCATAAGTTTGCTTTGTTTGTTCTCAGGAGCTTTGCTTGTGCAAAAGAAGATTCTAAATAATTATGTGTTACTTTGACCTGGTTTTTAAACGGAGAGCTGAATAAGCAGAAAAGGTATTTAATGGAGAAAGGGGAAATCACAGTGAGAATACATGTGCTTATATATATGTGCGCATCCTAAGCACTGTATGCAGTGGAATCACTGACAGGGACACGAAGGTAGTTTGTCCTTCAAAATAACTGAACCACCCCCACCCACCCCACCCCCGTAGTACCTGGTTTTCAGTGATGTGGTTGCATAGACTGGAGCTGTAGTACAAACGGGATTTCAGAGAACCCCTAGTGTTTTGAATGTGCTGCAGAAGTAGGCATGTTCTAAGGAGGATTAGAAGGCATGATGTGTTGAAGCCTCAGAGGGATATCTGAAACCATTGTTAGCCACTGGTCTCCCATACCTCTTCCTTCTAGGAGAACCATATCTTGGGCAGCAGGGAAGAAATGTTAACAGAACAGTTCTAACAGAGATGCTGTGATGATCTGTTCCTACAAGTGTGGGAGGAAGTCCAACCACAGATATATGTACCATTTAGTTCTGGTTTCCTCAGTGCCCCAGTTTTTTAAGGAAGGAGGAGGTCATCGAACATCAAGAATAGAGATACTATTTTTTGGAGAATGAGTTAACAAACGCATAGATTTTGGCCAGGATCAGGCTAAAAAAAGTCCTTAGTATGGAATTAAAATTATTTTTGTCCATTTAAATACAGTCTTTAATGTAGTTAAGTAGTTTAACTAATTTTATGTTGTGATTAACCAATGAGTTCATTGGTTAGGGCCAAATAGTGATAAAGTGGAGCTGTGAAACTCAGTTATTGCATGAATGAAAGGGACTGGATTTCCAAAAATGGCATCACTCCATCCAGCTGTGATGTATACCAAGGAGAGCTTGATTATGATGCAGTAGAAGGAGTGCAATTAATAAGAAATTACATTAGTGGAGATGTAATATGTAAGTATTCTGCAAAGATTGCAATACTAACATTCTTGTGTACATGTGAAAATAGACTGAGTAGTACACTGTATTTTTAAGAATCTTGCAGTTTGGTTGCTGACAAAGTTCTCCCAGAGATGTCTGGTAGGTTTTTTTGAGGTTAGGGATGCGAAGTACTTAAATGCCAAGATCCCAAGCTATTGCTATAGTTGTTATTCTGATGTGTGGAGGGAAAACGGGTGGAGGGGTTTTAAAAATCCTTTCCAAGAAATGATGACTGAGGAAGAATGAATCTGTTCCTGATGGGTTAACTCATAACATACAGATCACATACTTGTGGAGTAGAAAAAATTGGGGGTGTAGAGACAAGAGAGATGGTAAGAAGGAAGAAGTGTCCTTGTATAGACCAGATTTTCTTTCACATAACCACAGGTGACTGTGAGGAAGAAACCACTGTTGACCTAAGTATCTATTTTTCATGATAGTTTAATGAAAGTCAAAACAGTCGATTCTAGAGATGTTTGACTTACTGTTCCTTTATTGGAACAATTAAAAAAGGCAAATTGGAGCACTGATTGTGTTTCTAAATCTTTACTTTTGTGCTGTTCTTAAGTTTAACTGAAGTATTCAGTGATGTGTAGACTTTTCATGTCTGTAAAACCCCTACAGAAACCGTACTTCATTAAGATCTGTGGTAGATGAAAAATAATGAAGAAAAGACAAGTTAAACACTGGTTTTTGGGTTTTGCTTCTTAGTTTGTCTTCCTCTGAAGAAAAAATCAATTCAGGTTCATCCAGTTTTAACAATGGACCTGACTGATATCCTTGTTCTGGCTTGTTTTTCATGTCCAGCAGGGTTTTTATCCTAACAGTATCTGTCCAAATTTGATTTAAATTATACGCATTTTGCAGTCCTGATGCTATAATTGTGTCTGCTAATGCACAGCTCACTGAGACCAAAGCACAGTCTTTTTAGGGTCAATATTACCCAGTTTAAACTGCTCAGGGTAGAGCATAAACATTAAACTGTATCTTTAGTAGTTTATGGATGTCAGACTATGTTATATGATAATCCAGCTGTACATCGATCTTAATGCAGTTTTTGTCAAAATACTTGATAACTTCAAGCTTAATTTCATTGTGTTGAATTCAGTTTGCTCATTGCAAAAGCTGTGTTTTTCCTGACTGAATTCAAGCTGTAATGAACAAGCAGATGTAGTTTATTTTGTTGTGGGTAGTGATTTGATAGTGAAGACATAACACAGTTGCAGTCATTTAGACAACAAACTTCAAGTTCATATCTTCTTCTTATACTGTAAGTAATACCGAAATCTGAATAAAAATTGACTTTAATCACTTTGAGGTTAAAAAATTGTTATCTAACATATATCCTATTTCCTAGCAAAACCTTCATTTCTCATACATATAGTAGGGGAATTGCAAAATTATTTACATTATTTAGAATAATGTGTATTACTTAAAAGAGTATAGATTACATTATTTTCCCTTTTTATTTAGCCTACTTATGTATTTAGTGATTGTTCATGGTAGAAGACAGGTAGTTACAGCAGGCAGACAAAAGCAAAACTGAGGTGAGAGTGGAACAAATTCTACAGCTGACGTGAGAGTAAGAAGAAAAGTTCGCAACTTCGCACGGCTGTGCCTCAGTCGCACCTCTTTGAGATATGATCATGTAAAGTGTTAACTGCCCTCAATTCTGTTGAAACCCATTTGTTGGACTCTGGCAACTTACACGGCTATTATTCTAACACTGCAGCTTGTGTTGAATAAGACATGATAATTGCTTTTATAATCTTGCTTATAGTGTTAAAATATGGTCTGTTCTGGTATTACTAATATTTTCCTTTGTAGCATTAAAATAATAAACACACAGGTGAGATTAGAGTGAGGTTACGACTGAAACTTGTATTTCTCTATTGTTAGCCAAACATTTTTTTCTGCTGTCTGTAAGATAGGTGATTATTAAAAATAATGAGTTTTCCCGTAAAATCAATTCTGCAGACCAAGTTAAAACATTAACACTGTTAAGTGCAACAGCATTTAAGTGGCATAAGTTTGTTTCTACTTATCTCTTGAAGGAATATTTACTGTCTTTGCCATAGTCTCAGTAAGATAGTTTGTCAGTATATATGTGGAAGAATTCATATTAGAGTGAACATTACAGGAAAAGAATGCCATGGCAAAATCTTTCTTAAGGCAAAGGTAAAAATCAATTCATTTTGACAGCTGTCTCTGTAGTTTGCCACGTTGTACCTAAGTGTGTTAGCTCAAATGGTATCTGTATTACCTACCATTGTACCAAACATGGTAATATACATACCAGCATCCCAGTTAAAAACAGGATAAAAGCTTGAATTATTTTCTTCAGATAAATTCACTCTCTTTTTGTCCTGAACATTATACCAGTGCAAAGGATGTAATTAAATCTAAAAAGTTTTGCTCCATGTGTAGATACAGAATCATCTTTAAAATCTTTTGAAAGTTGTAGTGGCACATAAAACTTTTGAGGTCATCTGTTTGACTCGACTGCACGTTGACAGTTGCAGTTCTTTAGGAGCTTATCTCAAATGTCTTGTTGGTCTGTTTAATTCTTACAAGGAGACTGCAGTATCACAAATTCTCAACAGTTATCCCTGTTGGCAGTCTCTGAATGAATGGGCACTGAAACTCAGCTACCTTTGGTAGAAAGAAGAGTGGTCTTGTCAGATCTAATTTCAGGTATGGAGAATTGCTGCTTGTTCTTTCCTTGGTCTATAGTTAAATAAAAGCTTCAGTGTCCAGATCTGTGTATTTGGCTGCTTTCAAAAATGCTATTTTTTAACCATGATTTATCATTATAGATGGGATTAGGAAGACAGGGTCTTTGCCCTGCATCCTCACTAAAGCCAGGAGGAGTTACTACCTAATGAACTATTGTTAGTGGAGAACTGTGTTAGTTATTGACTGGCTGTGTTTTTGTGCACACTTCTAGGTCAGACCAAGTAATTGCTTTCAGATTGGATTTAGCAACCATTTTTCTTTTTCCTAGGACTGTATGACTTAGGACTGTATTCTTATCTGCTGTGGCATGAAACTGGTGTTGGTTCATCAGAAGGGTAGAGGAGGCATTGTTGCTGTCCTGCTTTAAATGAATGTTAAACATTTTGTCTCTTAGCATTTTTAGAAATTTGTCCAGTTTATCAAAAACTGTATTGGTAAACCCAAATGTGACTGTTTAAGTTGTCATCTCTTGGAAAATGTCTTTCACCTTCTAAGTATGAGATGGTTAAGGAAAAAAAAAAAATCCCTTTGAAGCATCCCAGTGCTTTGATGTAACGCTGTCAAATTATGCCCAGAACTCAGGCAAAGTCTTAGCGTATGTCTGATTCTGGGAGAACCATGTGAAAAAGGTGAAAAAGTTTGAGGGTACTTTTGTAACTGTTGCTCAAAACCTCATTTCCTTCATTTTGAAAGTAGTGGGAGTAGCGGCTGTGGTTAATGCTATCAGACAGTGAGAGCTGCTAGCTATTATTTACTAGTCTTAACCACTTACACTCCTGAGAAACTATATCGGTCAGCTAAAATTGCAAATAACTCCAAATTACTGCAGATCTGCAGTATTATTACAGTTCTCTGTTTTGGTTTTTCAGTGAAGTGATATCTTTATCTTGCAGAAATGATGGATGCAGCTTTATTTCAACGTATCTACTGACTGACTGTCTAAATTTGGGTGCTTATATGATTTGTTTTGGTTGGGGGTTTTTTGTTTTGTGGTTTGGTAGGAGTCATGTGAAAAAGCCCACAAGGCTGCTCTTACCCTAACTGAAAAGTTGGGTACCTTTCAGAAAGGAGAAGTAAACAGTGCTATGACGCAGATTGTCGTAAAGAACTGTTCTCTTAGTTGTTTGCAAGAATTCGTTAGGTTTTATATACGCTTCTAGGTTGCTAACTGTCAGCTCTTAAAACGCTGCAAGCACAAAATCAGATATGGGTTCAGTGTTGAGGTACTGTAGTGTTTTCAGCATTCACTAAGGGTTATTTTTTTTGCTTCATGGTAAAGCTCAAGAGTGTTACAGAACATTTAGTGGAGGATTTGCTAAGCAGATAAGTAGCTTGACTGTGTCACGTACATAAACAAACAGAAGATGATAAATTCAGCCAGATCTACTTTTGCTTTCATCTAAATGTACTTTTGGAGTAAATTCTAAAGACAGAAGAACTGCAGTTCATATGATCAGGTGTTACGTGGACTGTTTTAAATGCTAGGAGTTTAGATCTTGGTTTGGGGATGTTTTTATGTCAGTGTTGTATGTGGTTAACACATGGCTGTGTTTTTACATGAAAAATGTTGTATTTGGTAGCCTTTAATAGACACAAGCATATCTGCTTTATTTAAGTTATTGAGGGCTTTGCTTTTATCATGCACTGTATATTACTGTAGCTGTTCTAGTTCAGTGTGCTGAAAACTTTTTTTAATAGGTTTAGTGTTTTTATTCAATTTCTTACTATAAAACCTTTATTTGCAGAAGCACATCTCATAAATCAGTGATTCTTCAAATGTAGAATTGACCATACTGCCTCCTTTATAACTGAATATGCCATAAATTGAAATGAGGAGTTTCTCTTGTTTCCTTTGCTGTTTCTTTTTGCGTAATAAACAATTACTGATTTGCACTTTTCTCTGTTTAGGCAAATACAATAATCAAGTGTTCCTAAGAGAAGAGATTCATCCTTCCAGCTGTCCAGAAAAAGTAACAGAGTCAGGAAAAACTAACTTAGGATTCATTATTTTATCTTCTTCTTATAGACCTCCACTAGTCAGGCAATCTTCTGCCTTCAGTCTGGTATTTGTCAGCTTTTCCGAGAAACACTTATTCACAAGGGATTTGTGGAAATTCAGACTCCCAAAATCATTTCAGGTATTGTATATGTGATCCAGCAGCTACAGATCTGCTTCTTTTACAGCTGGTCAGCGTTCCTATCTGCTAAAAATTTAGTAAGTTTTTATTTCAAAAAGATAAAGTTCTATTTCTAATTTAGATGCAACATAGCAAACTTCTAGCAGGTATCAAAGTTGTTCTTTACTCTTCTCCTGACTTTGGATGTTAAAAGAATGACAAGACAAATATTACATATACACCTGATTTATGTAGTCTGCAGTGCATGTGAAGTTTTAATTTGGTTAAATACAGATGTCTGATCATATGCATTGTTCTTCAAATCAGTGTTCTCAGTGTTGAGCACTGCCAGTTCCATTCCCAGTATCAAAAAAACTAATTTAGATTAAAAGCAACTTCCACCATAAAAAAGTTACAACAAGCATATCATGGTATAAAATATGATGTCACTTCTTTAGCAATGAGCATATGGCTGAATAGAAGGTGGTAGATCATTTTTCTGAAAGTGTGGCACAACAGCTTCAGCCCAACTAAAAGTCTAGAAATGTAGATTTTGCTTCTAGTTCTGTTGTTGACCTGCTGTATTGTTTTCAAAAGTCAAATTACTTGATTTACTGGTGGATGTTTTTCTTACATCTTATTGGTGTTCTTTGAGGTTTTGTTGATGTTGCTAAGACATACGGCATGGAAAATGTAGGGCAGAATTTCTATAGTATTCTCATTGTATGTGCATTCATTATATGCATACATTTTGCCTACTGAATTTTATACTTCTGTCTATATTTTTGAAGACAGCTCTTGATTGAGATTAAAAAAGGGCTTTTTAACAAAATACATGTAAGCAAGTATTCTTTGAACATGGAAAGTATCACTGAACTATAAGATGAAGTAACTTTTTTCCTGGAGAGGCAGTTGAAACAGCATGAATTACTAAAGACTCCCAAGTAGTTTATTTACGTAGGACCTTTGAGGAAGTGTGCTATTCTTACTGTGCAGTGTACCACTGAAAGCAAGCAAGCATCCTATTGTTTGGATGAGATCATATTTTGTAAAAATAACTAAGTTAAGTCGATTTAAATCTCATAACTAGTCTAAGATTTGAGATTTTTTAAAGTTACCTATATTCAAAAATATTCACTGAAACCATTTCAGTGGGAGTAGTGGTAATGAAAGAAAAGAAACATTAATCTCAGTGGAATGGTTAGTAACAATAATAATTGGTACTTTACCTAGAGTTATCTAAACATTAGAACTTTCACAGATTATTAACTAATCTTTCATGCTAGCATGCTTTTGTTAGCAAGTTAGGCAACTATAACTCTCATACCACACACTGGGAAATGGAAAGGTAAAGCGACTCAGCTAACAGTTTTGGTAGGCAGTTTGCAGTAAAGGATTCAAATGCATGTGTTCTTGGTTCCTATTCTCTCAAGGTAACTGTCTACAAAAACTGCCTCAAACTGAGAAGAAGCTTTATACCTTTGGCAGATGTCCTCTGGTAAATCTAGGTTTGGCTCTGAGAGAGATGTCTGCAGTTAGAGAGGATGGTCCTGGCAAAACAGGATATGCGCTTTCATCTCGGCCTCTGCAGTTAACCCGTGGAAGCCTACGTCACTGATAAAGACTGGTTTCCACGGCAGTGTTGGGCTGCAAGTAGATGTGGTGGTACAAGCATGCATTCTCTGCTGTTCTCACTCTAAGATGATGGACAGGTGGGAATAGTAACATTTTAAACTACCCCAACTAAATTTGCAGATTTGCAAGACTATGTGTGACAGTCCTGAGCTGCAAAACTTCCCTTAGCATTAATGGATGCAAATTATATCTTTTTCCTCTAATATACTTTGAAGAAAAAAATCTCCTGATCTGTAAATGTAAGACCAATAGTCTATAACTCTACCTCTGATCTATTTTTTACATTTTTATTTTAATAATTACTGCAAGGATTTGCTTTTCAGCTGCCAGTGAAGGAGGAGCCAATGTGTTTACTGTATCATACTTCAAAAGCAGTGCCTACCTGGCTCAGTCCCCACAGCTGTACAAGCAGATGTGTATATGTGCTGACTTTGAAAAGGTTTTTTGCGTTGGGCCAGGTAAGAAAAGTGTTGGTTTATCCACAGTGTGAAGTGTGCAGTGATGGCTTTTAGCAGCTGTGGTACAAATAAGATAACATGCACACTGAAAGCTTTGAATGGTTTCACTTAATATAGTTTCACTTACCAAACACAAATTTCAGTTGGGGCGACTAATGAGAGTAAAGTTGATGGAGAAGTTGCTGGAACAAAACTAAAATGCTGAAATACGCATGGAGTACTCTTCTCCAGTGTCTGCTGTTCTGTGAGGAGAAGGAATAGAGTTGCATTGGAAATTGATGATATGATGAAGTTAGTAAAACATGGAACAACACTGTGGTTACTGAAGCCATAGTTTCCTATTAACCATGCCCAGCAGTTGCCTAGTTGCCTTTAGTTGCCCAGTAGTAAGCAGTTAAAACAGGCAAGCTAGGTTTTATGTGCTTCAGATTGCATATTAACATATACTTATCCCTTGGTTTTGTATATGTACCAAACAACTTTATTTAGAAAACACATACGTTTAACTGGGCTGTCAGTAAATAATAAAAAATTAGTAATTTCCAGGCTCGTGCTCTCTTTCTCAAAAGCTGATAGGACATGGCCTCTTTAGGTGGTAATACAGCATTTTTTTTCTAAGACTTCAAAGACAGGTTTAAAGATACGTAAGCTGGAAATGCTGGAGAACAAGTCAGTAACAGCTTGTAAAATAAAAATGCAAGTAATTCAGAAGATCTTAAATTTCTTGTTAATTACTAACAAATCAGCCATGGTTTATAAGAAGATCTGTTTATATTAGACTCATCTATCTGAAAAAACCCCAAACCCACAGAACACACACACGTGCACAAGTTTATTTCCTCTGAAAAAGGCAGTTTTCAAATATGAATGTTCATATGTGCCTGAAAACTTGTCTGTTTTTTCCACTTCTGTCTGTTGGTCTGACAAGAGATACTGCCTCTCTACAAGTCTTGTCTGTCTTGTATCTTTGAGCACCATAGCTACAATAATGCTGTCACTGTTGTTATAAATGATGCTCCGAGGCAGCTAGTTTTCTTTTTGTTTTTCAGTGAGAATTGTCATGTCTAAAGACAGCATTGTCTGCCTGATCCAAATGCTGATGTGATTGATTGTCAGTGTTATTTTTCAAAATGGAATGATAATTTCAGGTCAGTTAGAATTTCTGTTGTTTAATTTTACAGTATTTAGAGCTGAGGACTCCAATACACACAGACACCTGACTGAGTTTGTTGGTCTGGATATTGAAATGGCTTTTAACTATCACTATCATGAAGTGGTAGATGAGATTGCAGATACCTTGGTGCAGATATTCAAGGGACTTCAGGAAAGGTAACGAGAGCATTTTCCATTTCATGAGCAACTTTGTTTGTTGGAGATTTCTTGCACTGTGGTATGAAATGGGTAAGCATTTTATCCTCAGCTTGTCAGATAATCATTAGTAATCTGATTTACAACAGAACGTCAGACATTTTTGCTTTGCTCTTAACTATTTCTTTGTCCCTGACTCTTAAAGTTCATTCAAGCCATAGGCCAGTAAACTATTTTTAGCCTGACTTGCATCTCCTAGAGTATGCTAGCTTGCACTAAGAAAACTTGTTTACTGTTGAATGGACTCCCTAACAGAAATAATCCATCATTAATTTAAAACATCCTTCTTTTTGTGCCACTACAGGTAGACTGATTGTTCTATTTTGAAATTCATACTTACTATCTAAGAAAGTTTTTCTGAATCAAATTTATTGTAACAGCCTGCATCTCTGCTATGAAAGCAGCAAAGATGATTTTCCATTATTCACAGTCTAACTCATTAAAAAGCCAGGCCAGAAGTTTAGGAAGTGTTTTTCATCTACTTACAAATTAGACTATCTTGCCAGCAGAAATGCAAATCTTTTCATCTGCTAGAAGGAAATTTCTCTTTTGTATTTGAAATAGGATATTACCCAAATCAAAGAAGAACCCAGGTAAATATTAAAAATCAAAGGGATGATTTCTCAGTGTCTTTACTGTGAAAATTTGACCTAGTCAATTATTTCTTACAAAAGGAATAGAACAGAAGTATTAGTAAAATATTAACATGTATATCACTGAAGTAGATGCATTAACTTACATGAAACATTTCATTAGGATTGTACAGAATTTGTCGAGAAGTCGCTATAAAAGTTTTTTATGTTGCAAGAGGGACCTCTTGTGGCAAAATTTTATTGCCATTGCAAAATCATTATTAGATGCAAGAAGAATACATTTCTTGATTGTTTTTTATTTTGCTTCTGTTCTTGTTACTCCTATATAGATTCCAAACTGAAATTCAGACAGTGAACAAACAGTTCCCGTGTGAGCCATTTAAGTTTTTGGAGCCAACTCTGAGGCTGGAATACCGTGAAGCTGTGGCCATGCTTAGAGAGGCTGGTGTTGAAATGGGTGATGAAGAAGATCTGAGGTACTTGGGCAGTACAAAAATGTGTCAGAGCCTTGTGAAAGTGGTAGTGAAGTGCCAGTTTTGCACTGTGCAACTGACAGCCATTGAGAAGGAGCCACAAGCTTTTAGAGGAATAAGCAGTACTCATATCCAGATCTCTTGATAAATAAATGGATATGAAAATAGTCCTTTCTTCTAACATAGACTATACATATGAAGTCTGAAATCCAAAAGAAAATAACTTACAACATAAAGTGAGAGTAACTTCAACCTTCTAAGGATAAGAAGCATTTGTTTTTCTAACAATTGCAGTCCTTCATGTGAATTGTCACATGTTTTTGAATAGGATTAAACAAAAAGATTCTTCAGTCTTAAGGTCTTTTTTTTCAGTAACACCTTCCTATTTCTTCTCTCCAGGAAAATGATTAAGCACTCATGATTGCATTCCCATTGATTTACTGAAAGATGGGTTTAATTAACTGTATATAAACTTCTCTAACGACACTTAATAAATTAAAACTTTTCTGTCCTTTCCCATATTATATCCATTAGGATAATGTGTGATTTTACAGTTAAACGATCTGCGCATCAAAGAATTTTCAATCGTAAGAGTTTGCTAGAGCAAAATAACTTCCTTAGCAACTGCTTATGGTGTTTCTCACTTATTGTGCCTAAGAAGAAATGGCTGCATAAGGTATATGCCAATAGGAAGTAGAGTACACAGTTCTTCAGTAATCAGAATCTGATGACTAGGAAGTAGTTACATTAAGAGCAAGAATATCTTAAGATATCAGTTAATTTAGGAACAAAAATAAATATACTTTATTTCTGTCTGCACAATCCAAAACATTCAGAAACAAGTACTGGATTTTCTAAAGGGCAGGGTGCAGCAGATCTGTAGCTTGAAATCTTTTTAGCTTTATGAAGTATATAATCAGGACAAGTTTAAATCACTTAATTTTAATGGTGATAATCTTTTTCAGCACACCTAATGAAAAGCTTCTGGGACGCCTGGTAAAGGAAAAGGTAACAATTATTTTAGAATAAATAAATTTTTCATTGAATCTGAAACCTGATGTCATGGAGTCATTGGGTTGGTATAAACGCCTACTTCATGTAAAACAACTTTTTACACACTGATTGAGAATACAGTATCTCGGAACACGCAGAAGTTGTGAAGAGTTTGTGATCAGCATAAGCATTTTTTAATTGTCTGACTGCATTCCCATTTTGCTGCTGCTTATTTAATCTACTGACAGTTTTGTCTTTATCATTAATAAGCTGTTTCAAACCATTTTCAATCTTTTATATTTATTTCTATCATCTGTTATACTGAGCGCACCAAACAGGATAGAACGTTCCAAAACCAGTTTTTACGATAATAAAAAAAAATGCCAAACCAGATTCTAACTAAATCTATAGGAGAACACAAGATCTTTGGGAAAAAAATGAGTACCTGTTACTACAGCAAGACATTTTACTGCTGAACATTTATAAGTTTATACTAGAAGTAGTTTTGGAAAACTGAAAAAAATAATACACCACTTTTATTGATAACTATTATTTTTTAAGATAATACTGTCAAATTTGTGGAAAGTTATTGTAAATCTTTATTTTATTTCAAAGATGCACTGGTTGTGTCTTCTTGTAATTTGTTCTTTACATCATTTTCTCTTGTACTAACTGTTTCAAATTACCTTCTTTCAGTATGATACGGACTTCTATATTCTTGACAAATATCCTCTTGCTGTGAGGCCTTTTTATACAATGCCAGACCCAGTAAACCCTGTAAGTAAAATTCTTTGTTGTTGTCAATAGGGGTTTTTTTGTAGTTTAAATTATTCCCTGTAGGGATAACTTGACAAAATAGATAAAGTCTATTTATATGATCTGCTGTTATAATTAAAATTCTGATAACAAGATTAGGTCAGTGTTACATGACTTGTAAAGTGTTTACAGTTACTCTTCACTGGTGAAAACATACCAAAAGAAACAAATCTAGCTAAAACTGTGAGATCTTTGTGAAGAGATCTTCATGGTCAGAGCACTGCTGCCATCACTGAAAAGAGGCAAAAACATTTTTCTACGGCAACAGGCACTTTAACAGAAAAGATGCTTTTTTACATTGTTAGAAATTCCTCAGTTTATTCCTAAATCCAGGGTAAATATCTTTAGAACATCTTTTGCTGGGATAGCTACATGCAAGTGTAATGGTTTTTCAAAGGGCATGTGGATCAGCTTCAGATTTTTAAATCAACTCCAGTGTAATGAGAGGAGCAAAAGGGGCTGTAATTCCCAGGCAGACTCCAAATATATTGCACTCTTAATGCACGACTTTGGATATCATAAGTGAACTTGAGAGGTGCATATTTGCCGCCTAAGGATGCAATAGCTCTAAGTGGGAAATAAACTCATCTTTGTTTTTCCAGAAAAACTCTAACTCTTACGATATGTTCATGAGAGGGGAAGAGATCTTGTCCGGAGCTCAGAGAATTCACGATCCTCAGCTGCTGACAGAAAGAGCCCAGCATCATGGCATCGGTAACAAGTCAAACAACATGAAGCTGAATTTAAAAGAATATAAATCATGATTGGATTTGTTTCCTTTAGAGGAAGAATTTGGGGTAGAATTTGTTGTATGGCAGTAGTGCTAAAATCACAGTACTGTTTCATTCTTAATGTTAACCCATCTAATTCTGTTTAACTATTTTACTCTAGAGTGGTGGTATTAAGAAACTAGCTAGTTTCCCAGCAACCCCTTCATGAAAAGGAATTGTTTCTGAGGACTTTAGAGAGATTGTAATGCAGGAAATACCTTCAACAGAATGAGGGTAGACAAACAAGTTTCATTTGGTTGTGCCTCTCTGTACTCTCACAAAGTTTTTACAGAGTACTCTAGCAGAGTCTTGGTTGGCTGTCCTTTTTAAATCTTGAACAGAGAGCAAATAAGGAAGAAGTGTCTGTTGGGGAAAATAAAAAAAAAAAAAAAAAAAAAAAGACTCAGCAGGGACAAGGCCAGCAAGTAATAGAAGGGTAAAATAGTAAATTAGGTGGAGATCACAAGAGTAAAATGTAGATTAAAATTATGCTTTCAGTGATGGCAAAGTGAAGTGGTAGGTACACAGTAGCAAAAAAGGAGTAGCTCCCACTGTAGCAAGATGGGAAAATAGTTGCTAAAGCTTCGCTTTCTCACTGCAGTTTATTCACAAAGTCACCATTTTCCATAAGTTACAATGAACAATTGGGCCTAGGTCTTACTCAAGTCTAGAATTTCTTCCCTGATTAAGTTATTAACAAAATTATAAAACAAAACTGTTACAGTCATAATTCTAGGTAGTCCTGGGTAATTTATATGTTTAATGAGTAAAAACCCCACTGTTAGTTTGTAAGTTAAATTAGTAAATTTTTTGTTGTGTTTGCAGTCCTCTAGTCACTTTTATATTTGGCTTGGGGTTCATTAAGGAGGTGAGAAACATATCTTTTTCCTCTCTAGATTTAGAGAAAATAAAGGCTTACATCGATTCCTTTCGTTTTGGTGCACCTCCACATGCAGGTGGTGGAATAGGTAAGTATCCGTTTGTTTTTGGTTTTTTTTTTTTTTTTTCTGTGTTAGCCTGAGCTTAATTTAAACTGCTCAGTCTCAAGCAGGGTTCAATATAAAATTCAAGCAGCCCTGTTAGGTAAATGTGTGGGGCTGTTATCCTGGAGAATTTAAAGAGATAAGGTAAAATGTAAGGATTATTGTAAAATAAATAGGCAAAATATTAATGGCACAGTCTGGCAAGTTTAAAAAAGTAGGCGATCACCAGAAAAAGTGCCCATTTATTAGCCAGGCACGTCACCTTCAAATTTGACCAATGAGGAAGATTTAAGGAATCAAGAAAGCACTGTATTATGTATGGATTTATCATAGCCCACTAATAACAGAAGCCACTGGTCTCAGTGCATTTGATGAAGCTGTTCTGCAGTGAGGAGAGATAAGTGATTGCTCCTGTTTTATTCAGTGATTTGACTGAATGTCACTGATCAGTTTGGCTTATGCTAATTTTTTCAGGAAAGGTATTGGGGCTTCATGTCTTGGGTGTGAGTATTTTACATATTAAAATGAAAAAAAAATAGGGTTTAGGCATCTTAATGGTAACAATTTACAGTTACGCATATTGCTTTCATTAGCAGGATGAAATCTGTTCATGCATGTGGAAATAGGACACTTTGTAGGTCCTGATCAATAAACAGAATTTCTTTGATTCAGTCTTTCTGCATTTGCCTTACTTTTGTAAAGTATATTTAGTACATTTTCAGCATGTTCTCAGAACAACTTCCTAAGTATGCCTTCAGTAAATGCATTAGATCTGCAATATGCTGTTGAGACAGTTGTTTTGAAACACCTGTAAGATGTAAGCATCGATGATGATGTAGTACTTGTGAGCAGAGGAGATGCAGCATTTGCAGATGACGCAAAATCATTTAGGCCAGTCAGAACTGACATCAAGGAAGCTGAAGCTACATCTCTTCTGCAGAGTAAATGCTCTTCATGGCACATCCCAGAGGTCAGGCCAAGTACCAGCCAAACAGGAGATGCTGTGAGAATTAACACTGGTTTCTAGCTGTTTCAGATGGAAACCTTAACAAAGGAGCACAGTATGTGAAAACTAGTATGCATCTGGGTTTCATCTCATGTAGCCCCATGGATTAGAAAGTCCGTCCATGTTCCACAGTACACACATAACCTCTGAGATTTCAGAAAGAAAGAACACAATGACCGGTGAAATATTTATTATCATAAAGATCCCAGGAGATAGTTACATGGGTATGTGTTGCTGAATCTACATTTTTGTACTGTAGAGGGTTTGGGATAAAATTTCTCAACTGTAGGTTTTTACTGTAGTTGCTTATGGCACTTAATGTCTCTTACTCCGAATCTGTTAAGACTGGTTTGGACTATACTTCTGTTACTGTATTCAAGATACAGTTCTCCCGCTTACCCACCTCCCATTTCAATTTTCTGCACCATCTTTCTTGAAAGTCCAAAGTGATTCAGAGCACGGTTGAGTCTCAAGGACCATTGCTTATTGATACATGTTCCAAATAAAGTCTGTATTGTGGCAGAAGGCACTGTATGTAAAATCCCTAATTTTTGGTTCTAGCTCCTTTCTGTACTAGGACGTGCTAATGCATACATCTCAGTCTTTGGTCACACTACTATTTGAGGCTGGCTGTAGGTATAGAGTACCTTTAACTTCCAAAGAGTTTCAAACAAAAGACTGACTATACTGATCGTTTTTTTTCCATTTGTTGTAGGGCTGGAAAGAGTAACCATGCTGTACCTAGGGCTGCATAATGTTCGTCAGACCTCCATGTTCCCACGGGATCCCAAACGACTGACACCCTAACATGAACTGCTTTTGAAAGTTTGAGATGATTTGCCCTGCAAATATGATACAATTGCAAGCATATCCCCTGCTACTGTTGAACGTCTATTGATTTGAGTATTATAATATACAATTAAAAAAAAAAGAACATCTCGTTTACTAAAGTGCCACAATATTTTTTTTTATCCTTAGCTGTTTATTTAAAAGAAAATATTTTCACAGATCAAGACTCTTTGTATTGGCAACTGTGCACATTTTTAATGAAAATGTGATACTTTGAGTTAGTATTCTTAGTGTCACAGTAAACTGAATCATGTTTCTAAACATTTTAATAAATTATGCAATAAAAATTCTGCATTTTTAACTTATGTCAGCAAGGTTGAATATTCTGAATTACAGAATTGGCTCAAAGCTAAAATAACTGGATGCTTGCAATTTGAAAATCAGGAGGAAACCAGCCAATTGTTAATTTACATGAGTGTCAGGTAGAGAAGCAGGTGAGAAGAAGAGTCTTCTTAACAAAAAGGCTTCATATGAAATTGTGAAAATAGATTGCAATAAATCTCTCAAAGTAAATTAGATCCAATATCTCTCTCTCTGGTTTTTGCTTTGTATCCTCACAAGATAATCATGAACCAGTAAGGGTTGGGGTTTTTTTTAATGATGCAATAACTGCCTAAAGTTTAAATCTATTTCCTTTGTATCTTCTCCCCCCCCCCTTTTTTTTTTGAAACTTGTATACAAGCCATAGACTTGTTCTTTATTTTATATTACTATTTGAGAATGGATAGAAGGTTACACACACTCATGGAATACACAAGGGATATATAGTATTCTGAGAAAATAAATGGACAGCGAGTTTGAGAGCAGGTAGTGTGTTTTCCTGCCTGACCCAGCCTCTAGGATAACAAACAAAACAAATCAGCAAGGATTTCATGTATCTGTTGGCAATGAAAAAAAAGCAAATAATGTAAGCCAACCTATTTCAGTTTTTTTCATTTATAAATGCTGTGAAGAGCCCAGCTGTGTACATTTAGAGAAATTGGGTGTTTCTGTAAGTCAGAGTACTTCTGAAATTCTTTCTAGACATCCTTTTTCTCAAATGAATCACTTGAACCTCCTTAATTTGCAGTGATGTGCAAAGCTACTTCTCTTCCTCCTCCTCCCAACCAAAAGGATGTGCCCTGCGTTTGGAGAGGAACCAGTGTATTTGAAAATTCCTTTTATGGACTGATAGTTGTTTTTCAAATTTAAAACATTTTTGTAAGTGTGGATGCCAAGGAGCAACATTCCTTACTTGGGCACTGCAATAGAGTTACTTTAATATTCATACATATTTGTAATTCCTGACTTAATTTTTGCTTAACATTTTACATGATAAAGCTTTCAGGAGGAGGTATGGTTTAGACAGTCTGTGTTATTGTTGCTACCTTGATTTTTAAATGTCAGAGAAGTCACATATTGGTTATGCTGCAAAAAGGTCAGTGAGGCTGTGTATAAATTGTGCAGAATTTCACAAAAGGGCAAATCATCTTTTGCAGCTGCCATTGAACAAGACTTAATTTTAATGTTTTGTGATGAGTTCTCCATTAGAAAACAATCATACTAAAGGTCAGTTAGGTAAAGTACTGGAAATGTAAAAGTTAAACTTTGTTTAGAAGTCAGACAATTCAAGGAATAACATACTTTGCAGCTTTGCTTATGAGTCTGTTGTAATTAATTTACCATGGAGTCTTCCCCAAATTATTAACTTTAAAATCTTACAGTGTACCCAGTTGTACTTTACAAAGCTAAGTGCATTGTATCATCACAGACTTACTACTGATGAATCCAAGTTTCAAAACAGTTGTTTATTCAGCTAAGCCAACTGGAATGAATTTAACTTAATTACTTTTGTTCATAGGAACTGGTAATATATTCCACATCGGAAGTGCATCCTTCCAATAAGGAGCAAAATTACTGACTTATATTTCATGCCAACAACAAACCCCCCCCCCCCCAAAAAAAAAAAAAAAACCCTCTGAGAACTACGTTTCTTGCTCTAGAATTCAGCAAATACGTTCCTGTAAGAACTGTGCTTATCCCAGTTCTGTTAAGAGTTATTTGAGCTCATGCTGTAGTTTGATTTATTAACAGTAGCTGCACAAGAACAAGAATTCGGATGGAGACTGTGATTCCTTTGTATGCAGAATCCTTTCATGCAGCTTTTCTTAGCTAACTGAAAATAATTATGATCATAAATCAAACTGCAAAATGCATTTGTCCTGAATGTAATCTTAACAGGATATTTTAGTGGGAAATGTGCATTGTTAGAACTTGGTTTGAAATCTTGCAAACAGTAACTTCAGAACTTTTATGTTGCTTTGATAGGGAGCAACTCTGGTTTGGTAGTTTTGGAAGTCAAACTTGTGTAGTCCTTTATTCCCAGTAACTTGCAGGAAGTTTAGCATTTTACATGGAGTCTACAATCCTGCTGCTTCTCCACCAGTTAAAATGTTTTGGGTTTTTTTTTTTTTCTTTCATGATATATAAATGGTAATTACAATAATGCAATTTTTTAAACTAAGGAACTATAAAGGATATTGGTAAGGAATAGCCAGGGAGTCATCTGCTCAAAACAAACACAAAGCTTTACTTTGCTTCTGAAGCTCAACTACAACATTTTCCTGTGAAAACCCATCTGTGTTCACTGAGCTCTCCAAATCTGCCCAGCAGGAAAGAGGACTCAGGCTGTGCTTTTGGAAGCAAAGTGCAGGACTGGTTCCCCACACCTGTTGGGGGTTAACCCTGGGGGGCAGCTCAGCACCACACAGCTGCTTGCTCCCTGCCCAGTGGGAGTGGGGAAGAGGAAAGGAAGGGTAAAAGCAGATAAACTTTGTGCTTCCACCCCAGGCCAGTTAATTCCAGGTGTATTGGACACCCCTCCACATGAAAGCAAACCGTGGCCTGGGCTCTGCTGCCAAAGGGATGGAGGAGAAGGCGTTGGCAATATTCATTGTGGCACACCGCTTGGCTGCCTTGGACTCCAAGGTTATCAAGTTAATTCTACTATTTTCTTATTTTCTTTGGATTTAAAAGACAGTGTAAGCACAGGATAAATTGTAAACAGCCGGGCAGTTTTTCTTGGACGTTGCCACCTCTTTAGCCCTTAGCTGTCTTCAAAAGGAGAAAAAAAAACCAACCACCACAACAACAAAAAAAACCTCAAAAGCTGTAATTATGTACTAAGACACAACAGTCTGCATTAAAGCAATACCAGCTTTCAAAAAAGACTAACCCAGCCAGAACCTCTACTCTGACCTCTGCAGTGAACAGTGAGTGAATCGCATATAATAAGATTCAGCTCTGCACAACAAACCAAATTGCCAGGCAGCCTTTACCATTTTGCAATTAAAGACTGTGTTCACAGTATGGCAAGTACACCGTAACATGAAATAACACTACTGCAGGAAGCTTGGGCCGCTAGCGCTTTTTAAAGGGTTTCAGAACTGAAAAAGAGTCAGCCCTTAGCTACCTTAATTACAGCAAAATTCCCGGTTTAGGCAGAGATTAATGACTTTGCAGGTGGCAGAGCGATTCTAAGCAATTTTTCATAGATACTGAAACAGTTCCCGCTGGCACGCATCGCGGGCCACCAGCTGCTCTTCAGTCCCGGCTGTCAGCCACGGCATCGCCTGGCACAAGCGGCCTTAGGCCATCCCGCTCGCCAACGCCACGAACGAGGAGCCAAGCCTCCCTCCAAACTTAGGCCTGACCCTCACCTGGCTTAATGTACACCCTTTTCACCTGAGGGAAGTCCCTCAGGCGCAGCCCACCTACTGCCCGAGCTGCCCGAGACACCTTCCACGCAGGGAGTGGGGGTTTCCACGGCTCCACGTTTCCCCCGCAGCGCCCCGGGTGCACGAGTGGAGTTTTAAACTCCGGTTACTGTCGCTGCTCAGCTCACCGCAGCTAAACACCGTGCTGGCCGCCTTCCTCCACCACAGGCTTAAGTCCTCCCCGGCGTTTACCAGTTCACTGACAACACCAACACCCCCCACAGCGCTTACAGGAAGCCCAGCGCAAGACTGAGGAAGCGGGATACTGACCAGGCTGCCCGCCTGCCGCCGGAATTTACACTCTAAGCCCCCACCCGGGGCGGGAACCCGCCTCCCCCACGCCGAGCACGGCCGAAGGCCGCCCCGCCAGGCGAACTCGCCTTTGGCGCGAAAACGTCCGCCAGGCCGGCGGGAAGCAGGGGCGGCGGGGCGGGGCTCTGCGGGACGGCGGCCGCCG
>NW_010972887.1:3321654-3375808 GCF_000737465.1 Haliaeetus leucocephalus | reverse complement strand
AGCTCCCCCGTCGCCGGGGCCCGCCGCTGAGGCGCCGCTCTGCCGCGAGGGGCGTAGGAAGGGAGGGCGGTGCAAAATCCTTCCCAAGCAGCTTTCGATGGGGCTTTTGTTAGGTGCATTTGGCCCCTTTTACCAAAGTTTTGTGACAGCCACGTTGAAAATCCCTTTTGTGGCTTGGTTGTTACGCCTTAGTACGTCTGACTCCCTACGTTTTGTCTCCCGAGGGACCTTTAGCAGCAAACAAGGAAACCGTTAACATCACCCTGGGGAACGCAAAATAAAACGCGTTTTGCTGGTGCAGAACGGTTAAACCATGAATAAAACTCTGTGTGGCAAGCCAGCTGTATGAAATGCAGAGCCAGTGCATCTGTGCTGGGGTGTTCGTAAAACAGATGTGGCAAGGGGGGTGGAAGGAGAAATATTGTTGGAAAAGACGTTTGCAAGGGACTGTGGGATGCTGTTGTTCTCCTGCACGCTCCTTAGCATGTGCAAACCTTTTCCTCTCTTTCTCTCCTGAATTCAGAAGTATTCAGTTGCAGCCTGATATGTAACTGTGAAATGTTTTCCTGAACT
Organism: Haliaeetus leucocephalus; assembly: GCF_000737465.1. Lineage (NCBI taxonomy): Eukaryota > Metazoa > Chordata > Aves > Accipitriformes > Accipitridae > Haliaeetus > Haliaeetus leucocephalus. The sequence continues at coordinate 3,375,235 of NW_010972887.1, read as the reverse complement.
GCTTTCAGGTTCCAGAACTGCGATGGGGAGGTCAAATACTTGCGTGATGCCGAAGAACTGATTCGGCCAGAGCGGAACACATTGATCATAAGCTTTGCGGATTTGGAGCAGTTCAATCAGCAGCTCTCTACCACTATTCAGGAGGAATTTTACAGGTAAAGTGTAGAGATTACCTGAAAGCTGAGCAATGCTGCAGTCTCAGGCCCGTCTTACGTGTTATGTAAAAAATAAGAGGCTTTTTGTATCCTGGAAACATTTATATTTAGGAATTTATTTTTTTTTACTGCATCAAAACTTATTTCTTAGTGGATTCCTCTCTGGAAACCATTAGTTAACTAGGCAATTGCATTTATTCTGGTAAAGAAGTAGATGGTCAGTGCAGGAATTCAGAATAAACAATATAACTTCGTGCTCTGCAAATATTTTATTGAGCCAGTGGCTTATTTTGAGGATCTACTTCTTAATATAAGGATAAAAGTGTCATAAAATGAGACTTTTAAAAGTCCATTTTCAGACAGCAAAGCAAATGGCATTATTATGCAGTAATCTCTTATTTAGCATGTTTAGATTAGCTTTTGTGTGTTCTTACATAATGTGGCAGTAAAAGCCGGAACCTGGAAATGTATGATACAAGCCTTTGATGTAGTCTAAAGTAAAGAAGGTATTTTCATAGCTTCTATAAAATTTGAACTTATTTTCTGTATTTCAGGGTTTACCCTTACCTCTGCCGAGCAGTAAAGACTTTTGCCAGAGACCATGGAAATGTTCCTTCAAACAAGGACTTTTATGTTGCATTCCAAGATCTACCTACCAGACACAAGTAAGATGATTATTAATTCCAGAAAATTCTGCATTTTTACTACTGGGAAAAAAGTGTCAAAACATACTGAAAACATTTTGGTTATGTAGCATGAAATGTACAGTTGACCAATACAATAGTGAAGAAGTTTCCTGATCTTGTGCAGGATGTTTTTTGAAACAGTTGTTCATTCGTGAACCAAACTCAGATGCTTACATTCATCATATTCCACAAACAGATGGACCTTCTCTAATTTAAAAAAAATGATTTAGATATGTTGCTTTTGAAGTACCAGAGAAGTAACTTTTGCATTGGTTTGACCTTTGGTATTAATCTAAAAGTTTATGTAAAATCATAAAATGAGAATATATTCTAGTAACTTTGTTTCCTTTGTCTGTTACAACTATTCTTTAGTCACAGACTGAATGAAACTATGTTGTGTCATAGTGCTTGGGTAGTACCCTCAGCATAAAAACGTCAACTCCACTTAAGAATTTAATCCATATGAATTTCTGTTTTAAACAGAATTCGGGAGCTGACATCAGCAAAAATTGGCTCACTGATGCGTATCAGTGGACAGGTGGTACGTACCCACCCAGTCCATCCTGAGCTAGTAAGTGGAACTTTCCTGTGCCTCGACTGCCAGACGGTGATTAAAGATGTGGAACAGCAATTTAAATACACGCAGCCAAACATCTGCAGAAACCCAGTCTGTGCCAATAGAAGGAGGTTCATGCTGGACACAAACAAATCAAGATTTGTTGATTTCCAAAAGGTACAGTGGTGAGGTTGGGGGATGACAGCAATGATGTTCCTGTGGTAGTTGAAGGGTGTTGTTTATACTGCTAAACATTGAAGACAGTTAATTGTGGTTCTGTCAACATCAAGACAAGACCTCAAGAAAAGGCACTGGAATTTCTGCAAATGGTTTCTTTCTGTCTACAGAAGGCTTACGTTTAAGCATGGGAAATTACGAATAGTATCAAAGCAGTTTTGTGGCATGATGTTTATTGTCTAAGCCAGCCACTGAAAACCCACATATTCAAGCCATTGTTAGTCTCGTGTTGCAGGTACATCATGTGTAGTTGTTTTATATGAGTATGAAAAGAGGTGTCTTTTAGTATCTGCAGTGTTTTGCTCTTCCAGATTGATTTACTCTGCCAAATCCTCAGCACTTCACATCCTGCAGGAATATTTTGTGTCAGTCATGTTAACTGGACTCTTCAAGTTGCTTTTCCTAGCCCTCAGAATTGTCATTGTGGCTCCTGTGTATCCTCTTAAGTTTCCCCAAGGCTCCTTAGATACTGATCAGTGAAGGGATTTTTGGTTGTTTGTCTTATTGTAAGAGGAATTTCATGGTCAACATGGATGGCAGCAATCAAATACTACTTACTATATTTATTAGCAGCTTAGCTTTTGAAGCAGTTTCAAATTTGGTGACATCTGCTAAGTGATTAATATCCTCTCCCTCCCCAGGTTCGCATTCAGGAGACACAGGCCGAGCTGCCACGTGGTAGCATTCCTCGCAGCGTGGAAGTGATCTTGCGTGCAGAAGCAGTGGAGTCTGCTCAGGCAGGTGACAAATGTGACTTCACAGGGTCACTGATTGTCGTGCCTGATGTGTCCCAGCTCTCAACACCAGGTTTGTTGCTACCAGTCATGTCCTCGATGATATGTCCTTCCTGCTTGTTCTGGGAACTGCTGTTCTGACTCCCACCCTAATGGCAGGGGTGCGCGCAGAAACCGGCTCCCGGGTGAGCGGGACAGAGGGCTATGAAACCGAAGGCGTCCGAGGACTTCGTGCCCTTGGAGTCAGAGAGCTGTCGTACAAGCTAGTCTTTCTAGCTTGTTACGTTGCACCAACAAATCCACGGGTGAGTCTGGAAAGAAAAGAAATTTAAAGGTATTGATGATTTCTGCTCTTTATGGGTTTCACCTCAAATTAGGGAGCGGGAATGGGTAAAGCTTTAAACATGTATGTGTACCACCTTCCTCTGCATTTGACTATCTTTATATTCTGATTGGACTCGTATAGCAAGTTTTTTTTCTTGTCTTTATTGTTCATAGCAGTTTTCACAGATGTGATTATTTACTTGCCAATGTTACCAATTTATTCTAAAGAGCTAACTGGTCCATTTATTTCCATTCAACTTTCATCCATTTCTGCAACATTTCCTTTGCCTCCAGGAAATCATATTGCTTCATTTTGTCACAAGGAAAACAGTGATCCTTCCTGTTCCCTCTGGTTTATCACATAACATCTTGGGATGTTATTACAAAATAAGTAATACTGACTATGGTTTTAGCATTTAATCTATAATTCTGCTAACAGCTTCACCGTCACATAGGACAAAAATAGCATCTGTCATTTTCTTGGTGTAGGAGTTCCCTGCCGCATTCTAGAGTAAGAAAGACCTTGTAAATTCCAGTTAATGAAGAATGCTTACAAACGCAAATTTTACTCAAAGGAAGCCGGACTGGTTTACTCTCTTTAATCTCTGGACAAGCATCTCTCCTGGGTTTTTCTCACTAACTGAAGTTACACTCCATTGCTTTTGCCCCCTAGGAAATTGTCTGTTGGTTTTTAAAAGGTGTAAGGTGATGATGAGCTTCCTTAGCCTAAGGTCAGTTTTTCTGAATGTGTTCCTCCCATTCAGCTTACAGAGCAATTTTTTGTAACCTCCTGTCTGCACTGCTCACGTTCAGTAGTGACCATGTTACTAGTTTTATTTTTTTAATTTTCTTTGTTTAGTTTGGTGGAAAGGAGCTCCGAGATGAAGAACAGACTGCAGAAAGCATTAAAAACCAAATGTCTGTGAAAGAGTGGGAAAAGGTTTTTGAAATGAGCCAAGATAAGAACCTTTACCATAATCTGTGCACCAGCCTTTTCCCCACTATCCATGGTAAGAGTCCAGTTGTGGCTTCAGAGAGGGAAGATTTCACTTGTGAAAATATTAATTCTTTTTGCTGTCCATGTGGTGCCATTTTGGGAAAGCTTGAAAGCCCTACGCCAACTATCACAAACTCTCCCCTCCAGCACTGGTTATGCTAGAAAAGGAAAATCTATTTCCTGAGTACTTGCTGTGTTTAATCATTAAGGCCTGCAAGACTAGTCAAAATGGTTGGTTTTGCTATTGGTTGATCTACTACTAAACATACAGCTGACAGTTGGATATAAGCTCTATTTTATATGGGCTTCCCCCAAAAGATTTAAGGGTTCCAAATATTTGTATGCTGTTGTGTATGTATGTTTGCAGTTGTTTCTGGCTCAGAGCTAGTTTGAGGACTTTTGTTTGTTACGTCTGAAAAGTTTGATTGGCTGAATTTGGTCCATGTTCTGAGCCTCTGTAGCATAAAGGAATTCAGCTGCTTTCTGAGTCATTCTTCCATGAAACTGTATCAAGCACATAAATGCAGTTTTAGTGGATGTTTAGCAAATAGGTAAATTCTGAGTGGATGTGCCCAAATGCTCTAAAATTCTAGTGGGCTGAAGTTTTTTTAAATAGGAAAAATGTGGTGTTTTCTTTGGATTTTTAGTCAAGTGTCTTTTCTGGGGCAGGTAATGATGAAGTGAAACGTGGGGTCCTGCTGATGCTTTTTGGAGGAGTTCCTAAGACCACTTCAGAAGGCACTTCATTGCGTGGGGACATCAATGTTTGTGTTGTTGGTGATCCAAGTACAGCCAAGAGTCAATTTCTAAAGTAAGCATCTCATTAAAACTCAGTTTTTAAATATTGTCCGGAGTGACTAGAGCTGTAAATGTGTACTCTGCCTTTTCTATGTTAAACAGAGGAAAAGGAAGTAAAGTATTTAAGAATATTTTCCAGGAATTGTTTGGATGTAGTTGAAGTACTTGAACAGGGCTGAAGCAAAGTCAACAAGCCCCTGTAGTAATAACAAAGAATGAATTAAGACTTTTTTGTTGTTCTTTATGTAGTTACAAAAGTATGAATTTCCATATATTTTCAAAAGACATTGAATATTAAAAATACAAAATTTATTGCACATCTGAAAATATCAGAGATGGATGAAATAATGATTATTTTTTCCCCCCCTTTTTTAGCTTAGTCTAAATTGGTAGGGCCCAACACTTTGGACAAATAGACAACTATTAGCCCTGAAAAAGAATTATGAAATAATTATGTTTTATGCTACATCTTCTATTATAATGACTTTTTATTGGAAATTCTGTTTAATATGGTTTTATTTCATCATGCTGTTCATTTACCTCTGCATCGGTCTCCATGAAGCTGAGGTCCTTGCAGAGAGTACGCTGCAACTCTGTAGAGGCACCACAAAAGCTGCCTTAGGCTGCCTGTGGTCAGTCTCGCTGCTTCCTGCTATAAAGCCATTTGTTCCCTTGTGCTGACGTTTACCTGACCCGTAAAGAGCTGTGTTAGTTTGTGAAGTTAGCAGAAAACTTGTGGGAAGAGGTCTGGATTATTTTTTCCCCTGGTGTCATCATGGGTGAATAACAGACCTGTGGCAGACTGCAGTTAGATAAGACTTAGTTTCCAAGGCTTGCTCAAACATCATTACAGGTGGGAGGGCCTACCTAAACATTAATTGGTTCCTGAAGGAAGCAACAAGTCCTGGCCTGAGACGTTGAAAGCAGCACTGCATTTTTCTTGTTTCTGCAGGTTTTAATCTGACTTTTTATGTTTGTCCCTCACTGTTATGTCTCTCCATAGGCATGTGGACGAGTTCAGTCCTCGTGCTGTATACACCAGTGGAAAAGCCTCCAGTGCTGCTGGTCTAACAGCGGCTGTTGTAAAAGATGAAGAGTCTCATGAATTTGTCATTGAAGCTGGAGCACTGATGCTGGCGGATAACGTGAGTCCAGGAACTTGAGAGGTTTCTGCATGCCTGGAATGGTTTTGATTAATGATGAAGAGCCTCACATTGTCTTAATGATGCTATTTTTCCAAAAGTGATTGAATTTGGGTGACTTACGTTTTATTCTTCCACTGCAGGGGGTTTGTTGCATTGATGAATTTGACAAAATGGACGTGCGGGATCAAGTAGCCATTCATGAAGCAATGGAGCAGCAGACTATATCCATTACTAAAGCAGGAGTAAAGGTAGCTTGTGCTATTCCTCTGGTTGTGTAGTCTGTAGCCTTGAAGTAACCTGAAAAGAGGGTATAGATTCATGTGTTGTAGAAATAAAGTATGTATTTGCACTGTTAAAAACAGGGTGCTGTGAAAAGCAGTTTTAAGGGCTTGTTTCAGTATTGTTGGCAAGAGTGTGACAATGTTAAAATATTGATTCATCAAACTGTCCTGGGGCAGAGACTTGGTTAGAAAGGGCTGGTTAGAAGAGTTCGGGCTCTTTTGGGGAGTGATTGTTGTAATACCTCTGTTGAAACTCCATCTAAAAGATGTTATGCTGACCCATTGGAATTGCAATGAATTGGTTTAGCAAGTGGTCACAGATATCATTCTTCTTTCTTTTTATTTATTGTCAGGCTACCCTGAATGCCAGGACCTCCATTTTGGCTGCAGCAAACCCAGTTGGCGGGCGTTACGACAGATCCAAGTCACTGAAACAGAATATAAACCTGTCAGCTCCCATCATGTCTCGCTTTGATCTCTTCTTCATCCTTGTGGATGAATGTAATGAGGTAATTTTAAGGAATTGTAGAATAAATTTATGTCAGAAAAGACCTCTGGAGGTCTAGCCTAAAGCAGATCATTGAGAACAGGTTGCCAAGACCTTGACCTGGTGAGTTTTGAGTATCTCCAAGGATGGAGATTCTACAGCCTCTCTAGGCCCCTTTGACAAGTCTCATGTGTTTAAAAAATGATAATAACTTTTCTATCTATTCAGAGTTTCTCATGGTTCAGTTTGTGTCAGTTGCCTCTTGTCAATCTGTATTTCTAAGGACAATCTGGCTCCACCTCTATACTTGCTGATGAGGCAGTTGCTTTCTTTTTAAGCTGAACAGTCTCAGCTCTTTCAGCCTCTCCTCATACATCATGTGCTTCTGCCCTCTGACCGTCTTGGTGGCCCTCTGGAATCTTAGGTGAAGCTGATCTCATGAGAGCATCTTGCTTCTGCTTTTCTTCTGTCTGCGAAGTTAGAAGCTGGCAGTACAAATTTTAACATGCTCTGCTGAATACAAGGATACTGCCTTTTCATCTTGTAGTGATTTGACCTGCAAACTTAACACCATTAGTCATTTTTACAAATTGCTGGTCACTGAGGCTAAGCAGCTACCACCTGTCTGTGTGGTGTTTGCCTTGGGAATGCATGAGATACAGAGATTAATGCTGGTTCAGCCCTATTCTGTCTACTGTTTTGCTCAGAGTGATTATCTAATTGAAAAGGGACTGATGAAAGAGACAGAGTAGGCTGAAAAGGAAGAAAGCTGTTCCCACGCTGCAAAGTGCTGCTTTCTGCCTGTTCTATGGCTAACTTGTAACCCAGGAGAGTTCCAAGAGTTTATAAATCCTAAAACTGTCTTTTATCCCTTCTCTGCTATGTTTCCTTGTATTAAAAACCTCCAGGGCATTCTCTTGGATCTTCTGGGAGAGAGTCTGGCTTCTGGAAAGACTAGCTCTGCCGTGAGGAGTGCAAGTGAGGGAAGGGAGTGGGAAGGAAGGAAGAATATAGCTGTTGTTTTGATATTTGGCTGATGTTGTGAAAGTGGTCTGACAGCAATAATATCCCAGGTTACGGATTACGCCATTGCCAGGCGCATAGTGGATCTGCATTCCAGAGTAGAAGAATCTGTCGATCGTGTCTATTCATTAGATGATATCAGAAGGTATCTGCTGTTCGCAAGACAGTTTAAACCAAAGGTAATTTTACGTTCTTTTATAAGTTGTTCTGTATGAGGAGGTCCAGAGGAATAGTCATTCTGTATCATGCTTTTTTCCAGCAAATACAAAGACAGTTAGTGTAATGTTCTCTCAAGAAAAGAGCCGTAAACTCAGTTGTTATCTAGAAACATAGCATATTTTGAAGCCATGTACTCTTTTTTTTGAACTCCAGAAACCCAGTGAGCCCAGCTGAGACTATGTTATAATCAGTAGTCTTAACTGCTTTGGTGGCAGTTCTTAGCCTCTGTCTAGAATGATTGAGGGGTCGTTTCGTAGCTTTCTCATAGCTCAAGAGCATGGCTTATTCAACACGGCTGCTGCAGAGATTTTTGTATTTTACTGACTTATTGCTTAATCAGGCAATTTGTTTGTTTTTATTTTAAAAGGGTATTGTTCCTCAATATTCCTTTGCTTTCTTTGTGGTAAAATACAGAACATGGGAAACCACTCTAAGTACAAATTTTTGTGGTCTATCCAAGTGGCAGCTTGGCTGGGCTGTGTGTTAGATTTTGTAGAAGTTCTTCTAATGGAGTTCTCAAATGGAAGGAGAGGACACCCTCCCTTACAGTGTTTTGAAAACTCCCATTTCATTTCCATGTGGTGGGGAGTTTGTTTTCCAGCTGGATCTGTGTATGTGCAGATAGATTAAAAAGCATGTACACAAAGCTGTAGTTAGTGTTAGTATGTGAAGTGTATGCTTGTGTGTCTTCTTGCATGCAGAATGAAAGGTAAATAAACATAGAACAATCTAGCAGAGACATGCATGAATTTTACCTGGAAGCAAGTCAGTGGAACATAAAAATAGAAATTATCAAAAAATTGCTGTAAAATAATTATGTGTCAATGTACTTACTGTAATATCATTGTTACTGTAATTATTACAATATAATTATAACATAATATGATTGTCATTATATTTATGTATAGTATGTGTGGTAGTATAGAATATTTCAGAGAAAACCAGCTAGTAGAGAAAAGTCTTGGAACTGCCAATCTAATGCATGAAGCGCAAACTTTAATACTTTTAACATGGCAAACTGTCATACTGTCTTATGTCACAAAGATATCTAAGGAGTCTGAGGACTTTATAGTGGAGCAGTATAAAAGACTACGGCAGCGTGATGGCTCTGGAGTGACAAAGTCATCCTGGAGAATCACAGTGCGACAGTTGGAAAGCATGATTCGGCTGTCTGAAGCTATGGCCCGTATGCACTGCTGTGATGAGGTATCAGGTTTTTGATTAAAGTTTGTATAAATGTTTATATAAATGTTGTGGGATTACTGACATTTCTATTTGACTATGGTATTGTATATATTTAAATCCTGTGGGTGAGGAGGAGGGCTTGGATCATATTTTCACTTGTGATGTGGTCATACTTGGTCTGAATTTGTATGCTAGAAATACTGTTTTTGAGGTATGTCATGTAAAACAGAGATCAGCTGGTCCAAACTGAACATGCATGTTTTTGCATTACAGTTTTATCAGCACTCTTAGTCTGTTACCTGTCAAATCATGACAAATAGGAAGAAAAATCATCTATTAGTATCAGCCAGGGCTGTTGTCAGTCTTTCCTAATCTTGCATAGTAGCTCTTTTCCGTCTGCAATCTAAAAAGCTAAAGTTCATCAGAGTATCTGAACGTCCCTAAGAGTACCTGTATTTGTGATCTGAGCTCCACCTCATGTCAACAAATGTTGAAGTGTATACTGCATTATGGCTACTAACTGTGGTACGACTATTACCCATCTAGTCCCTGCTTTAAAACTCAGCAGGCTTTTTGAAAGGTTGATTAGGGGTTACGTGACATACAGTGATAGAAACTTGCTTACTGATTGTGTAAAAAGGACACCCATTGGGTTCTTTTTAACTAAATTCAGCTTGTAAAGAAACGGATATCTTCTAACTTATAGCTCAGCTAGAGGTGATTTTTCCAGTTTCTGCTCTTCAGTTCTGGAGGAGAGTCTCATTAATTACATTTTTTTTCATATTGTTTCTGTTCAGACACATTTCTGTCATGGTTCTTGCTCCACTGATCTTTCTTCAAAATGTTCTTGGCTTAAGTAAAAATTTTATTGATTCGACATGATCGCTAGAGCCTGAAAGATTCATCAGGCTGCTTATTCCCTCCATAACCTTGTGTGAACTCAGAGTACTTGTAGTGGGATATAGTTTGACTTGCAGACTCTTTACTACTTAGCATTACTCAGGTGAGATGGGTAGAAAGACCCTTTGTCAGAGTCAGGGGTGAGTTTCTGGAGTTACTGGGAAAAAAAAAATTAACACTAGAAGAGCCACCATGCCTATTTAATATGTCTTTTCCAAATCTTCCCCAGGTTCATCCGAAACATGTGAAAGAAGCTTTCAGGCTTTTAAATAAGTCCATCATTAGGGTTGAGACTCCTGACATCAATTTAGACCAAGATGATGAACAGCAACTGGAGGATCAAGAGGACCAAGATGGCATCAATGGTAAATTACTTGTAAAGAATTTTTTCAAAGGGGAAAGTACTTCCAGTCTGGTGTGCACCACCACAAACAGTTAAAAGATGTTATAGATTTAAACCTGGGCATGTGTCCAAATAGGTGAGGCAGAAGCTCCAGCTGGGGTGAATGGTCTTGTGAATGGTATCAATGGCCACACTGAGGACATGAACAAGGATGCCGCACCCAAAGCTTCTCTTAGACTGGGCTTCTCTGAATATCGACGCATTTCTAATCTCCTGGTGCTGCATCTCAGGAAAGCAGAAGAAGGTAAGAATTTGTATATTAAAAAGGTGGCAGACCCTGAGTTCAGGGAGCAACTGTTAATACATCTCATGCTGTTGCACTTGGGATTTTCACTCCTGCTGAGACACCAAACTTGTTAGGTCAGGTATGAATGTGTACACATGTGTCTATACTACATCTGATGATATAAACACAACTTCTTGGACTTTCTAGCTCTGGTATCTTAGTCATTTGTCAAAACCTGGTAAGTTGAGGAGCATGTCAACAGAGCAGATCCAGAGAAGGATTTGTAGGATATGATGGTTTAACCTAGCTAGAAGAGTCAGTAGCAATGAAAACTGTAGCAAGAGCTTTAATGTATGCCAGCAACCACAGCCTAAAGTATATACTTAACCAGTATGTGCCAAATGGCTGCATCATTTCTTGGGGAGATGAAATAGTTCAGTTGCAATAAGGCTACTTGTCGTGGTTTAACCCCAGCCAGCAACTAAGCACCACACAGCTGCTCACTCACTTCCCACCCCACCCCAGTGGGGTGGGGGAGAAAATCGGGAAAAGAAGTAAAACTCGTAGGCTGAGATAAGGACAGTTTAATAGAACAGAAAAGAAGAAACTAATAATGGTAATGATAACACCAATAAAATTACAACAGTAATAATAAAAGGATTGGAATGTACAAATGATGTGCAGTGCAATTGCTCACCACCTGCCAATCAACACCCAGCTAGTCCCCGAGCCGCAATCCCCCTGCCCCCACTCCCCCCAATTTCTATACTAGATGACGTCCCATGGTCTGGAATACCCTTTTGGCCACTTTGGGTCAGCTGTCCTGGCTGTGTCCCCTCCCAACTTCTTGTGCCCCTCCAGCTTTCTCGCTGGCTGGGCATGAGAAGCTGAAAAATCCTTGACTTTAGACTAAACGCTACTTAGCAACAACTGAAAACATCAGTGTTACCAACATTCTTCGCATACTGAACTCAAAACATAGCACTGTACCAGCTACTAGGAAGACAATTAACTCTATCCCAGCTGAAACCAGGACACTACTGTAATGAAATGCAACAGTTGTGTCATAGCATATACCAATGCTACGAAGTTTTTGGAAGGGTGTGGAGGCTACAATATTTGTTCAAAATGCTGAGTCTGTGTAGAAGGATGACTTCTTTGGCTTTGTGTGACAGTGATTTTCTTTTGCCCTTGTTTAGAGGAAAGTTGTATGAGTCCTTACGACTGCTTTTTCTTGACGCTGAAGGCTGCTGTTATTGCTAGGCTGCTCATTTAATTTGTAAGCCACTTGGATGCAGAGAACTGAAAGCTTCAATTCTCAATCTAAATATCTCCAATTAAACTATGATACAACAGCCTCCTGCACAAAACATGATTATTTAAGAAACCTAAGAAAGTCTCATGTTTCTTAAACATCTTAAAAAGCATCTCTTCAGCATTTTAAATGTTAACATGTAAATCGTTTCTTACGGTTTGAATGGTATCTTACTGCTGCTGTGTGTATGCAAATTATTTTCTTTGCAGAAGAGGACGATTCATCATTGAAGAAGAGTGAACTTATTAATTGGTATCTAAAGGAAATTGAATCTGAAATAGAATCTGAAGAAGAACTAATAAATAAAAAGAAGATCATAGAGAGAGTCATTCACCGGCTTACGCATTATGTATGTATAGGGATGTGTGGATAGTGAAAAAGGGTTTTAACTTATATAGGGCAATGATTCATTTTTAATAGAACACATTCCTAATTTGAGAAATATGTTTTGTGCTTCTGTGTTATTGACTGAAATAAATTAGAGATGTGTGTAAGTAAAAGTCCAAAGTGCTGTATTATGTCCCTATAGAAGTGTAAGTAATATTTTCCTGTATTTCTGTAGTGTTAGTTATATATTAGGATACAGAAATATAAACAACACTTTATTCAATGGATAGCTTTAAGTAACGTGGGCACTGGAGCAGTTTGGAGGAAAAAGTATGAAAATATAAAATACTTCTCACTTTTAAAGGTACAAAACTACTAGACTGAAGTGTTCCCAGAGAGCATACAACATATAAGAGATTTCCACTGAACATAATTGTTAAGATTAGGAACCTGTTAAAGAGGGAGTTTACAATTAAAAGGGTTAAATAATACATCAATAAGAGGTGCTACCAGTATAAAAAGAAGATACCTTTCAAAAAGTAAAGACAAACCTTTCTGTTCTTGTTTGAATACAAATTTTTGTCTGTTGCAGGACCACATTCTGATAGAACTGTCCCAGTCAGGACTTAGAGGATCCAGAGAAGAGGAGACTTTTGATGAAGACCCATACCTGGTTGTCAACCCAAACTATCTGCTGGAAGACTAAGGGCTGAGAACTGGCTTGTAGAGCTGACTAGTTACATGTTGGAAAATACATTATTTTCTTGCCAGGGTTGCTGTATAGCTAACTTCTTAAATTCCGATGAATGCTTTACTATGGAATGCGCCAGTGTGCGGTTAGTAATATATGATTGCTCATTTACACTGAGCATACCTGGAAAGTCTTTAAAGAAAGGACACACTTATATATTAGTTTCATTATTAATTTCTGAGTTTCAATGCCATCATCCAGATGTAGAGGAGAATCAGTCAGTAGCCCTTTTCACCATCAAGCTATATAGGTGCTTCTGTTTTGAATGAGAGGAATTTTGCATTGTTCTTCTATTGTATTTAGTAGACTTTTTATGCTATAGGTTTTTACTGTTTTTCTTATTAACATAAATAAAGATCATTAAATGTCTGGAGATGTCTGGGGATGGATTTGTTGTCACTCATATGTGGGATTGCTATTTTCTATGCCTATGCTTTGAGGCTGAAAACATAGTGATCTAAATGTTTAATGTCTTAAGAAAGATTAAATTTCCTGGATGACAGATGCTGTTTTTTAAGAAGTTTTTTTTTTAACTTCCAGTAATGGATAATGAGAAACTCTGATTGCTTCTCTTTCTTTTTAGATGGACTAAAGATGTGTATGCTCCTGTTGCATATGTAAAATAGAAAATTGAAAATAGCCAAGCCCAAAGCAAGACTTTAAGTCAGGAGGTCAGAAACCCCCATCTTGATGAATGTCTTGACTTGTAAGTGAATTGAAAACTGCCATAATTTGTGAGGGATTTTTAAGAATATATTTGTAAACTTGTTTGTTGATTTTTCTACGAGAAAATTTTACTTAAATTTCTGTTGTTCTCAATTATTTGCTGTATGCTATAGGATTATTAAATAATCTATTAAGAATTAAAAATACCTGGAATATTTGTCTTGTCAACCTGATACTGGCACCTAAGGAACATTTGTAATAGCATGAAAGCTACAAAAGCTATATATTTTAAGTATAGTGTGAAATAACTGTTTCTGAAGCAGGTCCAGAAACAGAGCTGATTTGTAAGACAGTCATCCTTTTCCTGTTAGAGTCTCCCAGCTTTGGAGAGATATGCCTGAGTCTAACTAAGCATATCATTAAAGGTAACAGTTATATTTAAGGAATGGAAGGAATTGTAAATATTTGTCACCAACAGCACTACCACATCACTGGGCACTAGCTCACTAACTGCAGTAAATTCTCTCCACTGATTTCTTACATAAACTGCATCTTGGCAAATGCTACATTTCATGAAAAATTGCTGCCCACCTGCAACAACAGTTTCATGTTATTCTATATTGTTCATTTACTTTCAAAATAAGGACAGGAGGATGTTTGTACTTCATTATGTGTTTTCCCCTCCACCCAGTCTTTGTTTGATAATAAATATTCTTCACATGGGAGAAAGTATTTTTTTTCTGCTTCTCTTTCCCCAGTTTTGTATGCTTCATAGGCTAGGAGGGGTTATCTGTCTGAGTTAACACTGCTGTACTGCAAAATAAGCAGCAGGTGGTGCTGTAAAGTTCGTATTCAAACTTGTTATTCAAACATCAGGGAATAAAAAGAAGAGTACATGTAGTTCAGAACAGTAAGCACAATGTTTCAGCAAGCTTTGCTGGAAAAAAAAAAGTCATCTGGGAATCAAACAGGGTCAAAGTACACAAATTACAATCCCTATACAAGCTATAAGATTGGCTATTTAAGTAACAGCAAATGTTGAGAGACGTTTTCTACTCTAACTAAATAGTACTGCTTGACAGAGCAATAAGTTGCCCAGATGATTCCAGCTATGCTTTAGACAAAAAGCTAGTTATTAAAGGAAATAAACTGGGAGACGGAACTGACTTCAATACAGTTATGTAGAATTTTGTGTTTAGTTGATTTAAATGTTCTGTATTTAGGCAGAAAATGTTCTCATCTCTTCAGTTTTGCTGTATTTGAATGTAGAAGAGTCAAGTTATCTCCTCCCTGCAGCAATTCAGGTAGGCAATCTGTATGCATCCACCCTGCTGAGAAAGCATGTGTTTTCAAGGCTGAAGGAAGGAGTACTTTGGAAAGCAATAAAATGATATTCAGATTCCTCGATGTTATCGGGCATGAGGACGCACATTGTTGCTGTTGCCTGAATTCACATAACAACCAATTTTCCAAGTGGGTAAGGTGCCACATCTCAGATTCCCTTTATGCATCCAAGAATTAGAGTGCAAGCATGCCTCTTGCTGTCCTGCACACCCTGAGCCGTGGTGGCACCCAGCCCCAGGAATGCAGATAACTCTACTCTTGTTATGTTCTGCATCGAGATCTGTGCTGGGATTCCTCTTAAGCCAAAAAAGGCCAAGAGGAGATGAAAGGCATTGTCTGCTTATTTTATCTGCCTCTGAAAAGGAGGCAGGATCAGCAAATGTCAGCTGACGTTCAAGCATAAAGGGGAACCTGAACATCTCAAAATGTTTCTACATGACCTTTCTCCAGCTAATTGCTTGACAGTAGTTTTTGTATTCATCCATTTGTTTGTTCATCTGTTGATTGGAAATCCTGATTTGTTATCATTCTAGTGTCAGGTAGTTCTGGGAACATTTATCTGTGTAATAGATAATTTCAGTTAAATATTAGTTATACTGTAATATAAGTAGGGTGTAATAACTGTCTCCGAAGCAGGGCCAGAAATGGAGCTGTTTTGTAAGACAGTCATCTTCTTTCTGTTAGTCTCTCCCAGCCTTGGGATAAATGGGGAATTCGCTCAGAATTTTATCGCCATTGCTGGGCCTCTACCTAGCGAGTTAGTAAATAGATTGCATCTGCAGAACCAAGTCCTACCCAAGGAAGATCAGGGCTCTGCTGTGGCTGAAGCCCATGATTACCTGTGCCAACAAGATCTCATGGCTCCTGAGCTGTCCCAGTACTTCTCCCACCTTCGTGAGATTGGGGTAACACATTACAAAGTCTTCCTGCCGTGGGCATGCATTCTGCCGAAGGCGGATGCCAGGAAGGCGGATGAAGCTCAAGTGGAGTGCTACCAGGAGCTGCTCGAGACCCTGGTGGCTGCAGACCTCAGGCCAGTGGTAGTTCTGCATCACCAGCGTGTCCCTGGTGCTGTGGCCACGCAGGCTATGGGTAGGAAAGCCAACACTTTTGCTGACCTTTTTGTGGAATACGCAGAGTTCAGCTTCCGTGTTTTTGGGGACCTGGTTGATGTGTGGCTCACCTTCAGCGACCTGCCGGAGGTCCTGAGAAGCCTGCCTTACGATGACCCCCAGTACCGAGCCCAGGCCTTAGCTGCCGCTCATGAAAGAGCTTACACTGTCTACCATGAGAAATACTCACCAGCAGGTAAGGAGAATGGGGAGAGGGATTTTTTAATACAGCTTTTTCACAAATATTTTGTGATGGGATTAAGTGGCAATGGCTATATGCAATCTCTGTGTGAATATGCTGCCAGTGCTCAGAATTATATAGAAATCCTTGAGTAACGGGTTCCCTCAAATCCCTTATTTTGATAATTGTTTTATAATTCACTGGTAATCGCATTTTACTTGAAATGATAGTCAAAATAGTTGGGGGTAATATATGTGTGTATGTGTGCATATTTATATTTAGTTTTTTAAGCATCAGGGAAATATTAAATAGTCTGTGGTTAATTTGAGCATCAGAAACTAGTACTTCAAAAGCAATCATAATACTTTTATATGCTTTTTCTCTAAGGGCTGTTATCCCTGTGCTCTTAATTTAAAGACCAGCAGGTGCCCCTGATGAAATGTAGTGTCATACTGTTCATATACCAAACCTTAAATGTATTGTATAATAAAAGTGGGAATAAGACTTAGGAAGAATCTTTTGATTCCTGCTCAGTCATCTCATTTTCAAAGCCTATTCCTTATTTCAAAGTCACTGAAAACAGATTGCAGTTGCTACCATTTCAGCTAAGAGAGCAAGATTATGCCATCAGTCAGTGCCTGTGCTGGTAATCTCTTATTTGTGATGGGTGCAGGCTTTTTGATTCAGGCACGATCTGTTCCCAAGGAATACAGCTTTGGAGATCCAGATCTAGCTGAAGAATCAGGTCAAATTCAACTATCAGCCTTCCACCCAAAACATGGAAATCTTTGCAAATGTATTTAAAAAATCCACTTAAACCAAACTGATCATGGTTTAAAATTACATTTCTCAGTTAATCAAAGTGAAATGATTAACTAAACTAAATAGTTTAGTTATTAGTTATTTAGTTAAATAAACTAAAATGAAACAAAATATTTATTTTTGCGTAAAATGAAAATTAATTCTCTCTGTCAGTTACAAATTAAAATTACTCAAATCCAGCCTTATTCTATTTGTTTCTGTGTACAATAACAAAATCATAATAATCAAGCTATTTGTGGATAATAATATGCTTTTGTGTACCTCTTCCTGACCCACAGAGGACAGACTAAAATATTCCTGAAATGTACCTCAAACCATGAAGAAACAAGGCACAAGAAGTCTCCTGAGAGATAATAATAGTGTGAGGAAGTCTACAGTGTCCTTTGTTTGACTTTAATCATTGCAGACACTGGGATTTTTAAGTAATTAAATCTTAACTCTACCTGTGTTACACAGAGCAAGAGAATTTCACCTCTTCTAAGATGGGTACTCAGGATTTTCTAAGCAGCTGTCCTCATGGGTCTGCCTTCTTTGGGCTTGGAATTTCTCTCTCCCAAGCAGACAATCAGTAGAGCTGGCTGAGTCCTGTTTTTTCGAATTTTTAATTAATTAATTTATTTTTAATTCCTGCATTTGTCAAAAACACTTTGCAGTACAGTTCACTCTTTAGAATTTGCCCAGCTTCCCTCCCACATAACCTGTCGCCCCAAATTCCCAGCGTCCCAGCACCTCAGCATCATCCAGCACAGAATGGATTTTAAAAAATAGCCACTGTAGAACCACCACAAAGGCATGAAAATTAAAGATATTACTTATAATTATGCATGGAGTGGAAGGGCACCCACTGGACAGCTGTATTCAGATCCACCTTCCTGCAAGCAACAGTGCTAAGATGTTCATGAGCTGTCATGATAAGACAAGGATTTATTGACAAAGACTCCTTGAACCCTGCCTTTGAATTTCTACCTTCTTCAACTCTCCATTGAAATCCTACTGGGTATTCTGAACTCAGCTACTTAGGGCACTGTCTGATATTCCACATCCTCAGAAATTTCCAACTGTTTTTAAAATAATTGCAGTGAACTGAAATTTTTTATTTGTCTTTAACATACTACCCATAGACTGCCTCTTTTTTTTTTTCAAGGTGGAAAACTGTCCATTGCTTTAGGAATGGGTCATGCCTTGGATAGCGCTTCTTCAGAATTGCTTTCAGTTTCTCTTCAGGTAACACTTTAATAGAAATTATTTCCAAAATTATGTAAATTTGATTTGATTTAATTTGATTTTTATGTACGGGATCAAGTGACTTAATGCAAGTTAAATACAATTTCAGCAAGTTAACCAATTGACCAATTTGGTAAATTTTACTTATTTGATTAGTCTGATCATGTGAAGCTCGCTGATTTTAAAAATGACTTCAGCATCCTTTCTTGACAAGTAATCACTGATTAAGATATATAGAGATATTTGCTCTCATAATTGGCAATTTTAGCAATATACATGCTTAAATGACAAGGTGTCTGCAAAAAGTGTACCCATTGTAATTTTCTTTGCAAGTCTACTTAATGCACCACCAAAGAAATAGATACTTTATTTCAAAAAACTGCTATTTAAAAAATCTGCTTATAATGTTAAAACACAGACTGAACTGTGCCAAAAGTGATCTAGTTGCATGGGCATGGCACAACACGAGGGGAACATAATTTCTACAAAGATGATGACATCCTTTCTGTAAAGACCAAACTCTCTGTTAGTAGTTGTCTTCACCTAGAGGATGTTGATGTAGGATCCAGTGAACAAATGTCAGTGCAGGTTTTTTGCTTGTATTCACAATCCTTCAAAGCTTAGTAACAGGGTAAGTGATGTTGTAGGCATGGCATTTCAAGGATATAAACAAGGTGTGGTTTGTAGGGAGAGGAAAGATGTTGTATTAGATGAGCTGACTAAACTAGAAGAAAACCTTGGACTGAAAAATAAACTGAAAACTTATCAGTTTTTTTCCAACTTCATCAGCTGGTTTAATAAAAGAATACGATCTATTCCCTTGAACTTGATGACTTGCAGTGGGCTAACGCTTGTAGTTTGGAATGATTAAAGATTTCTGAAGTGGACTTTCCCCAAAGGATTATTGATAAGGCCTACCTGAACCACATAGTTGCAAAGGCTTCTCTGATTAATCATAGACAGTCTTATTAATTCAAAAATCAACCGTAAATCATTAATATTAAATTCATAAAATACTCCTAGAATTTAATTTAGCTGTTTAATTTTTACTTTCTTTAGAAGGAGAGATACAAAATGCATCTTCCCATACAGTATCCAGTTTGTACTCATTGTATTGTCCAGGGCTCCCCTACAGCTGTATGGCTTCTTACTCCAGCAATGTATCTTTATCAAACATTTCACAATTTTATATATTTTTCATGTAATACCTGCAAAAAATACATTTTACTCCAGGATGATTCTTTTCCTTTTCTGGTTTCCAGGATTCAGTAGACTTTCTGTCTCTCAGCCTTCAGTACTGTTGTGGAAGTGAAACAGATTTTTACAAGAAATTGAATGAATTCCAGGTAACATTATGCACAGTGTTAAAATTATAGCAGCAGACAACAGACCGTAAATAGAAGGGGAATTTCATGTTTCTTGATGCATGTCTAAACAGTTCTGATTTGCTGCAAGAACTCGGACAACAGCTACACTAGGAAACAGCTGCATAGTTCTCACTTAACTTCTCTGTTGTTATTCTGACTTAAAAACAGGTGTTCGAAAGTGCTGGGAAGGATCATCTTGGTCAATGCTCATTATTGATGCATTAACGACTGGAATGGCATAATTCTTTTGTCCAGGACTGAAAAACCTTCTCTCTCACATCCTAAGTGGTTGATAAGCTGTTAGGCTAATACCTATACACTAAAAGACATTGTTTTATTCTAGCATGGGTTCTGCAATGGTACTACCAAACTTTGCAACTCCTCCTCAGTAGAGGCAGTGCTAGAAATGTTAATGAGGATGAGTTTGTGAAAGGATTAGATCGCATGGCAGCAACAATGTCAGCAAAGCTATAGGCTAGTACCTGATATTAAAACTCTGGTAGTGAATTGCACTCTTAAAATATGTAAGATGAGAGTCATACAGCAACTGAGTAGCAGAATAAGGAGCTGCCCATATGACTCATTCTCTTTAGGGTCCCAGCATGCTGCAATTACTCTAAAAATCTGAAGTGGGTCAAACATTTATGGCAACAAATTCTTACCAAGTAAACTTTCAAAAAAGGACATACTTCCTTGTGCCTTTTCAATGAGAAGTCGAACACTGAAAGTTTCTGGGGTTTATGCTTTGATTTGCATTGGGCTTTTTTTGGATCAGAGAAGAATAGTGGGTGGTATTTAATGCTTACTCTGTTGATTTATGAATTTAACTTTGAAGAACTTTATCACTGATTCTCAGTCTTCTAGGTACTTCCTATTCTGTGTTAAAAGCAACAAATGCTAAGAGCATGGTTTTACTAGCTGGCTGATGCTTCTTTTCATACAAGTCTCTGACTTTTGGTTTTGCAGAATGTCTGGAAGGACATAGAGGTCTTGGTTTTTAGTCTAAAGTTCCTTGATTGTGGTTCCATGGAAAAGAATCCTTTCATACCAGTAGCTGCCATTGTTGCAGGTGAGTGACATATTTCAAGAAGGAGGAGAGTTTTTAGCTAAGCTCTGCATGGCAAATTATAGAGGATGTTCAAAATTGTCCAGTACAGACAGCTGCTATTAGATGAAATAACTTTATGGTTTCTTTCATAGCCTTCTTGGAAAATTCAGGGTGGATGGTGAGTGTTGAGGGATGGGAAGCAGGAAATCTTCCCCAAAGCTTTTCATAATTTTCATCAGCCTGAAGTTGCACCAGGGGAGGTTTAGATTGGCTATTAGGAAGAATTTCTTCGTGCAAAGGGTTATCAAGCATTGGAGCAGGCTGCCCAGGGAAGTGGTTGAGTCACCATCCCTGGAGGTATTTAAAAGACGTGTAGATATGGCACTTAGGGAGATGGTTTAGTGGTGGCCTTGGCAGTGTTACGTTGATAGTTGGACTCATCTTAAAGGTCTTTCCCAACCTAAATGATTCTATGATCATTTTTTAACATGAAATTGTAAATATCTAATAAAAACCCAACATATTTGATCTGAGAAAAATAGCTATTAGTTATGAAAAGCATGCTTGTTTCTAAAGGTGTAATTCTATGTAGAAGTAGTGTCAAGCAGTCCATGGCATCTAATTTGTGACTAAGTCCATCACTTACACTTTGTTTTCAGCTATTAATAAAGAAGAGACACGTACGATTGGGTATGATGTTAATGAGTTCTTGGACTTCTCATCATCTCATGTTTTAAGGTACAGGTTTTGTCCTTTAAATCAGATACTGTAATAAAATGGTGTCCTCTAGAAACCTATGTGCAGGCAGACACAAGACTGTTAGTAGTAAAGTCTGCTGTTAGTTGCTGAGAGGACTGGAAAGGAATGCCTTTCTGCTGAGCCCAGTCTCTTGCTATTACAGACAATCCTCTATCCTGCTATTACAGGCAATGTAATCCTCTTCCACTCACTCATCCTTGGTTACCTAGATTGCACCTTCCAGCCAATACTAACAAGTACATTTTCCAAGGCTTCTGTTCTTTTCAAAGGCAAACCAGTTAAAAATAAATTAATAAAATAAAATAAAACAGAGACTTTCCTAGGAGAGAAGCCAATTGTGCCTACAGAAATGTAGATATCATTGTGCAGGGAGATGCTAAGGATTACAGAAGTAGGATTGATTAGTTTTAGCTTATCCCATGGAAACTCATGAGAGCAGTTGTGGCATATGAAAACTGTACACACTGCAAGGATTTTGTTTCCACCTTTGACCTAGCCGTAATGAATTATGACAATCTACCTGCAAAGAAATGCATTAGATATATAGCTCTTGAGCCGCTCTGCAGTTACTTCATTGCACTCCACCTTCATCTGCTAGCAGGATGGCAGTAGATTGGACTGATCAGGTGACAAAGGAACTATACCCTAAGTGGCCTATGTCAGCTGAATGGGAAGCAAACGATTCTGCTGTCCTCTGTATTCACAAGTTCTGTGGCACGGGCATCCACCCTGGAGATATTAACTTCTTTTTATTCTATTTCCAGCAAAACAAGTACTCTACAGGAGAACCCAGATGCTGTTCTAGCCCCTCGCTCGTCCTATCAAACAGTTTGGGAAATGTTTGCTAAACAGTCTGAATTGGAGAGGGATTCTTTTCTGCAAGATGTTTTCCCAAGTGGTTTTCTCTGGGGCACATCCACAGGTGCCTTTAACATTGAAGGAGCTTGGGCAGATGATGGGAAAGGAGAGAGCATCTGGGATCAATTTGGACATGCAGGTCATATCTACATGAACCAAACAGCAGACGTGGCATGTGACAGCTACTATAAAACCAGCTATGACGTTTACCTACTTAGGGGTCTTCATCCCCAACTGTACAAATTTTCTGTATCCTGGCCTAGAATTTTCCCTGCTGGCACCAATGAGACCATCAACACCAAGGGTGTGGATTATTACAACCAATTAATTAACCGATTGCTAGAGTCTAACATTGAGCCCATGGTGACTTTGTTCCACTGGGACCTCCCACAAGCTCTTCAGGTTCTTGGTGGCTGGCAGAATGACAGTATCATAGATGCTTTTGTAAACTATGCAGACTTCTGCTTTGCTACTTTTGGGGATCGGGTCAAGATCTGGATTACTTTCCATGAGCCTTGGGTTATCAGCTATGCTGGCTATGGCACCGGAGAGCATCCTCCAGGAATCACTGACCCAGGAGTAGCATCTTACAAGGTGGGGACGCAGGAATAACTAGGATCCTGCAGCTGCCATTGTTGTGTTTTTTTTCCTCTGATGGTTCTGTACTTTAACTATGTTCAAGCCTAATGCGGCCTCTGAGACAACTATTTGCTTGTTGGATTTATGATACTTGCAAAAAATGGCATAGTTATTGGGTGCTAGATGACTTTGTTTTGTTTTTCTATTCTGAAAGCTGGTGTTGATGAATAGCCAGATTCTTCTGCTTAATCCAAAACCTGATGCACTCTGGCTATGATTATTTTTTTTGTCAAGGTTTCTTCTTTTGGATGGAGACAACATTCTCACATGGCAATAATCTCAATGCTGAAGAGTTCTTGTGCAAAGCAGTGTGACACATATTTCTCTGCTTTCTGCCCCCAGGTGGCTCACACAATTCTCAAGGCTCATGCCAAAGTCTGGCACCTGTATAATGACAAATACCGCTCTCAGCAACTGGGAAAAGTGGGGCTGGTGCTGAACTCGGATTGGGCTGAACCCAAGACTCCAACCAACTCTGAGGATGTGAGGGCATCTGAGAGGTACCTGCAGTTCATGCTTGGCTGGTTTGCTCACCCTATATTTGTTAATGGTGATTACCCAGATATCCTGAAGGCTCAGATCCAGGAAGTAAACCAGCAGTGCTCCACAACGGCTGCACAGCTGCCTCTGTTTACAGAAGAGGAGAAGTCCTGGGTGAAAGGGACTGCAGACTTTTTTGGTCTTTCCCATTACACTTCCCGCCTGGTCAGTGCTGTGACTAATGGGACCTGCACACCAAGCTACGAGAGCATCGGGAACTTCTCCTTGCATGTAGATCCTTCTTGGCCACAGACTGCCTCGTCTTGGATCCACGTGGTCCCTTGGGGATTAAGAAGGCTGCTGAAGTTTGTGTCCCAGGAATATACAGGTACAAAGATCCCAATTTACATAGCAGGAAATGGTATGCCGACAGGAGACACGGGGGATCTTATTAATGACACTCTGAGAGTGGATTATTTCCGACGGTACATCAATGAGGCTCTAAAAGGTATGGAGAAATTTTAATTTTATGTTTTTTTAATAATGGCAGCTAGTTATTCTATCACTTCCATGGTGGTTAACTTTAAAACATAGCCACTTGCATGGTGGTATGAGGTCAGTTGCCTATTGTGTATGTAGTGTGACTTAATATACTTCAGCCTATCTGGTGTCCAGGTACAGAACTCTCCGTTCTGTTTAGATATGGGAATAGTTTTTTCATATATACAGATAAATGTAGCCTGGACCTTAACGTCAGTCCCTCTGTGAGAACAGTGTTTTTGTAATTCAGCTTCCCTGAAGACGATTTGCCTGCAGGCAGGCTCCTGCCTACCGAGATCTCATAGAACAGGATTGAATGATGTCTTTACTGATTAAGCAGATCTAACTGACAGCATCTGTACTGTTTCAGGTTAGAATTTTTAGGCAGATATTTATACTTCAGTTGTTATGAGCAAGGTTCAAGGTATGCTTGTATGTTTGCAAACTGTGTATAAATTGACATAAAAATAATATTAGTGACAAGTTCTGGACAGGTATAGAGATTTGAGATTTCAAATAGAGATTTGACTGATACTCTCTTGAGATACACAAATCAATACTGTCAGGAAAACTTTATTAAATATAGTGTATTAAATAGGTTGGTGATCAGCGTATAGCATTTGATCTTCTTCACCTAGTTCTCAACATACTGATAGAAATGTTAAAAGAGCTACAGAAAACACAGTTTAGCATTGCTGTTATGCCTCAGCAGAAGTAAAGAAGATGGACTGCATATGGGAAGTGAACTTTTCTGGAATGGGAGAGATTTAGTGCTTTTTTGTAGGCAATGTGAGGAAGGATGCTGGACTTGCCTCTGCTGGTATTGTATGCGCTGTTCTGCTAAAAGAAACTCCCCTGTGCTCAGGGAAGATAGGCAAGCACTAAATACATGTAATGTTTCAGTTTAACTATAGTGTTAAATCTAAAAGTGCACCATATACCTAAATTGATGAATTCTGCTATTGTGCTTGAAAACAGGAACATAAGGAAAGGGGTACCAGTGGCACAAGTGTCCTGTACTCAAATATCTCTTGACTAGTACTTCTTTTCTCATGCATTTTTATCACTAAGCATTTGACCATCTCCTGTGCTGACTGGTTTACTTGCCAGATATTCTAATTGTTTGGGGTTTTTTTTTGCCTAAAAGACCATTCATAGATGTTTGGCTTATCACACTGTTACCCTCAGTTGTGGTGCTTATGTTGTGCTGTGCTGGGTTCAGAAAATGTTCAAATGAATAACAGTGTCTTGTACTGTTTCTGTGACAGCGGTAAAACTAGACACAGTTGATGTTCGGTCCTATATTGCTCAGTCCCTGGTTGACGGCTTTGAAGGCCCAGTGGGGTACAGCCTAAAATTTGGGCTACATCATGTGAATTTCGAAGACAGCAACAGACCAAGGACTCCCAAGGCATCTGCTTATTTCTATTCCAGTGTTATTGAAAAAAATGGTTTCCCATCCAAAGTCTTGGACAGATCTTCTACACCAGTGGTGTTTGACCTACCTGTGCCATCCAAGTTGCCGAATTTACCAGCATCAGAAGTTCCCTCCAAAGCAAAGGTTGTCTGGCAGAAGTTTTCATCTCAAACAGACTTTGAAAGGGACATGTACTTCTATGGGACATTCCCAGAGGACTTTACATGGGGTGTGTCGTCTTCTGCCTACCAGGTAGAGGGAGGTTGGGATGCAGATGGCAAAGGACCCAGCATTTGGGATAATTTCACCCATGTCGCAGGGAATATAAAGAATAATGATACTGGAGATATAGCTTGTGATAGCTACAACAAGGTGGAGGAAGATATTTACCTGCTGAGAGCCTTAGGGGTAAAGAACTATGCTTTCTCCCTGTCCTGGTCTCGAATTTTCCCCAGCGGAAGGAACAACTCAATAAACAGCCATGGAGTCAACTACTATAACCATCTCATTGATGGACTGGTAGCAAACAACATCACTCCAATTGTCACTCTCTACCACTGGGACCTGCCACAAGCTCTCCAGGACATTGGTGGCTGGGAGAGCAGTGCGCTGATTGACCTGTTTGATAGTTTTGCGGACTTCTGCTTCCAGACCTTTGGGGACAGGGTGAAGTTCTGGATTACGTTCAATGAACCCCAAGTCATTGCCTGGTTTGGCTATGGTGCTGGGACATTTCCACCCAATGTCAATGACCCTGGCAGTGCTCCCTACAGGGTTGCCCACATCTTACTGAAAGCTCACGCCAGGGTCTACCACACATATGATGACAAATACAGAGCGAGTCAGGGAGGGGTCATTGCTCTGTGTCCCAACATTGACTGGGTTGAGCCAAAGACACCAAGCGACCCCAGGGACATAGAAGCTGCAGACAGGTACCTGCAGTTTTTGGTGGGGTGGTTTACACACCCGATTTTCAAAAATGGGGACTACCCTGATGTCATGAAGTGGAAAGTTGGGAACAGGAGTGAGCTCCAGAGCCTGCCATCATCTCGCCTACCGGTTTTCACAGCGGAGGAGCGTGAATACATCAGGGGCACAGCAGATGTTTTCTGCTTCAACACCTACACCTCCAAAATTGTAACCCATGCAACAACCCGGTTGAGGCCCTTCTCCTACGTGTACGACCAGGAAGTTTTAACAAAGGTTGACAGCTCCTGGCCTTCCTCAGCTATTACTGACCATCGGGCTGTGGCCTGGGGGCTGAGGAGGCTACTGAACTGGATCAAAGAAGAATATGGAAATCCCCCAATATACATAATTGAGAATGGGGTGGGAATAAAGA
The DNA here is from genome assembly GCF_000737465.1 of Haliaeetus leucocephalus. Taxonomy (NCBI): domain Eukaryota; kingdom Metazoa; phylum Chordata; class Aves; order Accipitriformes; family Accipitridae; genus Haliaeetus; species Haliaeetus leucocephalus. The sequence continues at coordinate 3,348,687 of NW_010972887.1, read as the reverse complement.
CCAAATCGGATATTGATGACAATACCAGGATATTTTACTACAAAACATACATTGACGAAGCTTTAAAAGGTACCAGTGTTTTCTTTTGTTCTGTTGGTGGTGTGTGTCTCCTCTCTAGATTTCTGGTTACTTTATTCCTCTGAAGAGTAGTTTTTAAAAGTGATTGATATCAGTCTTTAAATATTCTGAACACAATATAAACGTAGTGTTTCTTTTTATCATCTCCTTTGCGTGGCTATTTGTACTTGTATCCTCCAACTATGAAGAATCTCTTAATGATCTTAGTTGACCAGTGCCAGCTTTATGAAGCTAGAAGTGTGTATGTGCTTGCATGTGAATTCCTTGTGGTTCTTTTAAGGTGTGACTATACCACTGATGCTCTTCCATTTGTTTCTGGTTTTTCAGCTTACAAGTTGGATGGTGTTAACCTGAGAGGATACAACGCTTGGTCTTTTATGGATACCTTTGAATGGTTGAATGGTTACGATCCAAGATTTGGATTGCACCAGGTTGATTTTGACAATCCCAACAGGCCAAGAACCCCAAAGCGCTCTGCTGTGTACTATGCAGAAATCATCCGTAATAATGGTATTCCATTGCCAAAAGAAAATGAATTTTTACACGGAGAGTTTCCAAAGAACTTTTACTGGAGTGTAGCAACTGCAGCATATCAGGTTAGGAAACCAAGACCGACTCTTAAAGTATTTGTGAACAGTTAATTCATTTTGGATGAGACACTTGCAACTTTTGTAACATTAGGTTTTACTGTAATTGAGAGTTAGTGTAAAAACTGCTGTAAAAGGGAGGAACTTGGAGATATTTAAGGGCATGGTTATACCGCAGGAATTGAGACAGCAGCATGGGCTTCACAAGAGCCAGCCAACATGGAGCAGCAGGTGAACTGAAACAATGCTTGTTCTGTGACATTGTACTTTGCTAGTACGTCTTGCCTTGACGCCCAAGAGGTCTTACTAGTCTGGTACAGCAAAACCATTGCTATTTCTAGTCTTAAGCTGATAAGTCAAAATATGGTGTGCTGCCACAAAGACTAACAGGCTGAATTCTTTGCTAGGCCAAGACCTAAATTTGGGGTTTACTAACAATTCCCCCCTCATCTTCAATTACAGATTGAGGGAGGATGGAGAGCAGATGGGAAAGGACTTAGCATTTGGGACCAATTTTCTCACACTCCCTTGAAAATCAGCAATGATGACACTGGAGATGTAGCTTGTGACAGCTACCACAAGATTGAGGAGGATGTGGAAATGCTGAAAAGCCTCAAGGTTTCTCACTATCGCTTTTCCATCTCCTGGTCCCGCATTCTTCCAGATGGGACCACCAGCTACATCAATGAAATGGGATTGAACTACTATGAAAGGCTTATCGATGCTCTTCTGGCCACTAACATTATGCCTCAGGTAACTAAAAACAGTGACTTTCAGGTAACTAAAAAATAGCAGAAACCAAGTCTGATGATCAGACCACATGTGTGTGTTTCCATCCACACCTTTCTTCACAGAGAAATTGTTTTTCATTGTGGTCTGCAAAGAAACACAGTTTTTGCATAACAAAATGAACTGGGAATATAGTGATATGTTAGAAATTACTACCCAGAAAGATCACAGTAACCTTACTGTTGGCTGCTTGCAATTACCTTCTTGTCCCTCATGTGCTTGGAATTGGACTCCACAAGGACCTACGCAGTGATCTTTCCAGAGACTGAGGTGAGGCCGACGAACCTGTAGTTCCCAGGATCCTCCTTCTTGCCTTTCTTGGAGATGGGCGTAACATTACTGTGTTCCCAGGGCACAACTTCCCAGGAGTCAGGAAGCTCCACTGATTAGCATGGTTTGTCACATAAAAAGGCAGTGACCTCACCACTGCATCAATCAGCTCTTTCAGCACTGTCGAGTGAATCTGACCTGTCCCCATAGACGTGGACACCTGTAGCTTTTTTATGCTTCTACCTGTGGCTTCCCCACTGCCGGCTGTCCCTGTCCTCCCCAAACCATGCTGGTACATGTTGGGAATGCACATGGCTGCACCAAACGCTGCATACATGTGTACACACACCATACAGGGGGCAATGCAGGAATATCTACACAAGCATCGGATCATGCCTGAGCAAACCTGTGCCTTCATGGCATTGCTCTAGACTGGTCCAACAGATGTACCAGCCCGAATGGATGTTCTATTGGACTGTATTTCATCTCAGAGTCAGTGCAGGTGCAGCAGTTCTTCACTGACAAGTTCTTGCTATCACAAGGTTGTGGTGGTTTTTGGTAAAAGCTTCATCTTCACTATCAGGCAGTCCCTAGAGTTTGAGTCATTTCTCCATGTCCTAAAGAAACTGAAACACTGGCAAAAAGCTGTTTTATTTGAGTGCACGAGTGATCACTACAAACTCAAACACCATTAAGGAACAGGTAGCTGCAGATCAAAGCATAGTTTATTTATGTTCATAAATGAGGCTGGGTTACTGCCCTTATTTCCAAAAGTCAGAGTGACTGGTTGAGTCCTTTCTCTTGCTGTCTTTCCCCACAGGTAACTCTCTATCATTGGGACCTCCCACAGGCACTGCAGAATGTCGGTGGGTGGGAGAATGATACTATCATTCAGAGGTTTAAGGAATATGCTGAGGTCCTTTTCCAGAGACTGGGAGATAAAGTGAAATTTTGGATAACCCTCAATGAACCCTACAACACTGCATATTGTGGCTATGGCGTTGGCACAGCTGCTCCAGGTAAGACTGCTCAGACAGGTAACACATAACCTCAGAGCCTTCATGGCACTGTAGACACAACTCTGTTTTATGCTCCAGCAGAGTAGATGCTAGGGGCTTTCAAAGGTAGAGCAAGGAAGACGGTGTGGTGGGGATAAATGGGGTTTGGACTGCTGGGATGTGGTGAACAGGTCCTTCTTTCACTTTGCCTGTCCCCTCCGAGACCCATCCTCCTTCTTCCACTCCTCTAATCCACCCCTCCTCTGCAACCTCGGGATTACACTTGCTGTCTGGAGCAGACCCCATTTCTAGACCAGCTCCGGGGACTGTGGAGAAGGGTTAGGGCTGGAGGAGGGCTAAGCTCATCTGTAGGGTAGAAGCAAAGGAAGGAGAGGGATGGGAGCTGGCCTGAACACGCAGCTTTCTGCTGTCCATACTGGCAGCAGCAGCCTGTTGCTGGGGCTGGCAGCCCTGCACAGGCAGAAAGCTGAACCAGCCTGTGTCCCGCTGCAGGGGGAGGAAGGGGCAATGTGGGGTCCTGCACAGCCTGCCCACTGCAGCTGCACCTTCAGCTGTCTCTGCTGAAGCAGTGATTTCAGCCCAGGGCTGGGCCCAAGGACACCAGGTGCTGCACGTTTATTCGTAGCAGGCAGTTCTGGGTGTTGTGTTAATCTGGAAAGGAGCCGAGGAGAAAGCTGGGAACTGCTGCTCCACTGTCTGTGCTCTCACCGTCTCTGCAGGCATCTCTGTTCGGCCAGGGCGAGCCCCCTACGTGGTGGGGCACAACTTAATAAGGGCCCATGCAGAAGTCTGGCACCTCTACAATGAGACCTACCGGGCAAAACAAGGAGGATTAATCTCTATCGCCATCAACTCTGACTGGGCAGAACCAAGGAACCCACACAACCAGGAGGACATCGAAGCTGCCGGACAATACTTGCAGGTACAGAGACACCTGGTCACAGCTCTCCCTGCTGCCCCAGGGTTTGTTCATGCTGGCACCCTCTCTCTGGGTGCTGGAGATGCCCAGAACCCAGGTCAGCATCTCACTGAAAGAAAAGGATGAGCCAGAGGCATCACCGCGAGAAAATGTATCACCCTTTTTTGGCTGATCAAGTGTGCAACAGAAATGAGACAAAATATGGTTGCAGTGACAAAAGCTTATTAAATTTACTGCCATTATATGGGCATCCCTGGCTATCTCCATGTGCCTGTTCACTATAAATTCAGGTACTAGCTATAAAGCACCAAATGAAGGAGAAATGGTTAAATCCCTTGTTTTGATACATAATTTATCCTTTTCCCTTATTTCCTGTCTTAGTTTCTTCTAGGTTGGTTTGCTCATCCCATTTTCAAAAATGGTGATTATAATGAAGTGATGAAAACGAGGATTCAGGAACGCAGTCTGGCTCAAGGTCTGAACCGGTCCCGGTAAGAGCCCAGGCACTTGCTGTGCTGAAACCTGCTTTTCTGATAGAAGTGGTAAACTTCAATGATTCTGTTGCAATGTTACTATAAAAATCTTACTGTATACTCACAGAAAAACTCTAGCGTACATTTTGCCTGTTCCCAGTCTTCACCTCTATTGCAAACTAAATTTACTAATGTAACCTATCTTTGGGGTCGTAAGTTGGCAGCTCAGAGTGACATAGTAAACGTTCTGTATTAGGCACAGTGCTTTACCTGACAACCATGGTAAATGTGTTTTAACTTTTCTTAAAACTGTGTACTGAACTCGAGCACTGAGAACTCATTGGTTCCTCTGAATTACATTTCTTATTTTCCATTACCGTTAATTATTCTTAATGTTATTGTAGTAGCAGTGCTCCATCATGAATGTTTTTCCTTTTCTCTCCCTTTTGAGGCGCATATAAAGAAAGCACTTTTCCCCCTCTTCACTTTAATAGCAATTTAATGGGGTATATTAGAACTGGGGCTGTTCCTGATCATTCCTCTCTGAAAATGTGAAAGACCACTTGTTTTGAAATGAGGGAGATGGTGGAAGAGGCGGTGTGTGCTCTGCAGCAAAGGCAGGTCTCTTCAGGATTTGAGTTATGCTTTTATATGTGCCTAAAACACTTGTATTCTTAGGCACTTTTTTTGACATGTTATTTCTTTGGCAATTGCTGCCATTAATAAGAGAGCAAAGTCACGCGTGTTGCTTTATGAGATAACGTGCCCAAGCATCTCAATCTGTTGAAGAAGTCCTGTCCTCAGTCTAAGACTGCAAACTTTCAAGCACCACCAAATTGCCAGGAGCACTGGCTGCGTTTTCAGCAGGGCTTGCCTAGGGACCTAATTCCCAGAAGAACCTTCTCCCTCTTCTGGCTAAGAGAGAGCTGAAACCTCACTCCTTGTTCCAGGGTACCCTGGATGTCCCTGACTTGGTTTCTTACTCTGTGTAGACTGTGTAGGGCTGCAGATCCCAAACGGGGGTGTTCTTCTCTGAGAAGGCTTCCCTTTTGAAGGGAACCGAGCATTTTGGGATTAAATAGTAGAGTCCACACACACACAGAGCCTCGTTCCCAGTTTCTCCTGGGTTTTCCCATGTTCTTCCAGAAGGATCACAGTACCTCCCCTTGTGCTTGTGGTGCTGGTACCAGCGATAACCAGCATTACACATGGAGCATGTTCAAAGTGTGGATCTTGGGGAGAAAGCGCAGAAGTTTTTATTGTTTCCTGTGTCGAAGCCAGAGTTTATGAGACAACGCTGTTATTAGCCTCTGCCATGACCTACCAAGTACTACTACTGCCACGCAGAGAAGAGCTCTTCTTGTAGCAGATGCCTGCTCCCCTGCTCCTGTGAAGCACATCTTAGCACACATGGCTGTCTGCACCTTGAGTGCGTGCAAGCGGTAGTACGGTGTTTTGAGGGGGCTTTTGTGACAGCTCCCCTGAGCAGGGACAGGACCCCCTGGATGTCACTGCCTGCTAGGAGGCACCAGTTCATGCTTCCCCCTGTCAGAGCTGGTCATGCTCTTGCAGGATGGTGGGCTGAGACAGGTCACTGGCAAACACCGCAGCTCTGGGTCTCCATAGGGGTGTGGTGAGTACATGATAACCAAAATGATTGTTGCTGGTTCCTCCCAATGCGTTCCTCACTAGGCATGCACTGTTTCTTGTCTTATAAAGCAGGATGACGGTCAAACTTCTCGTTTGACCATGAGCAGGACCTCTAGCCATCAGGTGTCTCTCTTCTGGCCAGTGAAAGGTCTGTTCCTCTCTCGGAGAATGTTAGAGCAGGCGGCATGAATTATACAACAGGACTGGGGAGGGGTAGAAGCAAAGGAAGGGGAAATGCTGAGAAGACTTATATTTTGAGGGGTTTATGCTTTTCTCTGTTTTCTATTGCAGACTTCCAGAATTTACTGAAAGTGAAAAGCAAAGAATTAAAGGCACCTATGACTACTTTGGTCTAAATCATTATACTACAGTTTTAACATACAACATAAATTATCCTGCTGGTGTTCAGTCGTATGACTCTGATAGGTAAGAGATGAATGTAAATTATTGGTCAAGTAAAATACGCACACCTGGAGTCTGGGCCAACTAAGCAGTGTAAACTGATAGGAAATAAAGGTGTGAGACAGGTATTTTAAGCTGTTGCAACCAATACTAGGGAAAATATCCCCAAAGAGTACCTTGTGGTGCTGTTAAAAAGTCCAGCAACAGCCCTTTTTTTTTTTTTTTTTAACAAACCTGATGACAAATGTGAATGTTTAAAACAGGACAAAGAAAATTAGAGGATCTGCTAAAGGAAGGAATCTGCACTTTTGAGTCTCCCAAAGGTTTGGGATCAGCTGTATACAGTATTATTTACTGTATTACCTGCCCCCAGTCTGCAGTTTGAACTGCTAGATTATCCTGGTTTAGGGATACTGCTCCATTTGCTGTTGAACAGTTGTTAGTTCCCTCACCACATTGGGTAAATGTAAGTTCAAAGCCTAAATAGCTAAATCACTTAATGGTTAAGTATACAGAAGTAAGTCAAGATTTTTATTTGGATACCAATTTCTTTCCCCAACTTCAAAAGGTATACAATAGGACCTTACTAGTTTTTCTGACGAGAATTAAGGTAGCAGTGGGACTACGCATGGGGGTGAACATAGGCTGTTTTCTGAAACATTTCCACAGAGAATATATGAAATTATTATAACTTCCTTTTGCTGCTGCATCCCAGCCCCTGTGGTTTAGCCCCATAGCGGGACACTGGGCTCAGTCTTGCATTCCTGTACGTAGGTGTAAATGGCAATTTTGTGTGCTCAAGCACTGCATTATATGTATGTTGAACAGTAGAAATGGTGTCAAAGTACAAGGATCTGGAGCTAACATCACATCCTCAGCCATAGTTGATTTAAGCATAATACGATTGTAAAGCAAAGTATGAGAAGTGTTTTCTAGAGGCTTGTGAGCACCAGCACCCCCTCAGCCTGCTGTGCTTTCGCCAGCTTGTCCCAATGTTACCGCTGGTTCAGTTTCCTGCATTGCTCAGCGCCTTATTTCTCAGCCCTGCAGCAATGGGGTGCCAGGCAGAGCGGCAGGCAATTGGAACTGGTCCCTTGATCACTATGTCCTCCTCCGCAGGGGTGTAGCTTCAGTAACCGACCGCAGCTGGCTGAACTCCGGTTCCGTATGGCTAAAGGTGACACCCTTTGGTTTCCGAAAGCTCCTGAGATGGATAAAGGAAGAGTACAACAACCCTCCGATTTACGTGACTGAAAATGGGATCTCAGAAAGGGGAGCCTTAGACTTGAACGACACTTGGCGAATGCATTACTATCGAAGCTACGTTAACGAAGCACTGAAAGGTAGGAATGATTATTTAAATCTGATCATCCACATGTCTAGAGAGCAGCAGTGTCTTGCCAGAAGACTGACATGTATGAAGCAAGTTGTGAAGAGCTGAAAGACCACTGCCATCACACTTGCCAGTTACGCACTCACCTGGGTTTACTCTGTATCCGCTTCTGAGAGCCTTTGGGTTTAGCAGAAACTGCCCATGGATAGCCACAGCTTTGCAGGGAAAGGTTAGCTAAAGGAAGAACAAACCCTGGGTTTAGCAGGGTAACTGCAGCTTCCTTGTATAGCTGCATCTGGCAAGAGCAGGTACTACTACCTGACAAATACCTGTTTTGACTTCTGCTGTGTCTAAAAACTGCATCTTTTTAAAAAAACAGAAAAAAACCAAACCCCGAAGTGGTTTCAATTACAGCAGTGTCAGGCAACATCAGGGAAGGGCTTTTCTTCAGTTTGCTTCTCTGAGGTACTGGGAACTGGCAGCCAGATGTTCAGAAAGTGGTTGTTTACTGCCTTTTAGCAGCAAGGCCCCACATTTGAAACACTGTTTGCATTATCGATGGCTTGTCTTCTCTGTTCCTAACCCTTTGTTTATTGGACAAAACCTTTGATTCTTGGAGCAGAGGAAAGCGGCCTCCAACACTGGCAGGCTGACTGAGCTACCCTGGTTGCTCGTTAGCTGTAACTTGGCAGTTGAACTACCCCAAAGCAACTGAGCTAAGGCAACACGCAAGAGAAGTGGGAGCAGGGGAGACGGCAAAAACCAGTGAGACCAAAGTGGCAATAACCTCACTGTGCTCAGCACCCTGTTGCTGTGTAGTGTCCCTGAGCATCTTTGTGCCACTGCTGGCCTAGCGGTGACACCTCCCGTCACCCGGCTGCACAACTAACCTGTTCCCTCTGGTCCTGGTCACAGCTGTTGTGCTCGATGGCGTTGACTTACGAGGCTACACCGCGTGGACACTGATGGACAACTTCGAGTGGGCAGTGGGCTTTGATGAAAGGTTTGGGCTCTATCAAGTGAATTTCACAGACCCCAACTTGCCGCGGCGCCCCAAAGCCTCTGCCAGGTATTACTCGCAGATCATAAACTGCAACGGGTTTCCAGACCCAGCAATGGGCCCACATCCCTGTCTGGAACTGGAGCCTGAAGGTAAGCGATGCAGCAGAAATCGTGTTTTTTTGTGTGTGTGTGTGTGCATCCAATTCTAATCCTGAAAGATTTCCATAATCTGTGGTTTTCAAAGACACCAACATTTTCTGCAGTATTCTTTTTAAGGGCTCCAGTAGTGCACTGATTAATCATCAGTCTTTGTTATGACTGAAGACAGTCATGTGGAATTATGTCACTTCTATATGCAAAACCAGAACAATGACTAAATTTTGTGTGATAGCACCTTGATACGTGCCTGCCTCCAAAATGCAGCAAAGTTACTCCATTCTACTTCTCTCTGATTAACAGAACTGCCTAAGACATTTTCCAAACCACACACATTCAGTATTCCCACACTATTTTTTCTAAACAATTTTGAATACTTTATATGAATCAGTGTTTTGGGTAAGCCTTTAGAAATGCTCTTTTGTCATTTACATTTTCTGAACTAGAGGAGTACACTGAACACAACTGTTCTTAGTGTAGGGTTCTGGAGATGACCATGGCTGCTAGAGAATACTCACCTCTCCTGGACTGTCAAGAATTGCACTATCAGCCTCAGCTGTGCCTTTACTTTGAGCTAAAATTGTGTCAGTCACTGATCCCACAGAATTACAGCTACTGCCAGAGTACAGAATAGCAATAGTGAAAGCCTTGTAGAGGCAGGAAGCAGCAATGCACACACACACCCCCCAAACAGTTCACCCCAGGCTGTGTACTAATACTTTCTTATTGTTTTCCCATGGACAGTGACACCAACAGACACCACACCAGGACTGGATGACAGCGTGCGCTTTTTGGGATTAGATTTAACAGCACAAAATGCAGAAATAGCACTGTATGTGCTTTTTGCTCTTTCAGGAGTTGGAGCGTTGGGCTTGGCTCTTTTTGCATACAAGTATGGAAAATTATCCAAAAGATCCCATAAACAGTCACACATGGAACTTACTTAGTAAACTCTGAAGTCTCCACTTGCTAAAGGGTTTGTTTGTTTTGTATTAAAAGTCTGTAGCACCTGGAAAAGAAACCTAGTGCTTGTACTACTGCAACTTGGCGTCTTGCCTTAGAGGTGGCTTCCCATCATTGTGGTGTTTGCTTACCAACTTTAAAATACAAAAGAAAAAAAATTTCCATGGTAACTGTCTCTTTTCTCCCCATGTACTATTGATTTCTTAAAGACGAAAGTAAAATTGCTTGTTCCTATCTGCATAAGGATTCTGAACTTGACCTTTCATCTGTTCTTGCTTCACCCTCTCCGCTTGGATGATGCAGGTCTCTTCAAGTTTATCTGCGAGCAGCCCTCTAGAAGCTCTACTGCTTCTCAATGGGTTTAAGACAAATTAGTCTGTTCTATTGCAGCTACTGTATGGATTTTTTCCCCCTTTCATTTATTTCATATATATTATGTTTTGAATTATGTATCTCAAGTTATTAAAAAAAAATAACAGAAATGGCCCCAAGTCTATGCCTTCACATTTGAACAGAGTGTGATTGATACTTAATTAAACCTCCTTTAAAACAGGAATCAGAAGCAGCACAGAACACCTGTAATATGCAGGTCTCTAACAAACACCAAGATGCACAGTACTTGGTGTGGGGGAGGGAAGGCTGATATCCTATGACCCTTCCTCCAAAATAAAAGCTTCCAGGCTCTTGTGTTGCAGGCCCCTGCTAACAACGTTTCTACTTTATGTGATAAAGACCCACCTTTTTTCTTCCTGTACCATTGTCTGGACCCAAACCACTTATTTCAGATGTGTTTTACCAGATTTTAATATGAACAACTCTCAAGTAAGGTCATTTAAACTGGAGCAAAAAGTTTGTCTGCAGTATTTTAAATTTCACCATATGATCCTAACTGCTTACTTCCTTGTGACACAAGTACTTCAGAGGAGCCTCACAAAAGACAACAGTTATGTTTTCTGGAAAATAGTTTATTGAGTGCTTGGGGAATTAAAAACTACAAGGTTTTGCTTGCAGTTGCAGAAGCAAGAAAAAAAGTTAAACATAAATTAGTTACCTGATTTGCTAATTATAGTGCTTCTGAAACCCTCATTTTAATCAGTCATCGCCTACCATGACCTTTATATTAATATCTGGCCCTTAAATTTATGTAGCAGAATATTTATAGTTTAAAAAGTGCCTTTCTATGGCAGAAGGGTAATGATTATGAAAGCTGAGAGAGATTTTCAGTCTTTTTAACTCTTTGCTTCTAGGCCTCAGCTACACCCACTTAATTTTTCTGACTTAAGTGACTTTATTCCATACTCCACTGCAGGAATAAGAATTAAGTAATTCAGTCAATGTAAAATAAGCCCCACTTGTCCAGAAGCTTTAGTTGACTCAGATCAAGTAAGGGAAGGAAGGAAAAAAAAAAAAAGCCAGACAGTGATTAGTGCAGTTACTCAAAACTACATTTGTTGTGTAGAATTTCCATTCCAAGTATTGTTTTCATCTTCTCCATCATCTTGTGTCCTCAGTCTATATATTTTGCCTTCTTTTTTGAAGTCTTCCCCCCGCTTTTCCACTACTCGTTTCCTGACGGCTTGCCTAGGGTACAAATGACAGTGAGGTTTGACAGTTTCCCTGGTAGTAATTACACACAAGAAGTGAATGCAATAAAAATGCAAATCATGCATCCTTCCTTCTCTTATCCCCAATAACAGTTTTCTTCAGCCCCTTGTTTCCTTGGGAAAGAATACCCAGCTGAAAATTTGTCATTTAGTAGTCAGTCAAACTGACAGAATCTCATTTCCCCTGGAAAGCACCTGTCATTGAAGCGATACGTGGCCGCTTCACGTGAAATGGCCTAGTGGCTCTCCCAGTGCAGGGGAGGTCTCATTCTCTAGGCAATACAAAACCTTAACTGTCAAAATGAGACTTCAGTTGCTTGAGTTTCTTGTACGACCACACCATAACAATTTGACATCTAGTTTTCAGAATTTTTATCTTCCAAACAATATCAGCTGAAGCGAAGCCCACAGTTGTAGTTACAGCTGAATTCCCTATTCATAAATGACGGCAAGAGAATGCTTTTTTTACTCTGTAATTGGAAATTGAAGCAAACAATGAGGAGGTTGCTTAATCACACACATAAAAAACAAGAAATCCTAGTCAGAGCTGTCATGCAGTTTTACCAGCTACCAGGTTAAGCCTTCTAACCGGATGGAAGGGTGGTGGCCAGAAACTACACAGAGAGGGCAGCAGTTAAGAGACAGATACAGTTCAGTTCCCCACTACAGGATGAAACAATTCCTGCAAGCGGTTTGAGAAATAGCTGCCTTAAACAGCTTTGATTACCTGCTTTGCTCAATGCTGCTAGATGCGGAAGGATTTGAATGGTCTTGCTGATGAGCTGATCTCACAGTAGACTGTGAGGGAGGTGGACTCGTAAACAGGAAGTTGCTAATAAATCTCCAAACCGCTAAGAGGGGATAAAGTATTGTGCCCAAGAACTTCCACAGATCACCGCCTGAAGCCTGAACAACAGAAGTAGCAGGTCTTCCCGCCTGGTCATGAACATGTAAAGCAAACTTGTCAGATATTAAAGTCGTGCACTTCTAGACAGAGTATTTCATCCATAATTTAGAAGCAGCTCAGCAGACACAAGAACTCCTTTGGTTACACACTAGACAAATATCTACACGCCATTTATCTGCCTCAGAAAAAGCCCTCCCCCAAATCAGTCCTGACAAAAATTAAACTAATTTTGCAATCTTAGACACAGAAAAGACCAAAATTCAAGCCAAGTATTATCATGGCCCACTAACAGCAAATATACAGCTACAGTACTGCTGTTTGCAAGAAAATGTAAAGCAAACAAACCAAAACCCAGCACCTACCGGCAGCAACACTACTGAAGCACTCGGTGCTAACTCTAGCTCCAGTAATTTCTTTCCATAATCTTCTTTGGTAAACTCCCTTCTGGGAAACATTGTCGCCAGTGAAAAATTGCCATAAGCATTACCAACTGTCTGTGAAAATATAAAGAAAACATTTTGTTTATAACTGTTCGCTTTCAAACAACTGCAGATTTGCCAGCTGAGTATACCTTGCCATATTGACCCAAGAGTTCTATATCAAACTATCAATCATCTTCATGTAGAGAAACAAAGGATTTTTCATATCCTACTGTCTCTTAACTAATGATACGCTGCACTAATACAAAGGCAGTTGGTGGCACTGGAGAAGGCTGCTACCAAAACCCACTTCAAATAAACAAAAAGAAAAGCAGTTGATGACAGTTCCACCACGATCAACAACTAGTTGATGCTACACCAAGTTGTAATCAGCACATAGCTGAGAAAACAAAACACCAATTTACCTGTGCAGCAAACTGCCTTGCTTCTTCCAGCCGTGCTTCAGATGGGAACTGGTTAGTAAAGGAAGATCCATCTGGGAGGCGGAACTGAATCCTGGCTATTGCACTGCAGGACACGTATCGGGGTCAGTCAACACATGAACAGTTACAGACAAATGCTCCTGGGGCTTTAGTTTGGTAGTATTGAAATGTGGGAGAGAGGGACAGTTATCCTACTCGTGGCAGTGCAGATGGGTTATAAGTTTGGATCCACAGTTGATAACCACCTGCTTGTATCTCACAATGCATCTCCTGGTTTTTGTCAGAGTCCAAGACCCACCACCATTCAAACAAGATATTTATATTAATCACGCAAAAAATGAGTAAGTGAATGAAATATAAACCATGTTTCTTTTGTGTAGCCTGTATTAGTTTTGTTCTTTTTTCAAGAAGTTGTATTATGAAGGCACAGACATTTAAGCTGGCTTGGCAAGTAATTTTATATTCAACTAGCTATGGGCCAGCGTTACTGTGCGAGTTTCAACACCAACACAGGCTGCTACTCCCGTGCTTGCCCTCTGTTCAGGGGCAGTACTAGACTCACAGTGGCTCTGTAACTCCACATAAGGTCTCTACAGGTTAAGAGTATTTTTTAAAACACTAGTGTTGGGCAAAGCAGGAGATCCTCTGACACAGACAGCTGATGACCCCAGTCAAGCCTTGCTGAATCCAAGCCAACTGCACACACAGCCAAACAGCTGTGTCAGCACCATGCTCCCCAGCACAGTTCTGACGTTGTCTAGTCATTCTGTCTAGTCATTATCTATCACATTCTCACCTTACCTAGTTCCCCACCTAGCCCCATTATATGTGGTATTTAAATCAAAGATCATACAGAAAAAGCTCTTATCTAACTAAAATAACACACAAAGAAAGGTGGTTAGTGTTTCATAAGGAATGTCAGAAGGTTGAAAATTATCAGAGAACATAATATTCATGTAAATAGCTACAAATAAAAGAAAACCAACTTTTTATGTCACTGTTCAACATGGCATCAATTAATAGATTAGGATATATATTAAATCTCTTAAAAGTTTAAGTTTCTTTATCTCCCCCAAAATACACACTTCTTTCTCTACAGGAGCTCACCTTCGCTCCTTTTGAGATGCTTCTTTTCTGGCCTCTATTTCAGCCTGTTTAGCCTGAAGAGCTGCAGCTTTTGCAGCTTCTGCTTCTTCCTTCGATTTTGCAAAGCGAGCTGCTCTCTCAGCACGATCCTGTGAAAGGACCAAACACAAACGTTAATTTTTACCATAAATTGTAGCTTAACATTCATTAAAACGGAGAGCTACGATCTGTACTCGGTACCCAACCAGGGGACAAGACAGTACGGCTGCAAAGAATTATTCACCGCCAAGCTGCACAATCTCATGTCATTAGCCAAGATGACACTTTCCAATGAGTCACTTCATGCAAATAGTTGCTAACAGATGATTTCCCCTGCAAGTTTAACACTCCAGTGAAGATAAAGGGAAAATAAATAAATTAAAAAAAAACCTTATGACAAGTTACATGATTACATTCTAAGTGTTCTAGGCCAAAACCTAACAATGAGGAGGGATTTCAATTGTTACGAACTGCTTATGTCTATATATGTACACACATATATACAAATTTGGAAAACAATCCTCACCACCATTTTGAGATCAGTGTTCTTCTGCATGTTCCACAATTAAATATTCCCTGTGCTTCTGTTCCAGAACTATACTTGCAATTATTTTTATGTTTAAATGATAATTCTCCACTGGACTCAAGGAATATGACAAAAAAGTTGGTACGTTTGTTCAGAAAGAAAAGATCATGATGAATATGAACGCAGAAGCTTCACTTTATACACAGGAAACACTACATAAACCCCAAGCATATGAACTGTTACAATACCAGGCCACACTAAAATGGACAATCTTTCAACATTTCACTGAATGAGAAAATGTATCCTTTTAGTACACTGGTGGCCCTTGTGAAAGAGAGAAGCAGCAAGCTATCTTCCAAAATGAAAAATTTACCATTGCAATCTGTTGTCTTATGCGCTCTCTAGCAGCCTTCTCTTCTGCCTTTTCTCTGTTCCTTTCCTCTAACATACGTTTTGTCAATTCTTCTTCCTGTCGTCTTTTGTACTCCAACATTTCTTTACCAGTTTTTCTCCGTTCAATTTCTTTCTTAATTTCTTTCTGAATAAACAACAGACACAAAAAATTGGACCATGAAATCGCCTTGGACAAGAGTAAGACAAGACTGAAGTACATTTGTTTAAAAAGGAATGAAGCATTTATTCAAATAAGGCTATAAAAAAAATTGCAAGTGGTTTTACATTTTTTTGTTACCTGTTCTTCTTCTTTCCTTTTCTCTTCCCGCCTTTCTTCAAGCTTTTTTGTTATTCTAAATTTAAGAATGAAGTGAAAAGTCTTAAAATCGCAGTATCTGTTATTAACATTTTAAAATTTTAATGAAATATTTGTAAACACTTGCAGGAGACTGGAACACATGAAAATGAACTGTAACACAGTGCTAATACCTACTGTACAGTAATGATTCATTCACATGCGGGTGCACCGTCCATAAAAAGATGAGGTGGTGATTCACCACTGAGTTTCTGACTTTTAATGGAGTTCTAACATATTCCTTCTGTCATTTTTTGCTCAGTAAATGAAGAATCTTACATCTTACTGTTGAATCAACTTGTAAGACATACAATAAGCAAATACTATTTATGATCTGTGGTAACAGAAACACTAAAACTCAATCTCCTCTTAGCTATTTAAGCCATCTGGTTTCTTCTGCACATCACTTCCTAAAATGGAAAGCAAATAATATATAGCACTGACATAAATGCACATGCATCTGTCTCATCTATCCAGAAAGGTGCCTTAGAATAAGGATTGACTTAAAAAACCATAGCAATTTACAACATATTTTAAGTCTAGGGAAGGGCAGGCATGACCAAACAACTCCATGAGAAGTCAGATAATCTGAAAAATTTTGCTTGTATAGTAGCTGTTTTGCTTTTTAAAAAAGAAAATGGTAATTACCACAGAGGTTTGTCTCTGTTTTCCCCTGAAAGAAATGTTGCAGATATATGCAAATGTGGTGTAATTTAAGACTAATGCACATTTTTAAAAAGAACTTTGGTATTTATAAGAAAATACTGGCTGCATTTTCTTATCAATAGTAAGAAAAAATTATACTTATTGTCCAACATCTTTTAAAGAAAACTGAAATGAAATGTGAAAAGGTTTTAAAATATATTTTAGCAGTATAAATAATCCTACTTACTAAGTATGTGCTACTGGTTTTAGGTAGGATATTACAAATAGTATCAGTCTTACAGATGCTAAAACCCAATTTTATACACTGAATCTCATACTTAAAAACAATCGATTTAATGAATGAACCATGTACTGAACCAGATACTTCTGGTCACCATACTTTTAAATACTAGAACTAGCATTGCTCCCGAGACCTCATTACTGTTCACTGATAAAACAAAACAAGAGTCTGAGAAGAGGATTCCTCTGGCTTTTTCAATATGCCTAGACTACAAACAGTCATCAAATAGACAAGAAGAAAAAGAAGCAAGATGTCATCTCTGTACAAAACCTAGCTTAGCACTTCATTACCCCAGTTTAAAGTGCTTTCAGTTCAATATTTTAACTCATTCAAAAATGTGCAGCAAACATATTGTCCGTATTCAAATTATATCAAAGGGGAACATTTATAGTTTTCCAGATTACCCCTTTCTTTCAGAGTATGTGAAAAAAAGAGATTCATTTAAAAGCTGTTTTCTGATATTGTCACATACATCTAAACAAAAATAAGACCACATAAATGCTTGCCAGATGATAACAGAATGAGCACCAAAATCCTGTAATTAAGTCCATTTGTTAAAAACCCAAACAAACCAACCAAAAAACCACAACAAAACTGCCTCCTGAGAAACAAATACAATACGTTAGGAAGTCTGCAAAAGACGACTTACCTTTCTACTTTGAGTGCAAGATCATTCACAGGCTGAGCATCACTCACTTGTTCATCTAAAGAATTAGTTGCTTCCTGGCTTGCTTGACCTGAATTTGCTCCATCTTCAAGTGATTTACAAGAAAGTAATCCATAAGAGAAAAATAAGAGATATATTTCTTATCATTAAAAATTATTATGCTCATTGTTAGCCACAATTCACAGTAACTAGGTTATCTTAAGGAGATACAAAGTTCTGCTATTTAGACTCTCCCCTCCACCCCCCATTTGGTTTCAGGTTACTAACCCAGACAAACTTTTTAAATTGAATCCTATATCAAGAAAGTGTGCACAATTTTCATTGTATTATAAACCATAGATTTCTCACTCATTAAAACTGACCAGAATGAGAAGTTATTCTTCCTTCTAGACTTGCAATCAGCATTCTAGGATACCCAAGTTTTTTCTCAACAAGTCCACTCAATGTATTGCCTTTCACATACCATCACGTAACAACTTAAGAAAAGGAAAACTATTTCAAAAGCAAATTAGCTAGCATTTGTGTAAAAATACATTACCAGCAGAAGGTCTTATTGAATCAGATGTAACAGACTCGGGAGAGTCACAAAACTCTACTGCTCTGGATTGCGTATTTTCTGGAGCATCGTCAGATGGACAGGAGGCACACGGAGCAGATGACTGACTTCCATTTTCCAAAGGCTGCCCTTTTACTGTGTGCATCTAAAAAATTGGGGAAAAAATGCCCCGAAACTATGAAACTTTGAATATTTTCCACAGGTTCAAAGGTCAAGACTAAACTATTTTCAGAGAATCAGTCCTATTTAAAATATAAAACTAAAACTATCACGTATTGTTTGTTGACTGTGATGCAAGCATACATTTCATATTTTTTTCCTAATTTTAGTCTTACACTTGAAGTCAAAGTGATAAAACTTTATACTATGTTCCAAGAATAATTTTATAAATCCACATTACAAGACAATATTACAAAACCACGTATGAACTTTACTGAAAGAGTAATCGGTATGTCATTCCAGTTCAGAGTTCTTGACATATTTCTTCAATACTGTTAGTGTTACACAGATGATCTAAAACAATCTGTGAAACAAAAAATAACATAGCACCTTTGGATAGTGCTTTGCAACCTATTCAATTTGTGTACTGAATTTAAGTTTGCAGATTTTGTTGTTGGAAGGATATAGAACCAGTAATTCATAACTCCCCACAGCACAGGCTAAAGGCCAGCGACATCTCTTGTCTTGAGCACGTGAGCACACCCAACTCAATCTGAAATATCCAGTCTGTCAGCAAGTGTTACCTGTTTAACTTTACGGATTCTGGTAACAAGCTCTTCAACAGAAACGCTGCCAGCAATTACTTCCAAAGGGATTCCATTGTCTCCTATAAAAAAACTCGATGGAACACACACTACAGGATCTGCACAGCAACAGTTAAGGGCAATAAATGACAGAAGTTTATAAAGTAACTTTAAAAGGAAAAGCGTAAGTCCTTCCTACAGAACCTTCTAGCCCAATATTCTATCTCCACCTGGTTGCCAGCAGTCAGTGCCAAGGGAGGAAGAAAAAAGACACTAACAAAAATGCTGGAAAACATTACATACAAAGAATTAGAATTTCTTCTTTTCTTTGAAATGGTTTAAGCCAAAATATTTTTCTCCAACACACATGCATCCGACAAGCAATTATGCTTTGACTTAAAAGACTTGGGTTTAGTGTTTTAGTGTGAGACAACATCTATGTAGACAACAATGAATTCTTTACAGCATTAAGAAAATCCAAGTTAAGGTACTGAATTCCCTTCCTCAGCATCATACAGAATTCCTGAGCTATACGCAGTGACCTACTTAAGGTAGGCAGATGTTTACCTAACTTCACACCTGTGTATCTGATAGAACCCAATCCACTATTTGTTCTTCCTTCTCTGTAACTCTGAACTCCAGCTAATAATTTAAAGCATTGCTTGTTTGTTTTCTAATGCTGATTAGTAATACCAATGGGTTATTTTGTTTACATAAAGCTTTGGATAATTTTCTATTTGGAGAATTACATAGGATTAACATCAGAAAACCCCAACTTGTTCACTTTCTCTAAGAATTGACAGTAAGTTGGATATATAGATGGTATCTTTTAAGTACAGTTTCTTGCATATTTTTGTGCCATAAGAAGTATTTTTAATAATGCTGCTTGTGCATATATTTCTTAAGAACAGTACTAACTTGTAAAGAGCAATTTTCTGTAATCATTATGTAGCATCTAAGCTGATCTCAAAGGATACAAATTTGAGAAAACTGCAGGCATGCTTCGCTGTTTAAAAGAAAAGATCTGTTTAGGGGGAGCAATTACTTCGCAACAACTTTAGATTAAGTCTTTCATCATAAAAATAACTGTCCTACTACCACACACAAAACTATTTAAATACTTGAGAGAACACTAAAAGCAAATTTGCATTGCATCTTCTCGTTAACATTTTGCGTAAGTGTTGACATGGTGACAATCCCTGGTTATCACAGTTGACTATGTAAGATTTAGGGGAACAGTGCTAAGAAGCAATTCAGGAAAAAGACATCTAGTCTACTGAGTGCGAATAATATAGGAAGTCTAATAAAATGTCTATAGAGCATTTCAAAATAATACCATTTTTGGAAATGTCAATGTGCTTTCTGCACATGGACTGGAACACTTACACATAACAAAAATAGTTGAGTAATTTACCCAGGAACTTCAATGCTTCGCTATTCTATGTGTTACAATAGAGAAAAAACACATCAGATTTTTATCTTTCTGAATTCATGAGAATTTTTAAATTCGTTATGTAACTTGGCAAATCAAGAACTGCCTCAAGAGTACTTGCATTTTGATTCCAGCTTTTTTACATAACTTTTGTGTCTCTTTCTGTTGAAAAAAGACAACCTCAAGCATCCTTTTACTAGTACTGAAATACAGTCCGACATACACAATGAATATTCTGCAGAACACAACAGTAAATTTGGACATTTGGAATTTTCTCAGGCTCTAGTGGCTTCAGGTGTACTGAATTCACTTATGTTCTGGAACCTTGTATTTAGACTACCTCCAAATCAGGGCGAGGATTTCAAAAGCCTCTTACTCTCACCATCATCAATGAAAGACTGTGTAAGAGACAGAATTAGAATGGGATCAAACCTTTTGGTGTCGATTTTAATTGCAACAAAACCATCTGAGGCAGCTTCAGTCACCTTCTCATCTTCCCACCTTGCAGCCATCTCAGTAGATTGTTCATCCTCACCTGTAAGATACAGCACACATGTGATACTAAACATACCACAAATTACTGTCTCTGGTCTGATTTTAGCTTTGCTTCAATTGCTTGAAATCACCTTTGAAAGATGCTCTCATTATTATTTTCGAGTCAGTTTATCATTTATTTTTGATAATCTGGAGACAACTCACTCCAGCTGACTTGCCTGGCTAACATACCAAAAACCCAATACACCAAAAATCCTTCCAAGCCAGCAAGCACATAGCTTTCACAGTCATTCAACTGCATGGTGAGAAGGTCCAAGGGAGCAGAACAGACTGGACCACACAGATGGAACAGACAGAGGAACTGGTGGTGATGGCCAAGTCCCAAGATCAGCTCGATTGCATCATCTAATTGCACAACTGCCAAAGGATCTCATTTTCACGTTACAGTGTGTATGCTTATGCTTTAGTATTTTGCTTCAGTATACTCTCATAATATGCAAGGAGATTCCCACAGCACAGAGGAAACCATGGCTTCTCCCTGACATTAAGCTTGACCTAACATGCTAAAACCATCCACTGCTTACCCCTCATTATAAATTTAATTACATATTGGTACACCAGCTGCTAATAGGTAAAACTGTATTTTCCACTCCTTGGAAATACGTAATTCAGCAGGCAAGGTTTCATCAGTTTGATGGTGTTAAAAAAACCACAAACCAAGAAACATTTATTCGTGGGATTATTTCTAACTTAGTTTTGTATTCCAGTTCCTGACAGGAACAGTAACAGTAGGACGGGAGGAACAAGAGTAACGGTAGAAGAGGAGCTACTTAAGTAAGGGAAACTGCAAAGGTGCTCTGGGGCTACAGATTCAGAAGTGTTATTCTAATCACATTAAACACATCAATCATGCATTTATCTTCCAAAGCACCGGTTTAGTGAGGATGTGGGTTAATAAGTACGATTCCGATGAATATTAACCATCTTTCAACAAGTAAATCAGCCTGCAACCATTTCTTTATCTTCAGTCTGTATTACTTTATAGCAGCTTGGAAACAACTGTACTCTTGATGAAGAATTTGAGTCACAAGTACAGAAGTATAGTAGTGCATTATTCAGTGACAACAACAAGCCATTTGTTTGTTTCATCCCAGTTGCCATTTCATGCAGTATTTTTTACTTGTTAAAGATCAGGAGTTATACGTGGAGTCCCCTGGTGAAGCGCTGCTTCCTTAAGGCCATAACTGCCTGGCCACAATGCTTCTCAGAGACATGTATCAGATATATCAATTTTGGAAAAGTGTTTTCCAACCACATGTATTGATTTTTCCATGGAAGCGCTGGAGCCAGTAAGAAAGTATTCATCTCTATTACTATTATTCTACATAAGCAACTAAATATTTAGGATAGTTTATGTAGGAACCTTTCCTCTTCCTTTAAGTGCAGTGCTTCCAACTGTGGTCAATGGATGCAGCTGTTTGGCCAAGAGTGGTTCGGCCTCCTCCCCCATTTCCCAATGCTCAGAGACAGGCAGCTGCTTCACCACACACTTTTTCAAAAGGACATGTGCTCATCCGATTAGGCTACTAAAAATATCTAAATACTTGCCTAACACTAACTTTTCCATACAAACAACTGCTGTAGAAAAAGAATGCTGAAAGACACAAACAGGTCAGAGACTGTTCACAGTACAATCTCTGAGAGATGTGACCCATGAATTGAAAATGCTGATAACTCACATTTTACAAAGCTCTATGCCACAAAGCACAGTTTAATATTGTAACTACCCACAGAAGAGTTGCTTATTCTCACACATCTTTTTGTTTTGATAACCCTTTCTCATTTGGGGGTTAAGGTTCATTTATTACAGTTTTGTAGTAGTAATTATATCCTGAAATGAAAACTGCCAGGCCCCAGGAAAAGCATCAGAAAAGTCAAGAGGTCAAGCTGAGCAGAACTTGACATAGTTCATAATTCTGCTAAACACCGAGCTATCAAAACCACCTCAGAGTTCTAGTTCCCAAGAGTCTCAGATTTGTTGTTTCTCAAACAAAAGTATCACTTTATTTCACTTAGCGGAAAGACCGGTACAAAATTTGCAGTCACACTTGCTCATCTCCTAAATTTGGTCAGGTAAATTTAGATATCTACATAGCGAAAACATATTGATCATTTCTCAAGTGATTCAGATAACTGGAAGAGACTCTTTTTCTCAATGATTTATCTCCTGTACAAGGAACTTACTCAAAACCAATGCAAGTTGTCAAAGGACTTTAATTCCCCATCCCTCAGCACAGTCATCAGGGAAAAGCACTTTCCTTTCAGAAGGAGCGAGATAGGCCCAGCTGACTTCTCAATGTCCAGCATTTTATAACTACTCAGCAAGAGTAAGGATTGCCCATCCTGGAAATGACAGAAAGCCAGGATATTAAGCTGCTCACCTCCTCCTCCTCTGCATCATTTCACATATTTAACTTGAAAAGTACTTTGATACAGCCTGGCTACAAAATGCTAACAAATAGCTTGTTGATTGCAAATCAGCGCTTTGTAAAAAAATAATCCTAAAATAAAGTCATGAACAAAGGAAGAAGCGTTTCTACAAATGTTACTTAAAAGAAACACAAACATTTTAGCTTGAAGTTTTTTCTTTTCTCCCCCCTCATTTTTTCACTTCTGAAAAGCACTTTTTATGAGTGGCCTGTTATTTTCACGATCAGAACATGTCCTAACTTTTAGAAAGAATAATCCTAAGCACCTCAATCAGGACAGAGAAGGTATCTGAGAGGGTTTCCTATCAAACAATTAACTTTAGATTAATAACTCAAATAACGAGAGGAGTTTTTTAACTCTGCAGGCTAGAAAATCATGTACATAACAGGTACCAACAAGATACTAGAGACATTCACCAGACCTGTTTCAGCACCAGGAATATTTCTTCCCTGTGCAGCAGCAGAACCTACTAGCAATTATTTGATGCCACGAAGTAACTCATCTGGTCCCCAAACACAACTTCCTTGCTTTGTGCATACAGAAGCCTCTAATCTAATTTGAAATCAGTTTTTTAAGGCAGACGTGCTTCACCTTATGCTCCCTGGAGAGTATGGAGCAACCCCTTTTATAGCAACTTCCCGTGAATTCAACAGGATATTTAATATGCTTACACAACTACACAGAATATGCTATGAAGGTTTTAAAAACTGAACTAAAAAAATGTTAGGATTATAGCCGCAAACAAAAATGTTGAAGAAAAAAAAACTGGTTGAACAACATGCAATTGCAGTCACAAACACCACCTCATTGTTAAAATAAACAGCCACATTATGCCTTGCTTGACTGGAAAATATTCTAGAATCAGAAAGAATAATCCAGTTCTTCATTTTCTAGCAGTTGTTTAGAGAAGTGCAGTGAAAAGGGAGATAGGGACAGACAGATGGTAGCAGAAACCAAACAGAGGTGGACCTACCAGAATTCAGTAATTTCTGTCAAGGCTGTATCTAATAGCTATCCTCCACAGTGGCCACCCTACAATTACAGTTAATTTATATTTTCTGTTTATCTCATGTAATTTTTGTTCCTTTATTAATTTTTTGTCCCCATATACACTATTAGACAAAGCATACAAAACAAAACAGAAACACTGAACACTTCTGAAAGTGTGTTTTCCTGCTCAGAAACCTGCTTTCAAATGCCCGTCTATGGGCAAGCGTGTAGCATGAAGACTCAAAGCTACCATCACCACCCACTGTGCAGTTTTAAACACGGATCTACCCAAACAACAAACCCAGTCACTGCTAGCATAAAAATAGACTATTCTTTCAGCACTCAGCATCCTTCAAACACACCTGCTTCAGCACATGGTGAGAAAGTATGTTCTTGGGCTTCCCAATTCCCTTTCTCAGCAGGCATAACAGAACTGCTTTGTTATCAGCTCCATCACAGGTCAGCCACCCCAATCCCACTGTTCCTAGGGTAGACCAGAACTCAGCAGATCTCTTGACGCTTTCATTTTGGAGATATGCTTGCCCTAAGTAACACTGCCCCTTTTTCAGGGGTCATAAGAACAAGCAAAACAAATCAAATCTTTACAGTATACTACAATGTCAAAACTCAGTTACATCCCCACAATCATAAATTTATCTCCACTCTGCGTATCTACACATTCCTGCATCCACCTGGTCAACGTTCGCATCTAAAAGAAACGGCCAGTTTTATGTACAAATTTAGTTTTGTAAAAAACGTTGGAAATTAAGTTACAAAGTGCATTTCTCAACTCCTGATATATATGTATCATGTTCAAAATACTCCTAAGTACTGAATTACTATTAAAAAAAATCTTTGTGGTGGGTTAACTTTGGCTGGATGCCAGATGTCCACCAAAGCTGCTCTATCGTTCCCCTCCTCAACTAGACAGGGGAGAAAAACATGATGAAAGGTTCATGGGTCGAGATAAAGACAGGGAGAGATCACTCACCAATTACTGTCACAGGTAAAACAGACTTGAGTCAGGGAAAATTAATTTATTGCCAATCAAATGACAGAGTAGTATCACGAGAAGTAAAACCAAATGTTAAAATACCTTCTGCCCACCCCTCCTTTCTTTCTGGGCTTAACTCCACTCCCAATTTTCTCTACCTCCTCCCCGCCAGTGGCACAGGGGATGGGGAATGGGGGTTGGAGTCAGTTCATCACACTTTGTCTCTGCTGCTCCTTCCTCCTCAGGGGCAGGACTCCTCACTCTTCCCCTGCTCCAGCATGGGGTCCCTCTCACAGCAGACAGTCCTCCACAAACTTCTCCAACGTGGGTCCTTCCCACAGGCTACAGTTCTTCACAAACTGCTCCAGCGTGGGTCCCTCCCACGGGCTGCAGTCCTTCAGGCACAGACTGCTCCAGCGTGGGTCCCCCGCGGGGTCACAAGTCCTGCCAGAAAACCTGCTCCAGCCTGGGCTCCTCTCTCCGTGGGGCCACAGGTCCTGCTAGGAGCCTGCTCCAGCACAGGCTTCCCACAGGGTCACAGCCTCCTTCGGGCATGCCCCTGCTCCAGGGTGGGGTCCTCCCTGGGCTGCAGGTGGAGATCTGCTCCACCGTGGACCTCCCTGGGCTGCAGGGGGACAGCCTGCCTCACCATGGTCTTCCCCACGGGCTGCAGGGGAATCTCTGCTCCGGCGCCTGGAGCATCTCCTCCCCCTCCTTCTGCACTGACCTGGGGGTCTGCAGGGCTGGTTCTCTTACATGCTCTTACCCCCCTCTCCCAGCTGCTGTTGTGCAGCAGTTCTTCCCCCCTCCTTTTTCCCCCCTTCTTAAATCTCTCATCCCAGAGGCGCTACCACTGCCACTGATGGGCTCGGCCTTGCCCAGCAGCGGGTCCGTCTTGGAGCTGGCTGGCAGTAGCTCTGTTGGACATGGGGAAGTTTCTGACACCTTCCCACAGAAGCCACCCCTGCAGCCCCCCAGCTACCAAAACCTAGCCACGTAAACCCAGTACAAAGCATTTGAAACACCCAAGAAATTTAGTAGAAAACTTTTAATCCTGACTAGGGAGTTGGGGGGAAGATCAGCCTTTACGTAAGTCAAAGCACATTATGTTTCACAGGTGAAGATGTCAAGTGTTGCAAAACACCTGTGCCAGGAAGTTTCTTGTTGTTTACCACCTGGCTTTTCATTTTTTTTATATAACACGCTATGATCATGTCATCATGGAGGCAGACACCTATCAGGTAGGCACGGTTGGTAAACACACTGAAGTATGTTTATGGAAAATAAATAAGTAAATCCAATGGTAAAAGGCTTTTACATCATAGCACCCACCTACCATCATGTTTTGTGGGCTTTAAAATGCTGCCTTAAAGCCTGCATACACTACCCCATCCCCTCCACCTACACCAACACAGCATGCCGTGGGCTGAGAAGATCTTGACTTCTCGCACTGTTTACTATCCAGTAGAAAATGCTGTTCTCCAAGTATAAGGAGAGTTGTGTCAGCAAAGGAACTTAACTGCACTTAAGGAACTTAAAGGAACAAAGGAACTTAACCGCACGTCCCCCTTGGGAGTGAACTTCTCCTTGAAGCTAAGCGAATCCCACAGTTCAATAATTCTTAAGGGAATGACACTCGTCACACGTTTAGCGTGGTTGTTTTTTCATAAGGCTTCTGAAAAACTTCAAGCCACAAGCGCTGCAGGCAACAGTAAAAACACCACAGACACAGACAAAAACACAAGAAGAAAGTGAAAGAGTCCGTCCGATGTCCTCCTTTGTCTTTACCTACCCTAATTTTCCCAGGCAGAAAGGCAATGTACCCAAAGGCAATGTGAGTTTCCATAGGTTTCAATTACCATTCAGTTACAGAACAAACACTATAGGGCCCTGGGGAAAAAAAAAAAGAAAAAAAAAAAAAGAGGACACCGTACAGAAACGGCCAAGACAGTGACAGCAGTAAGGACCGCACGCCGGCCCACGCAAGGGCATGGCGAAGGGAGAAGCAAAACGCGGCAACAGCTCGTTTCGCTGCCCAAAGCCGCGGCGCGGGCAAGGCCAGGGGCTGACGGCACCACAGCAGGCCCCGCACCGCCGGGCCGGGCAGCGGGGACTCGGCCTGACACAGCAGAAATCACGGCGCGGCGGGAGGGGGGGCGGGCGAGCAACAGCTGGCGGAGGCGCCGCCGGCACGATCCGCCCGGGGGCGAGCGAGCGAACGAGCGGCAACGGCTGACGGGCTGACAGGGCCGCGGGCGGGGCGGGCCGGGCCCAGCCGACGGGGGAAGAAGGCTGCGGGCGGGCCGA
>NW_010972887.1:3224993-3321211 GCF_000737465.1 Haliaeetus leucocephalus | reverse complement strand
CACGCGCCGGGTGGCGGCAGATTCGCCTCGGCCGGCCGCCATCTTGGCGCCTCGGTGCCCCGCCGCGGGGCTGGGGACCTGGGCTGTGTCCCAGCGCAAAATGGCTGAGGGGGGGGGCCCGGGGCCGCCTCAGGGAGAAAGGGGCCCACGCAGCGAGGGTGCGTCTCGTGTACCCCAGGGCCTGCGGTGAGGGGCTGCGAGGACACGGTGGCCGCAGTTAACGCTGGCCCTACCATCCACCTTGGGAAAGTCAAGGGCGCGACAGAGGGCAAAAAGGATGGAGGAGGTACGTGTTTGACAGAAATCCGTGCTAGATACGTTAAAAGCGGAGAGTGCGGCATGCACAGATCCTCCGTGAGTGGCAGGAGGTGAGGCCGGGACATTCTCCATGTTCCCCAGTGAGCCAGGCAGCGTGAGGGACTGGGACTGGGACGGCGTTGACAGCACACAGCCTTAGTGGGGGCACAGCCGGCACAGGCAGGCAGTCTCCTCGATGGACGTTTCACAGTAATGAGAACAGGACAATTTCTTTCAAGTGCTCTGATGGTAACATTTTGGAAAAAATGCTGCGCTTAAGTTTCATAGAAACACAGTTAGGACTGGGACTACATATTCTGAGTAACTATTGCTGAGGCAGATACTGTGAAACATTTGAAGGCCAAAAAATACAGAGTCTCTCTGCCTGGAAAGCTCTTTGCTGTTGTACTTTGTGTAACCTGGAGTTTAATTAGAAAAGTCACTGGACAATGACGACTAAAAAACCTACACAGCTATAGAGGAAACAGGCAAATCAATGTGAATATGCAAAAATTGTTTTACCTCTCTCAAGGTGCAGCATGTGGACAACGTGTCACAGTAATCCTGCTCACTGGGTAAGCTTTGCATACACATGCTGTGCTTCTGCAAGTTTCTTAAAGAATTAACAGTCAGGACATTATAGCTTTTCTGCTGAGATGGTATTATTTTTTTGTATTTTCATTCTTCATGGTACAAAACGCATTTAAGAACGATGCCAAAGGTTGGATGGTATTAAACTATAAATTTTTTGGAGATGAACAAAAAGACATCTCTGTTACGCATGTGCATATAGTGGAAGAGGTTAGGTTGTAATGGGTGTTAGTATCTTAAGCTCTATGAAGAATTTGGATGTGTTGCGCTAATTCTTGTGGCATTTCCAACAGCTGTAGTTTGCATCTATTGCATCTCATTTGAAACCCTAAATAGGAAGCTGAGTTGCATAAGAAGGGTGAGTGAAGTGTTGAACACGATATTTTTTGGAAATTATTTTGCAAATACAATTTCCAAAAATTTCTACACCACTTCAAGCAAGGAAGAAATTTTGTTTCAACATAAAAGTGGAAGGGCTTACTAATGACTGGATGGGTAACTTCTTGTGCGGCTGTACAATCTTTTATATCATCAGGAACTATTTTTATTACATTCTCAAATAATTACAATTTTAAAAGTTTAATTCTCTATAACTGTAGGGTCACCACCGAGTTGCTGCTGTTCCACGTGCCTCTGCTGCTATAATTAATCTGAGAGCCCCTAGAGCAGGTGTTCCTGGGAGACAGCAGAGGTCTTCAATTGGTAGGCCCAGGCAAAAGGAACGGTAACTAGTAAGTAGAAAGTTTTATTGGGAAATAAGAAAAAATAATTTGATAGCTGAAGCATTACCCAGAATTCAGTTCCTTGCTGTGCCTGGCTAACTTAGGCAAATTTTATATATGTGTGTGTATTACATCTATTACTCTTGTGGAAATGTCAACAAGTTTGTTAAAATGAATACACAAAACCAAATTCAGCAATCAGTATGGGAAACAATGCAAGACAGTCATTTACATTTTTAAGAGATTAATTTTTTCCACCAAAACCAGCACAGATCTACTTGGATTAAAAGAAAATATTTTTATTAGTGAATGACTTTTTTTAATTGCACTGTTGCTTCAATCAATGGTTCATTAACAAATCAAAGTATCAGTTTAAGCCAAATAAAAAGGCAACAAATTCGAGTAAACATGGGGAAAAGCTCTGGTGTATTTCCTAGTATGTATAAATCAATGTGATGATAGACTATCATAGCACACTAAATAATGCTCTTTCTTAGAGTAACTAATTTGGAAACCATAAGAAGGGCAAGACAGTGCTGCATACTAATCTCCCTAATTAACCCTCCAAAAGTTAAGATATTAGAAAGAAGCAGAATGCCAGTGTGTCCCCTCGAAAGTTCAAACCAAGGTCCTCTCTAAGTCAAGTGCGATGTGCAATTTTTTTTTTTTTTTTTTTTTTTTTTTTTTTAAAGTTAGCTGTCAAGTAATTATGGGAACTCAAATATAACTGGTCACTTAGGGTTGAAGCTAGTCCCTACTGCAGCCAGCTTCTAGCATGCCTTCCACCTCTGTTGCACCTCCATCTGAAAAATTTCACTATTATCAGCATGGTGTATTTTCATCACTCTTTAGTCTAATTCAGATTTTCAGTTATCTGGGGTATGGGAACTGAATTAAGAATAAACCTCACTGTTAAGCATTATCCACAGCAGCACAGTTTATTTTTATAATTTATACCAGTTTTAAAAGCATACAACTATCAGCAACATAGAGACTTTCCTATACAGCTCTTTGGTTTACAGCACTAGTCTTATCTGACATTCAAGTTTCTCTTCAGAAGTGCAGAACAGTTCATTGCAGTTGCATGCATCCCATATAATGACTAGGCTCGTGTGCTTTACCAGTAAGACTGAAAAATGAAAAAAAGCAGCAAACACTGAAGTGTTTGTGCCCTGGACCAAATTTTAATGCTTCTTAATCATCTCCTAAGCAAGATCCACTTTCAACCTGACAAATTTTGACAAAACAGCAAACATCGCAAAATGTCAAGTAGTTACAAGCAGGATAAAAAAATAAACCTTGCTAATAAGGAGCTGCCAAACAGAGTCAGGTCCAAACTCCAGCCCAACAAGCCCAAACACACAAGGCAGACATTGAACTAAAAGGAGGCTCATGAACATAATTGCATACATTTTCAAGTCAGCCAAGAGGCAACTTCATTTACATTGGACCTTGCATCTGAAGTTTTCAGATGTGAATAGTGACTTTGGTCTCAGGTTCCAGAATAAGAGAACTTAAAAGGGACTTAATTTTCAGAATGTTTTGGAAATTAGGCCCTTTTAAGGGATCTGGTCTACATCCGAGAAATAAGGCTTCCAAAATGAAGTCACGTTGACATTGTGTACTCTTAAGTTTATGCTTGTTGACATCAATAGCCAAAAATACCCAAACCCAAAACATCTGAAATGTTGATAGGAGCAGGACACGGAATAGAGGCAGCACGTCAACCTTCATGAAGACTGAGCTGTAGAAACATTGAAGGGATTGAAATAAGTCCATTTTCAGCTGGAAATACGTAAAAATTCCAGCTACAATTATTTTTCATGACCTGTTATGTAAAAGTGGTTTGATCAATTTTCTCCAAAACTTCATATAAACATTCTTTGCCTCAGGGCTCAATACAAGAAATTACAGCCCGCACCAATTTTCTAGGGAAAAAAATATGTCATGGAGTTAAATAGATATTTATAAAAGAAGTTTTAATTATGACTCCCTTTCAGACATCCAAACAAGTTGGTACAAGATTAACTCAAAACAATAAACGTCTCAAATGTGACGTTTTAAGGCACAAATGAGTGTCGTAGCGTGAGAATGTAACTATTTATGCTACCAGGAGAGGGAAGTGGATTGCATTACTAGATAGGAAAAGTGTATAGAGCTATTTGAATGGTGCAAGACCAAAGAAATGGTCTTACTGTGAAAGGCATGTTGTGTATCGAAGTACCTTCTTTTATTCATCAGGCTAAACACTTCTTGTGCTTTGACAGAACTGAACTCCCATCTATGTGCTGCTGTCCTGTACCACCCGGATCTTGAAACATAATGCGTGTTCTACAGAAGGCCAGCAGGATTAGGAATGGTTGCAGCTAGAAACACCTAACCACTGTAGTCTTCAGTACATCTCAGTGCTAGATTTCTTTCTTTGTAGATGTTCTCCTACTTTTCTTTTTATGTCATTTTTTAAGTGTATGTGTGTGAGTGAAAGAAAAGGATTTCAGATTATAATAGGTTAAATTTGCCCAGGGAGGAGTCTCAGGTAAGATGCAAGATGCGTATTACCAACGTTTCACTTTATACCAATCCAGTCTTACTGAAACATGAGGCATGTGAGGCTGTAATTTGGCAACCATGTGGAGGCTGTGAGTAGATTCTCAGGTGTGCTGTTATGATCTACCCGAATCCAACCTCAAGTTTGTGTGGTTTTGAGTTTTCCCAGACTATGGAGCTTAAATTTTGTTTTCTTAATTTTGAGTTATCATGTTCACTGTAATATCAGAAATAACATAGAATCTGTTCACAGTTCAGGGATGCGTTTTACGCAGTAATATAACTGTATTAATTAGAAATTAAAATCAAGAAATAGTAGCCTTTAGTGGAGTAGGCAATAGCCAGATTGGTTCAGCTTTTCTGGTTACTCTTCCAGTGCTTTTTCCTCAGCTTTAAAAGTTATAAGGCATGTTCCCAACCAAATGAAATGTATTAAATTACTGTGATATAATTTAAGTCCTCACTTAATTCCTTTTGCCACTAGTTGCTTTAAAAATGGCTCTAATGTTAAATGATAGGAAGTTCAAATACACTCAAGTACTAGAAAACTGCTTGAGAACGCTAGTTTTACATATGTCTGTTTCATGCCATAAATTGCATTTATTTGCTTTCTAGAATGGGATCCAAATCTATAGAACAAATGTAGCGCCATGGTTTTTGTACACAGTCCCTAGGCTTGTGTGCTTTAAGGAACCAGAAGGGGCAGAAGCGTAAAAGCCAGGAAGGTACAAATGGTCTTGGTTACATGAGTTAACACCCTGTTCACTTACTGGAGACACTAGGAAATAGCACAAAATCGGGAATAAACAAGACTAAAGCAGAAATATTTGAATTCTGTGCCCACTGTAGACATTGGAGCCCTCTGATGCTTCCAAAGTCCTGTTATCTGTATGGCTCGTATCAGCATGTCCAGATCAAAAAAATGTAACTGCCCTTGTTTAACACAGAGGAAAACATACTCGGAAAGGGTGACCTGCCTGTAAGTAACTGTAGGCAAGTTCAGGATTAGAATGGAACCGGCTTATTACATGTTGTAATTTTTTCTTCTAGGGCAATTTGCACTCCAGTTAACAACTTGATAAGAATTAAGTATGTGCTGGGCCTTATTCCTATTCAGTGTATCCCTCCCCTCCTTTTGTTTGGATTGCTTGTGTTCTCTATGCTTACCTCTCTCATTACGTTTTCTTCTCTGGTTATTATGGGGAAAGTTTATTAAACGAAGCAAGTCATGCAGCATCCTTTGGAAATGCTTTGATTTGATGTTAGATTTAGGTTTTGGGTCGTTCAGAATAGATGGAAGCTCTCAGCTATTGACTACTCTTCTACATCTATGAAAAAAATCTTATCCTGGAATGTGTTAGCCACAGGAGGCAGCTGCCTCTCTGGGCTTTGACACCTGTCATTACAGACCTTTAATCTGTTAACTACTTTTACAGGCTTAAAACCATAATCTTAAAACGAGCACTGGAATCGGCAAGAGGCAGTGACGGAACTTGTGCGTTAATCATGTTATCTCTGTGCTATTCAGAGGAGGGGAATATTATAATCTGCGTAAGCTTGTGTTCTTAATCATCTTTGGTTTTGGGTGCAATAAACTACAACAATCCAACCAGAGGAGGAAAAAAAAATCTATCCCCTTGTTCAAGCAGCATATTCAGTCAAGTAGTAGCGTAAGAACTCGAATGCCAAGTACCATCCTTTTAGAAAAGCAGACAGAGATAATTAGATTGGTCTTTTGGCTAGGGGCTTGAAGCTGAACATTTTCCCCTCTGTTTTAGGGGGAACATCTGAGTGTTAAGTTTACCTTTAGTCATGTAAATACCTGTTGCTGCAGCACTTTGCAGAATCAAGTCCCATATACCTGATTTATTAGGCTACCTTATTCCCAGACAGGTCAGTTTTCTTCCAAATACTTTGAATGATCACATGAAGGATTTAAGAATTGACCATGCATAGGACTGTTCTTGCCACTTCACATGTTTATGTGTGGTTGCTCAGGGATAGGATTTTTTGTATACAAGATGAAAGTTAATACTGGTTTAGGCACCTAAATTCTTTACTTTTCCTCTGTAAAATATGTTCTTAAACAGAACCTTTACCTTGAGTTTCCACTTACAGAAGTTACAAACGCATCTTTTACAAAGTGATAGCCTTATGAAGGGAACAAGTAGTTGCTCGTCTACACAGTGAATCAGTGCCTGTGCTAAAAATAAAATACCAGCAGCAGTCCCTTATGGTGTCTGATCAATTTCTCTCTCTTTTTACTTATATAGGGAAACATTTAAAAATGATAAAGGGCAGGATAACATAAATGCTTCAAGAGGAACAGCAAGAGTGGTTCTTTGAGAAGTTCTAGTATTTGTGTTATTTTTAAGTTCTTTTCTCACATTTGAAGGTATCTAAACCATTAATACATGTTCATCCAGGTTTCAGAAGACTCCTAGAAGTTTAAACAAGTGCACTGAAAAAGTTTGTGTTTGTAAACATTTATTTTCTTGAACTGAAAAAGGCTTGCATCAGCACACATTGTACAGCCTTGCAAATTACACAAATTGAAAAAAGTTTGTTTCATTTATGTGCAATGAATCTTTAATGTCCAGTGAGCATCTGCAAATGATGAAAACTTAAACCATTAAAAAGGTTTCCAGCACTTCTCAAACACAATTATCTTAGCGTGAAAAGGAAGAGAAAGAGATCCATACTGGTGAGAACACAATTAAAGTGCAAACATTTTGTCACCTGTGAAGATACATTTTAGTCTCTTCACGCTTTTGCTGAAAAGAAGAAATATTAAAATGTGATTCAGTGAACATTCTTTGTAACCTATTCATATTTCCCTTTAAATAATTATTAAACTTGTTGGATCAGAAGCGAATCCTTCAAGGGTACAACCTACTCGTAATTTCTTTTGACATTGCTTCAATGAATCTTGAAAGAAAATGACCATCTAAGGAGTTAGTTACTAAAATTATTTTTTTTTTTTCCCCAAAAAAAAAAAAAAAAAAACAAAACCAAACCAAACACAAGGGACAAAGAACAGGTTAACTTGAAGATTTGGGGTAGTTTGCTAGAAAATGAGTGTAATTCCTTGAAAATGGTTCTCTTTTCCCTTCTACCAATCCTCAGGTTCCTGCCTTGGAATGGACAGCTGTGTGCTGGCTGTGAAAAGGGATTATAAAATACAAATCTGAATATGGATTTTTATGAACGTTTGCTGTACAATAGAACTTTGGATCTGATACAAGAATTCAAAAATATAAAACAAAACTACTATAAAAGTAGGGGGCATTTCAACAGCATTCCTTGTAGAAGGCTGCCTGTCTCAAAGATGATTCCTTGCTATTGTCTGGGATTAACTCCGAATATTTTTTCTTCATCTTGCTGGATCACTGGGTTATTTAGTCTTCAGTGGCTAATGTCATATGACAAAACATCCCAGGAGTCTCTGTGAAGAGAACAGAAACTCCATAACATCAAGCCAATTGAGGAGAGGAGGACATGGAAGTAGTAAAGGCTGAGTGTCCACTGATGTAACTGCTACTGAGAACTAGCCCTTTCCAGAACATGAAAGTCGTAGTGCTTCTTGCTTGTTCTCAGCCTGAACTTGTTCACTGAGGTACTACTTTGTTTCTTCAACGCATTCTGAGCAGCTGACATTGTAGGGAACGTAGCTAGAACTGTGTAAGTGGAAGCCAAGTCACTAGGTTTGGATGGCTCAGTGTTCACACTACTGTCTCCGCTGCCACAATAACGACGATGGTGCTGCTGCTGTGTTTGTAGACACTGTGAATCCCTTAGCCACCGAATCTTGGCACCAACTTTTAAAAGTTCTCCAAATAGTTTTTCTGCTTCCATACGAGTTATGCCTTCTGGCAGTTCAGTAATTTCTAGAACTTTTCCCACAACTGAAACAAGAAGAACATTGAATCTAAATTGGTCATTGTCCTTAATGATACAACAAACACAATGGAAAATGAGTTATTTCATACTTGTATCTCCAGTTGACTGATACCAAATACACAGGCATTCCATTTCTGGTATTCTAGAGAGCCTTTTGCTTTCACATCTAGCACTGCTTACAGTGTACAAACAAAAGCTGAGAATACAAAGAGGATCCTCAAGAGAGGAGGAAAAATAATAAAATAATCAACACCTAATTTTGCAGCAGGTTTGAGAACTCACTATAGCATCTCACTGGCTTTGCCTGTTAACTCTTCACACATCACCGTGCTAAAAAACTAGTTTCTCTTCTCCCAAAAAATCCTCTCCAGTAAATAGTTAGAAGCAGCTGATTTATCTGTAACTGTCTGCAAAGATTTGATAGTAGGTAACACTTGCAACAGAAATTCTTTCTGGTAAAGATACAGAGATAAATGATATCAGGTTTTATTTGGATGACATCTTTACTAACTCCAAGGAGCTAATCTGTAGATCTCTTAATATGTGCTTACTTCTATTAGAAGGGGGGGGGGGATAAAAAAAAAGAGGGCAGCACAAACTAATTTGTAGTTTATGTTTGATTTCACATTTCATGCAAGTAAAAGGAAGCAGGGGTATGTATATTTACTATAACAATATTTAATGTAACGATATAATAGAACTTATGTCCAGTAAACTGACAAACTTGCTTTTCCTTTTAGTACTGTCCAATCCTGATCTTCTCTGGTCTTTTCTCCAGCCTTCAAAACTACGCTTTTTCTCATTTAACCTCCCTCTTCTCTTCTCTCTAAATCAAGTCCTCCTCTCCATCCTTATGTTTCCAGTGTTTGCCATGTCCATTTCTGTCCAATTACTTTTCATTCTGGCCCTTTCTCACCTCTGCTTGTCTTGTTACATTCCCAGCCCATCACCATAATTCCATTTTTCTGGAGGACTGTGTCAACCAGCAATTCTATACCTGGTTCTCCTGCACCAAGATCTGCTGAAGCAGCCTTCTTTGCTGGTTTCTTTCCCCTGTTTCCATGTCTGTTTCCAGGTTGACACTGAAAAGATTGACATAAATGATGTACTTTAATGACAACGCACCAGTGTCTTAACATTTCTAGTTCAGTGAAAAACGATGCAGAGGAATATCTGGAAAATAACCCGTGCTACCATGGTACAGAAAAGATTTTCATGTCCAATTTTAGCCTTGGAGTTTAGCAATCCTGCAGTCAGGCACATTCAATCCTTGGCTTCAGAAGAAAGGGAGGAGATGACGAAAAAAATCACCTTAAATCTTGGAAGAACATCCCCCCACCCCCCACTACCCCAATCCATCACATCTTCTGGCTGATCTCAGGTAGAACTGAGTGAGGTAGGGGGTCTGTGTGTCTGTCCCAAAAATTAAATAGATGGCAAAACTTTTTAGCTTTGCTAACACTAATATTCTAGTTTTGTTTTTCTTGTAAGAAACAAACCTGCTCCTTGCTTAGAAATACCCACATGTATTTCCTCTTTTTTTTTTTTTTTTTGAAATTGTTATTCAAATAAAATAAAATCCTTTCAGCAAACGTTCTCTCTGTGATTTTTGGAACCGCTGGTGCATTGCTTAAAAAAAAAAAAAATCCATAACCTACACTGTGCCTAAAGCTAAATTTCATGAAAATGTTCCTCACTTTTTTTTTTTAATACAACAAGAACAATGGGAAGTATCAACACAGAATAAAACCGTTGTTGCAAAGCAAGCACCTTCCTCTCATTTACTTGTCTAATGCAATAACATATTCCCCTATTCATGGTGGTTATAATGGTAGTCCTGAGTTGTTTTTTTCAATGTTGCCAGGAGATTGTTCTTTTTAATACCTGTTGGCTTGTTACTTGTCCACGTAATAAAGATGGTGGATTGTATTGCAGGGGTTGGCCAAGCAGTGGGTATCTGGCATCTCCTTAAAGAGAAAGGTAATTAGAAGGGTTTTTCTGTTGTATGAAATCTTCTAAGTTCCTCTTACGATGTATAACTTAACACAAAGAGAAAGCATATAACTATGCACAAAGTAGTGTATTTGGCTACGCTAACAAAATAAGATTTGGCATGATTAAATAAATCTCAGTCAGTCACAGACTGATCACAAGGTGAAAAGGTACAAGCTTTCTTGCATTTAAGGATTACACTGAAAAACACACTGAAAGTTTTTCTTCATTGCAGTCTTATCTAAAATCCTCTCATTTCAAAATGAGCTTAAGGCTAAAGTTCCTGTCAGCGTACTAATTTAATCATTTTCATGGTCATATCCCTGATTAGCGCCAGGTACATCTTCACATTCATACTTGCTCCAAGGATCCACAAAGATAATGGAATATAAGTTTTTAGTAATTGCAGAAGATTAAGAAAATGAAGAGGTATACTTTACAACAGGCAACCTAGAATTTTTACAACATTGGAATACAACACAATGACAAAGATTATGCAACAGGTAAGACTATGACAAAGACAAGAAAATAAGGTTTTCTTTATCAATAAGGAAGACATACAGAATTATCTTCAAGTTTTGTTTTAAAGTAAACTTTCTGTAAAATAGACCCATTAATTCTAAGTTTGGGAACTGTACCAGGATACCTTTGCTCACTGACAAAGGTTTTTTTTATCGTTTGGTTTTTAAATGTTACTATCACATCTTGGTGAAAACTCCCTATTTTCTGTTTTTCTGTTAACATGGCAGCAGAGGACTGAAATTCTTCTAAAAGGAATTTTTTTCTGTCCTTGGGTGGGTACTACCTGAAATACTAATTGAAGTAGCAACAGTATTGGTTAGAGGCTCTAGTCCCATCATGCTAGTTTTTCTACAAAGGAAGGGAGAATTCTCGCTTAGGCAGTGGTTTGATGCAGTGCATCATCAATAAGTGAGTTTGGCAGAACATTCATCTCGACATCGCATTTCTATATCCATTCCCCCAAAAGATAATAG
This sequence comes from Haliaeetus leucocephalus, assembly GCF_000737465.1. Classification (NCBI taxonomy): domain Eukaryota; kingdom Metazoa; phylum Chordata; class Aves; order Accipitriformes; family Accipitridae; genus Haliaeetus; species Haliaeetus leucocephalus. Next base: position 3,310,167 of record NW_010972887.1, on the reverse strand, counting down.
GCCCACCTAGTGTATTAAGATCAGCTAGTCCCACATTATTTATTTTATCTTTGTAGCTCTAAAATTACATCCTTTGTGACACTGTGTGTCAAGTTCTTGATTATGGTTAAAACTTGAAGCTGAATTATATAAAACATTTCATTAATATTTTGAATGCTGAAATGGGGAGTTTCACATATGAGAAAGCTAGTGGGTTTTACAGAAGCTCTCACAATAGCAAGATCAAAAGCTTTTGAGAATATGGGGGACGGTATCGGTGCAGAGAGATAAGGTGCAATTTTACATGATGCTTGAGTGGGTAATTTTGATGATCCTGCTTCAATAGCATTACTACTAAAGTGAGCCCCAGTTTGTCAGAAAATCCTCACATAACTTGTATTTAAAACCACTTAAATTAGAAAACGTACACGCATTTTAGTGAACTAAAAATATACCTTGTCCAGGGACAAAAGGTCTAGAAAACTGGGACACGATAGAAAGAGGTGTTAATGTGGGACGGATGTTCTTCATGTTTGATAGCTGAGCTGGTGCTGGTGATTGGGCCGGTGAGGTGACAGGACTACCTAGTTGAGGACTATGCTGCAACTGGAATAAACAATAAGTTAGTGTTTTAAAAGGTACCTAGTTGAACAAGCTGAACAACCTAGAGCATTCAAAGACTGAAGTTAAAATAGTTATACTGAGTATTATCAGAGCAGATTTCTATTCCCCAAAAAGAACTGTTGAAAAAAAAAACGTGCAGAGACGCAATTTATGCAAATTTTAAGTCATCCTGGAAAACAAAACAAAAACCTCATACCTGCGCAGCACTGTCTAAAGTGCTAAGTTCTGTGGACTTCTGCCCCCTTTGATGATCACAGTAATACTTATTCTGTTTCCACTGTGGAGGTGAATGGTTCCGAGGCTGAGGATTGTTAGGTATATTTAGCTGCATCATTACTACTCCTCCACCTGGTGGTGGTGCTACCGCTACAAGACAAGAAATCAGTAGGCTACAGTTAGTTCGTCATACATTTCAATGTTCATTTTAGCAGAACAGACATGAATTAAAAAGGGAAATAACATAATGAATGTTTTACTAAATAAGCTGCTGAATTCTGGAAAGCTAGAGCAGTACAATTACATTTCCACTATCAGATAAATCTGCGATAGTTCACTTAGAGGGGGCTTCCTGGAACTAGAAAAGATAGTGGAACCACTGAAACTCATTATTGAGAATATTTTTGAAAGGAATCATTCTATTTTATAGCAATTGAAAGTATTCAACATTTACTGTAGTTACTGTCAATACAATGTGTTGAAGAAGATACGGTATTGAGCAAAAATATGCTTTATTTAAAAATAGAAGTTACCTAGTTAGTTTTACATGATATACAGCAACACAGACTCAAAATGTTTTCTCTGGTATGATAGCATACATCAGAAAGACCTGGAATCAATCTTTAGTCTGAGGCAAAAACCATTACCCCCATTTATAAGTTCTATATAGGAACATTTTTCTGGGCAGAGACTGCAAATTGATCCCCACATCCTGTACCACTTGGCTGCTGCAGTAGCTACAGAAATGCCAAAGTTGGTGGAGAACAGCTGAACAGCCAACGCTGTTCTGTGAGGTTTCTCATGAGAAGTTGTGACGACAGCCTGCCCGAGAGAGAAGCTGTCTTCCCCCTTTGACTGGCTCTGTCCCAGGTATTTATATAACATCCTGTTTACTCGTAAATGGTTGTTTGCTATTTCCTTCTCTGCTCTACCCACCGTTCACAGCATTTCTCAGAAACCACAATTAAAACACATGGTTTAAACACCGTTTAATCATCCACCTTTTAAGAGAGAGTCTACAATGTTCTCAGCTTACTACCTGCATCACAGCATCAGCTAGGAGCAGTCAGATACAGATCATAAAATGCCTTCATGTTGTATTTTTTAAAATGGGCTTTTGTTTTCACTGCCCCTGGGGTCCACAAAAAGAAACAGACTCCTTTGAAAAGCAAACCAAACTGTAGAATAATGAACTCAGAATATTAAAACTATATTAGCTTTTGTAAATTGTATTCTGAAATATTTACTATATTGATATTTATAAAAATAAATGAAGTAATATTAGCAATGTTTTCACACCTGTACTTTCTGTTTAATGGCAAGCAGTTCTACCCATGTGTTACAGATTGAAATGGAAGCATCAAGACATCTGGCCAACTTTAGCAAAGGATATAAATTTAAGAATCCCTGCTCTGTCCTTAAGGGCCACACTGCAAATATTTCCATTTCACTGCACAGCAAAATAAAACGTAACTCTGTTTATAAGTATCTACTACATAATCAGAATAATATATAACACAATAGTTTCCAAGTGGTAAAGCCATAAACTGATGTAATCCCTATATGTACACCTGAGATGTACCAGACAAACATCTATATACACACTACATTTTACACATGAAAATTGGTTTAATTTTATGCATATCTTTATAAATATTAAAACTTATACTTACATCTTACTGGTTTTTAATATTACAATATTTTATTCTGCAGCACTCTGGCATGCTTTTTTGACTTATCTCTGTGAGAACTGAACACCCAACAAAAACATGCTTGTCTTTTGAAACCATCTACAGCACCATTTCTAAAAAAGTGTCACAACCTGAAAATGCTATTTAAACTGCAAAAGAAAACTTTGTACATGCAGAAAAACTTGTTCTTTCTATACTTCTAGTTCCACAGCATTTCAGTAAATGAAAATAAATGGAATTCTTTTCCTAAACAAGAATCCTGACAAAATGAAGCATCATAGAACACGTAAGTCAGTTTACAGACACTTTATCACCTGTCAAAACCCATGAGAAGGGAAACCCAGAAGAAATCCTTGAAAGGCTTCCCAGATTTGCAGTCTGGTCCTCTTAACTTTTTCAAATGAAGAGAAACACAACTCTGCTGCTTGTCTGCTTATATCCTCATTGTCCTTACCTCAGTGGCCTTGACTCATCATTTCAGTATTACTCACCAAAAAGCATGCTTTTCTTTCTCTCAAAATTTGTCCTCCCTGTGTCATAGAGGGCTTCCCCCTTCCCCAAACTTCTTTAAATCGCTTAAGAGGTTTAAGAAGTTTGAACCAGGCCTTCAAAACTGCGTAAAACCAGCACTTTCAGGATAGATTAGGAGAATAGAAGAACAAACTAGCACAAGACTGATTTCAGACATCCTGAAACGACAGTCTTCCAGAACTAAAGCCAAACAAACTTGAAGCAGAATGGAAACAAAACAAAACCAAACCTGCCCGTGAACTGTAATACACTGCTAATCCAGCTATCTTGCCACTTAACTGCATGTTATCTATTTACTAATAAACAGGCTCTAAAAAATATCTTGAAAGATAAATGTTTGTAAGAAACACCACATCTGTAGTGGAATCTAGGTCATTGACCTAGGGGGTGTTTAATCTATTGCTTGCTTGCAAAATACTGAGGAAGCAGTATTTGAGACTACCCTTATTTGGCTAACCAAACCTTGAACGTATCTAATTCCCTATTGGTAAAATAAAAACAGTACCGCTATGATCACAGGATCATTCTATAACCTCGTTTGGAGGCTAAGCCCAGTGCTTTTCATTTCCTGACCAGTCCATCAATTTAGTTGGAAATTGAGAGTTTTTAAGTGTTTGGATATTAACAGTTATAAACATTTCATGGATACGACAAGGTCTATGTCACCACTGTTGTCACACACCATTGAGGCTGCTATTTATACACCACCTAAAAATCATCCAAACATTTTGTAGATCAAAACATTCCAAACCGGACTTAAGTGCTTCTGCTAAGCGACACTTATCTGCTGAAGGCTGCCTCCCGCTGCCCCCGTGAAGCCGGCTATTGTTTCACTTAAGTTCCAAGTTGTCATTTTAAAAGTTACAGTAATTGCAATTCAGATGAAGAATTACAAAAAAAGTAGTTGCAGAGACGGCACTCAAGTTGCAGCTGTTCTAGCAGTTAGCCATGAAGTCAATCTGATAATTTACAACAGATTCTAGACAGAATGGCTTAGACGAAAATCCCAATAAAATATACCTTTTATTGGCTGCATGATGGAAAGACCAGTGGGTGAACTTTTACATGATGAGGGTGGAGACACTATGCTGTAGTGCACAATGGAAGCAGCCTGTTGTGGCTTTGACTTTGATGAAGGTGGCAATAATGTAGGAGGTGATGGCTTCTGACTTGAATGGTTGCTATAAACTATGAAAGTAAAAGCAGTAAATAAGGCTACCATAAAAACAAAACCACAACACCCGACACAGCTTTGGAGTATCCCATTTGGCTTTTCAGCAGGTCAAAAAGCTACCTCTCTTCTCTATCCAAACCCAGAACGCTTATAGTTTTCACCCTCTTCTCAGTAACTCTTAAGGAAATTGCTACTCCTACTCCATGAAGTGAAATCTAGAATGCTTCTTGAGTAGAAGAGCCAAGTATACTGCTTCCAAAATGTACCTTGCTTGTTCTATCAAATGAAACCCCAAATATCAACATTTTCAGACCCATGTAGCTATTCAGGAAAAGGTGAAAGTCATTCTGCTGACAACGTATAGCTCCCATGTCTGTATCAACTCACAAGCAGACATGCAAGGCATTATGATGTACATTACTGAATTCTAAGAAAGTAACTTAAGAGCTTTCAGTGATAAACAAATTGAGATGTCAAGTTAACCTGCCTCCAATATAACTTCAAAAACAGAACACAGAAGGAAATATAGTACAGTAGTTAATTCTAAATCAAACCATTAATAGCAAATATCCAATCACCCAGCATAATAATAGCTAGACATTTTTGAAGTCTTATTAAAAAAAAAAAACAACTTTATCACCCCAACCTGCGCACTGCTGTCCTTGAAGCTGCTGTGAGCTGCATGGTGATGATGTTCTAGGAAACTGTATCTGCTCTGATCCAGGAGGCTGCAAATATCCTACTGATGAACTGTAGTAATAATAATAATAAAAAAAAAACCATGACTAACAGGCATTTATGCTACACTCATTTATTTAATCATGACTGCTGCATTTGCTGTCTACACGTACTGCAAATTGCTGAGATGTTGTTAATTTTAAAACTGATAATATTCCCACCTACCCCCAAATCTACTCATACTTCAGAAAACTGAAATTTCACATCTCTTCCTTAGCAAAACCTTATGCCCTGCATACACACTAAGAAGCTGTACTAATTCACCTATTTTGATATACTATTTTTGTGTCGATAGTGCTGTATCAGTATAAACATGTAGATTAATAATAATTATAAAAAGAGAATTTGTTGGCTTGCCCAATTAACTAGAATTAGCTCTCAGTTAAATGATCACCATAGAACCTGCCATGGGGATTTCAGATGCAGTCCCTCAGCTGGAAGCTGGGCCCATGCAGCTGAGCCAGCTCATTCAGCACACCAAACAAGCACACCTCTGCTTCAGTCTAAAGTAACACAGCTTAAAGAGATGATTGCCTTTACCAAATAGGCTGTGGGAAAAGGAAGATGACTCAAGGAGATAAACAACCTTTCATTTGTTTGTAATATGTAGGAAAAGGATAACTTTAAAAGTTCATTTATGCCAGGTATTTTTCAGGGCAATCAGGGGAAAAACAGGTAAGTAACAGACATAGGCAAATGCTATCATACCACTAACTGCTCATACTGCTAGAGCCAGAACATCAGGTTGGTGGACCACAATCAGAATGGTGCCTATAGAATCCTGTACTTCATTTCTGTACTAATAGATAAAGTAAACATTCTGAGGGAATAAGAAAAAAATATTTTATTACTTTGAATTGTGGAAAAAAAGTAGCTGTAATCCTGTTAGACTTACCATTTTACTTATGTTGTCACAAGAAGTTGTTCCATCCTTTGTCCCACAGTTCAATTATAGAATTTTAATTTAAAGATTCCTTTCCATTAAAGCAGACAAGACTCAGTGAAAACTAAACCAGATGGTTTTATATCTGCACGGGATGTGTGCTCTCACACAGCTTTTCATCTGTCTACTGATTATAGTTTTCAATAGTGACCTGTATGTTTGAGACTATTCAGTTCCTGCAGAACAGTATTCTGGTTTCCTTGTCAAAGTGCTGCAACAGAACTATTTTGATAAAAGCAAGATGCTGTCATTAGTTGCTAGTCTGCTCTGAATTCCTAACAAATGTTTCCCTGTTCAAAAGAGAGGGACATTCTAAATGACACAAAAGATCAAGCAACAAAACTTCCTTCAAAAAAAGTCTGGGTGTATGTCTACGTATGACTTCACTGAACCTCAAATAGAACTACAGAAGAAAAGGCTAAAAAGAACCTTCAGATACAAAGAAGAATAATTCAGATTTAAGTAGATTAAGCCATGCAGCGATGACACAAATACTATTTAAGTCTCTGCACTCACAAGAGGATGAAGCAAGCTTCATACTGTTGCTGCTTGTTTAAAAGCTGCAAGCAAGGTATTTTTAAATGGTGCATATTTCTAAGTTCAAAAAACTAGAGAAAGAAAAACTTGTAACAAGCATTAATCCTAATTAATACTTTTAGGTTATCTTCCTATCTGTTCTCTCAACAAATACATTGTGCTGGGGACACAGATGTATACACAGGGAGGTCTGTACATGTAGACCAATTTGCTGTTACCAAGGTATGTAAAAGGCCAGTTATTTACCAAACAAAAGCCGAGCACAGGAAAAAGTTCCTGTACTTGTTTCATAGCCAGCTTTGTGCCAGCAGGCCTCGTTAGCAGCACAGACAAATTAAGCTGAGCTCCTTCCCGACAAAGCTCCGAAAAAGGCAGTCAGTCAGTCAGTCTTTTTCTGGGATACAAATTCTCTTTTCTCTACACCTTATTAAAGTGGTATCTTTGACAAAACCAAGTGAGTACGGATAGTCATCCTAAATGTTACTGCAAAAAGGCATTGCTACTGAACATGCTGGTGTTTCACGTGGAAGAAAAGCAATGCAGAAAACTTAAGACATGGAACTGTAGTAAAGTATTGCTGAAAGTGATATGGAAACAATGTTCTCCAGTCCAACCCGTACCTCCCAATTAAAGCAGTACTAGTTGTCTCAGTTAATTGCATAAGAGCAAAAATAAATAGATAATGAAATGTCTGTAAGTCTGCCTTTAAAATACATTTTAATATATGCAATACTATAGCAAATCCTGTCAGTTACAAGGCAATTAAGCCTAGTTGCTGAGAAATCAAATAACTGAGTTAAACTCACCTTAAATTATTCTGTTGACCTGATGGAATGACACTGTAGTAAACCGGCATTCCTGTTGTGGGTAATCCTTGATTTGACTGACTGGGAATTATAACAGGCTGTTGATATGTCTGCTGCGGCACTGCTTGGGAACCTTGAGGCACCGAAACCTAAAATTTGAGACCACGTTACAATTTTTTTTCTGCAGACAATGTTTCTTTCTGCCTCTTAACCATCACCTAGTTTATATAAAGATTTTTTTAAGAAAACAGAAACTGAAAGATGTGCTGGAATTCTCTAAATCCAGAAAACTAGTGATAACAGTAGTTGAAATAATAGTGCTTTATTAAAAAAACCCAAAACTTATCTTCTTCCTCCAAAATGGAAATGTCAGTTCCAAGTGACTCCATCAATTAACAAAAGAGATTTTCTCTGTAATAGAAAGTGGGGTGGTGGGGAGGGAAATCTTACGAGCTTTTTCTTCCCCATCCTCTGAATTGCAATTAACACAGCACTTGGCTTTCAACAGGACTAGAACTTCTACATACGTGACAGATTTTCTTCTCCCTGCAATTGTGGGGTTTTTTGTTTGTTTATTTTTTAATTTCTGTCCCCAAAGTCACCTTTGACACCTGCTTGCAGCTTTGTACCATTTACAAAGCAATGCACTTAACAACAACAACAACAACAACAACAAAATATCACTCAAACATGCAGAAGAATGGTTGGAAAGTTAAGAATAAATTACCCACCTGATAAGATGGCACTGAAGGATATGGAACAATCACACCCTGAATTTGATTCCCAACGTTGTTGTGTTGGCCACTGACCAGATTTTGATTCTGAGACTGCTGAACTCCGACTAAACCCTGGTAGTTTTGCTGCTGGTTAGGCAAAACCTGGTAACCTGAAATTATACATTTAAGTCTTACTTTGAAATAATGAACACATTTTATACACAGTTGCCTATGTGAAAATGTATGTGTAGCATTTTCCAATGGCTTTTTAAATCTGGCAACTTCATAAGAGTTGAACTTATCATGCATATAGAAAGAAGACAACATTAAAATTAACAGATTTATTCATTTGGATCCAGCATGAAATACTTACTAAACATACTATTTGCAATGCTGCTCTCACATGCTTGCAATATTTATTTACACTCTAAGTGAGTTACATGCATTAACACCTTGATTTGATAGGTAAAAGCTGAAAGCATTTGAACAAAGCATGCTAGATAATATCAAAACCAATTAATTGTCTATTATTATGAACAAGGCCATTCTAGGTACTTTACATTAAATTCTGCTACTACCTCAGGTGCCCTAGCGATGAGGGCATCTTGACTATGATTCAAAACTGAATCACACTTCAAGAAAATTTGTGTAAGGCACATGTGCACATCTTTTTAAAAAGGGCAATTTCTACTGAAATCTGTAATGCTAAAAACAACTGGGAACTGAGAAAAATCTTCCAGGTAAAAGCCATGTTCGCATACAGTGGAAGACAAGTTATATTCAAAGTTATCTTGGGGAAAAAAAATTTTCATATTCACCCCTCTGTAGTGCCTCTACAACAATTTATTATTGCTTAAACTGGTATCCTCTGCTAACTTTCAAAAATGGCCTAAAAAACCTCCAACCCCCCAAAAAAACCAAACCAAAAAAGCCCCCAAGTGTGAGTGCCAAATAGGAATCTGTGCATTTATTATGTCCAACCTTAGCCTCCGCTTTATTTTTTTTATTTTTTTATAAAGCTTATAGTAGGTAACTGCTACCATGATCAAAACACATGCAGAACACAAGTAAAGTTCTTTTTGTCATATTCTGTTATACAGGTATGTGCTACTTACCACATCAGCAAAAAACCATCACTATCAGTGTTTCTGAGACAAAGCCAGTTATCGCTCCAGAGTAACAAAACTGGGCTTGTCAAGATGCACTGACGGCAAGAAGAGTCTGTATTTAACTTGGACACATTCACATTCTACTGACCTTGACATTCCCCATGCTCCCTACCTTGGTATGGAACTATAATGAAGCAAATATAGCTGCAAAAACTCATGTGGATTTTTTTTTGAACTGCGTTTAAAAAAATTGCACAGTCTATTTTGAAAATAATTCAGTTAACATGAAACACTTCCTTTTGTAAACAAAACCCACCAATGTTCATTGATTACATACAGTGTACAATGAACACTGCGAATTAACAGCCTCAGCTGGCTGTCTCTATAGAAATTGCAACAACAAAGACTAAAAAAAGACTACTAATATAATCAACCATTGCTTCAGAAAATTAAAAAGAAGGTTCAGTTTGTTAAAACCAAGAGAGCTATTCATTAGAAATGCACAACACACTATAAATATTTTCAGAGTAGTATAGAAAATTTCAGAGCAATGCATGCTTGAATTAGCATTAGTAATTAGAATTTTTAATAACTCTTAAGTTTGAACTGTGCACAAAAATCCATCTCATATCTGCAATAAAGAAAATGCGTAAATGTACTTTGCTACGAAATGATCTATGGCACCTAAAAAGCAGCAGAATGTGAACTTGCGGTATATGAGAGATCCAATCAATACATCTGCAACCTAAACCCCTCATTTCCCAGAAACTGCAATGTAGCTGTGAATATTTTTCAGCTTTTTCTGGCACTTCTGGAGACATACATGATCAATTTTGCAAGCAGAGAGAACTGGAACGACATAAATTGACTGCCAAGAAGGTTCCCCACAGTGTTCCAAAGAATGCTCTATTTTTAGCTTCACGATTTCACCTCTGCATAGAGAGTGGTCTGACAGAAATGCAGCACTCAGCAGAAAACCCACACCTGCCGTAGCAGATTGTCTCATTACACAGAAATCCTCTGAAACAGTAGATAAAAAAAGAAGCATGCTTCTTAATATTTACATAATTAAAAAGAAATCAGTGTTAATATAAGAGAAGTTAACTTACAGAATATAGAAATACATTTTCTGAATAACACACTAAGAGTAAGAAACAGCCTTTATTCAAGAACAGAAAAGCAAGTACAATCATTTGGTTAACAAGCTATGAGTATAGCTTGATTACAACTATTACAACTGCAGCTATTATTGCAACTGTAATAGTTTTATCCCTGGCCATTGTGAAGCAGAAGCTAGTTGAACTTTAGCTGATGTTCCTACAGTAATTGCAGTTCAGATAAGAGTTTTAATCAACCTCTAGGTCTCATGGTAACTGGGCCCTCATTATCATGGTAATCGGAAATGCCGCCTTCTTAAAGAGAGTTTTCTTCTCCCAATATCTTTTGGGCAACCAAAGCATTTTTACTAAAAGTGAACGCCCTAAATATTTCACCTGAAACCCCTTTAAAAAGGAAGCCAGGAAGCAGCTGAAAAAGAGACCGGTTCACTGTGAGAAATGTAAACCTCTCAGACAGTGTTACGGCCCCGAATCCAACAGCTCATAAATAAAGTCAGGCCACTCCATATTATTAAACCAAAAGTGGCTTCAGTTGCCGTGCTCTCAGCAGCTGTCATCTTTTATCTAAATTTGTGTTTGGAAAGTTATTTCACAGTTAGTAATCACTTCATAAGATGAATAAAACCCACAGCTTTTATGTAATACAGGACTTGTCAATTCTCACTTTTGACCAGACACATTGCTATACTACCCAAGTAACGTGCTGCCTTTTGTCTCAAAAACAGCCGTTGCTAATAAGCATCAACCATTTCGGATGTAGCTTTATGTCAACTTAATACAAATATTTACGGTTTAAAATAAATCTACAAGAAAGATAATTTTGAAATACACCATCTCATGAGCAGTTTACAGAACAGAAAACATGACATGGAACCTTCCATCTCTAGAATGCCGATTCAAATTTGCCTATAAAGCAGTAAATGAGAGCCAGCAATGGCTAGGTAGCGATTTGGAGATTTTGAGTTAAGCACTAATTATGCAGTTGCTAGTATAATACTTCTCTCTACCATTAGTGCTAGTAAACACCAAGTAACCAAACAGGACTGAATGGCATTATTGGCTGGACCACCCCTTCACTACTTAAACGTGATCCCTTGAAGTCAGGGTTACAGGTACAAAGTACATTATCAAAGCAGTAAAGTAGCTGTCTGCACAGCTTGCTTGGTTTATTTCTTCTAGGACATAGAGGGAGATTTTAGCTACTGATGCCTTTCACCCTGTCCACATTACAGGCAGTGAAATTCAGTTAAAATGTAAAGAGCTAAAATCATACAAGAAAGAAACTTACTTACCTAATAGCAACTGATTCCTCTCTTTGCATCTTGGTGCTGATGCACCATCACCCCATGCTTTCAAATTCAGATTGTTTTGTTTAGCTACATACATACACTGGGCTCTCTCCGATTTAGAGAGTGTGTGCGCTATTCACAGAGGGTGTCCCCCAAAACAGGGAAGTAACCCCAGTTGAGCCTCAGACTTTTTGCTATTAAGTAGTCTAGGTATTAAAAATTCTGAGGAAGGAAAGCAGGTTGTATAATACAGTTGAATAACACATCTTTAAACGCCAGTGGATAAAACAAGTTGCAAAAATGAGTAGTTTGTTTTCCTTTGGAATAAAATGTCAATATACTTTCACTTCTGAAAAGTGGTGATCTATTTGCAGCAAGCAGGTACTAACAATACTTTATAAAATGATCTGACAACCCTACCACAAGTGGGCATCACATCTTCATGATTCTGCAATGAAATAATCCCATGTAAATTTGTGAACTGAACCCCTGAATAACAACTTCAAGTGTTGCTGCTATTGGAGCACTTCCTAAAAGAACTGCAGAAGAGGGAACCATCCCTCTCTTCCAGGCTACTTCATAGAACAGCTATAAAGAAATCCAGTTCATATTTGTAAAAGCTGATCTTTCATCCTATTTCTGTAAAGCAACACATAGTTGGGGGTGGGGGAAGAATTAAAAATCCTTCTTTCTGAAGGAAACTCAAAAAGGACACTAAGTCTAATGTATTCAACTAAGACATGGTATAAAAGCCTGATTTTTAAGGGTGTCTGCCTCCAAACATCACTAGTTACTTCTGAAAGTTTTGACTGTGAGTCAAGATATTACTGAGAAGTAAATTTGTTTCAGGAATCCAAACCTTACTGAAAAAGTCATAATGGTATTTTTAAGTACAGATGATCAGAATACTGGTAGCTACAGTTACAATTTGTAAGGAAAAAAAGACAATAGGAGAGAAAGGAGACAGAAATACCTTTCTACGAATGTTATCAAGCTGTAACTCAGAAGCAGTTGAAAAGTCATTACTAAAAATGGAAGGAGCAGAAAACTAATTCTAACCACTTAAGTCTCATTATATATTCTATTCAATACCCAGATACCTTTAATCATAGGACAGAAAGACAAATTAAAACAGTATCACCAGTATCTTCTACACAGCACTCTTTTCATGCCACAACATCTAATAGTAGTATCTTTTGTTTAGAACTTTAAGGTACATATCTGCAATGTTACATCATTCAAAGGTACTAATTCATCTTACTTTGTGAATTACTAAAAAGTTAGCAACTAAGTTGCAAGTTTTTTAAATTATTCAGTTCAAAACTTAAAAAAAAAAAAGGCATTATCCTATAATTAAAGTTACAGCATGAGCCACTCATAGTAATGGCTCAAATCTAAAGTTTCACGAACAACTGACTCAGATTTTTTTTTTCCCACCTTAGCTTAGTTATACTTTGCATCCCATATTTGAAGTTTGACTTTATTTGAAATTTTACAGCAAAATAAGTTTAAAAAGCAAAATCAGGAGAAAACGTACAGGAAGTATTCTAATGAAATGCTGAAGGAGTTCAACAAACCTGTCTGCTGTCCAGGCTGTGCTAATGGTTGGTTTTGCTGTGTGTTGTAATGGACAGAAACAGGTCGGTATTGTTGACTGGAGTGCGGATACTGATTGGGGGTACAATAACAAGCTGGCATCTAAAAATGAACAAAAGTTAAAGAGATTCACTATCTGCAAGTTTCTAGAAGGCAGACATCTAAACGCAAAAACAATCATACGATAAAAGAAAGATGCAAAACTTATTAAAAGGTGCAACTAATGTTAAATAGTTTCGCAATTAAAAAAAACTTATACTACGTAAATTCCCTCTTTAACAGCCAATTTCTTCTACTTTCACTGTAGAAGTAACAACTCCCAGTTTCCACAAAGAAACATCTGAGACACTAGAAAACTACGCAGAACGTGAGTTTTACCAGCTACAGGTAAATAGGAAAACCTGGGTGATTATTGCTCCTCACATAAACTGAAGTCATTCATTTCAAAGCACATAAGGCAGAAAAAAACCCCCAACCCCAGCATAAATGCACGCAGCTGCCATTTAACACACACCATACAAAAAGCTCAGTAATAGAACAGCACGATCAGTTGTTAAATACAGCTTGTGGGAGAATGGAAACGGAGCCACTGTACCTGTGGCACAGGTTGCTGCATATATCCCTGCTGCTGGAGTACTTGCTGGTTGACGGGGTGGCTAGATGTCGAGTAGCCTGGAGCAGAAACTGGTTGGCCGGAGGGTGGTGGAGGTGCAGCAGCTGCGATGATATAACCAGACTGCTGTGGGGGCTGGAGGACTACAGTGGACTGGAACATAGCAGTATGAGGTTCAGCTGGATCAGCAGGTGGCTGACGGGCAAGACTCATATGGCTAAATTGCGATCCTAGGTTGTCTTGCTGTAATAGTTAAACAAAGGAAAAATTACATTCACAAACGTACCTTCAACAACAAAACAGAATAAAATAGCCAAATATCTCAGTAAGTTTCAGATACGCATGTCTCAAATTACTGTGCATTAGCAACATCAGCCAAAGAACAACAGGAAAGAACAAAATGGAACACGGCAGTAGATTATCTTCAGGGCTGACAGCAGGAGAGAACATCCACAGTCACTAGAGACTTCATTCATTTCACTGCAAATATTTGATTTTTGGATTACATCTGCCTCTATCTACTTATTGTAAGAATTCAACTGTCAAAAATAAAGTCAGAATTCGTGTCACTAACATTTTCTGATTGGACTCCAAAGCTTGAGTGAAAACATCTAACCACAGTTAAAACAGCAGAAGGCATTAGTATTGCTAAAGTAATTTTTGGTTTTAAGAACTGAAGTTAATGAGGCTCTAATCCTGAATAAGGAGGTACACTCCTCTAACTTAGCATGATACTACATGCAAGGATTAATTTTTTTTTAGCCTGAAATCAAGTAACAGCTGCAAGAAATGTATTCTAATGGTTACCTACTATCTGTATTTTATGAACATCTGAAACTATGATACTGATTGCACTGAGCACTCCAGGAGTTCTGTGAAATTTGAGCTTGGGGTTAGTGACAGAAGTTTCCTTCTCTTCACAAGCAATTCAGCATCAAATTATCAACATCCTGGAAATTAGAAGTGATCACCAGTATTGTACTTTTTTGTACTTCAAAAGTGGACTCTCCAAACATGGAGGAACATTAAAAATATTTTAAGACCAGTTGATCTTCTCTTAGATCATCCTGAAGAAGACAGGAGTTCATCAAGACAGAGTAAGTGAAGCTCCGTCTTTTACTGATTAGCTACGTTCACATTTTATGATGAACTTTTATAATTCCCAGGCTAAAGATATTCTTAATTACCACTGGAAATATGAATTTGCACCTGAAACTTTATTTAGAATACATACATAAAAAAAAATTTAAACGCTCTATTTTCATTAGATCAACCATCTAACTATGACTTTGGCATTTCACTCTTTAATGATGCCTATTAACGTAACTGGAATGCTTTTCTCCATTGGATTTTACATTCTGCTTTTTATAATACCTGGTTTAGAGAAGAGATACTGATACTTAATTATGAGTTAATATTACCTCTAAAAACGTCCAAAGGATAAACCCAAGGAATACACATTTATTTCTGTTACACTACCAACATGAGTAAATTCTGATCCGGTCAGTTTGTCCTACAGTGATATGTGTAGTACAAGCATGATTAACCACTGAAACATGGTATTACCAATAAACGGATAAAGCAAACCTTCCTAGTATCAACTACAGATGTGTTGGATTTAGATTATGAACCAAGACCATCCATCCTTTTCACTATGTTACTTTAGTTACCATCAGCAGGAATAAATTTTTGAAACTGCCAGCACACTTAGTATTTGAACCCATTTCCTGAGTGTGAAATGCTTTGAAATTATGATAAACCTGGAAGGAGTTTCATTCTCTACTTTAACAACCATATACCTGACAATGACTATGAATCATAGCATAGAGACACCTGAACTAGCTGCTACTAACAGCAATTTAGTCATATGCTAAACTTGCATAGAAAGCTCACATTGGTTAATTAACCATTCTCATTTCATTACTAAGGAGATAAGTTATACTGACTGCAGTCCACACGTATTCAAACTCTAAAATAACAGGAGAAACAACATCACTAGTAACAAAACACCCTCCAAGAAGTGCAATTGCTTTTTGAATTGTATACCTAAAGCACAGATAACAGTTACAATATAGTTTTAATTATATCCAGACTATTGAATTCAGATAAATCTGTATCTCTTATTAGAAGACATTTCTGATTAATGTTGAAAATAATAACAAAATAAAAACTCTGACTACATACTAAAATGGCTATTGTATAACACTGTTGTGGGTTAACCTTGGCTGGCTCCTAGGTGCCCACCAAGCCACTCTATCATTCCCCCATCCTTAGCAATACAGGGGGAGAAAATAAGATGAAAAGCTCATGGGTCAAGAAAAGGACAGGGAGATCGCTCGCCAGTTACCATCACAGGGAAAATAGACCCAACTTGAGGAAGATTAATTTAATTTATTGCCAATTAATAACAGAGTAGGATAGTGAGAAAAACAAAACTAAAACCAGCTTCCCTCAAGCCCTCTGCTTCTTCCCAGGCTCAACTTCACTCCCAACTCTTCTACCTCCTCCTCCAAGTGTCACAGGGGGATGGGGACAGGGACTGGGGGTTGTCATCGGTTCATACACCTTGTTCCTAGGGCTCCTTCTTCCTCCCACTCTTCCCCTGCTCCAGTGTGGAGTTCCCACGGGATACAGTCCTTCATGAACAGATTGCTCCAGCATGGGCTCCTCTCTCCATGGGGCCACAGCTCCTGCCCTCCATGGCCTGCAGCTTCCTTCAGGGCATCTCCACCTGCTCTGGTGTGGGATCTACATGGGCTGCAGGGGGAGAACCTGCTTCACAATGGTCTTCTCCACAGGCTGCAGGGGAAACTCTGCTCCAGCACCTGGAGCACCTCCTCCCTTTCTTCTTTCTGACCTTGGTGTCTGCAGAGTTCTTTCTCACTCCTCTCCCTCACAGCTGCTGCACAGTGTTTTTCACCCTTTCTCAAATACATTATCAGAGATGCCACCAGCATCGATGACTGACTCAGGTTTGGGCAGCACGGGGTCAGTCTTGGAGCTGCCTGAAATTGGCTCTGTCCAACATGGGGGCAGCTCCTGGTCTCTTCCAGCAGAAGTCACCCCTGCAGCCCCCCCACTACCAAAACCTTGCCACATAAACCCAACACAAACATGTATTCGTTAGAGTATCAGAGCAGTTTGGGGGGTTGGGAAGCCTCAATTTTTTGACCTGGACCCAAGGCAGAAGCTGAACTAGGATAACTCTTCCCCTTTACTAGGTTTCAGTTTCAATTTGTGTGTGTGTGTGTGGGGGGGGGGGGTGTTTATTTGTTTTGGTTTTTAAACACAAAAGACTAAGGTATTTCATTTCCAGCTTCTATTTATTAAACAAGGGATGTTAATGAAATAGAAGTGTTAAGAGTTCTGGTAAAGAAGCTAGAAAAAGGTAACCTCAAAAAACAGAACAGCTGATCCCTCAAAATGTATTAGGGTTCAGCAGAAGAAAGAGCAGACAAAGAAACAATGAGAAAGGATGGGAAAAGGTTAATCCAGAGACATAAAAAGGTACTGACTGGCTAACAAAACAATGGCATTGAAAAGCTGTTCCTTTATAAAGGGAAATAATATATATCTAAATATTGAGATATATAGGTATAGCCTTAATTATATACATTTTTGCTGAACTTGAAATAAACCCATTAAATTCTCAGGAACTATTTTTCCCCCACTCAGGTAATATTTCACTTGGATTGTAAAGCTAGCCAGTCATTACACTGGTATCACACACCACTTACAAACAACCAAGCAAAGGTCAGCATCCACTAAAGATTAACCCGTGCAGAGAGGAGATGAACAGAAGGTGTAATACCACAGAATATTGCTGTGTAGAGGAGACTGGCAGGAGCGGGGGTGGATAAGAGACTGCAGAGTACTGAACAGGCTGGGAAGAAGGCTGCAGAGGCCGCATAGGCTGAAGAAATAACAGGTTTATAAACATGGTTAACATCAGAGTAAGAGAAGTGAAAACAAAGTCAAAGTCTTTTGTAATAGGAAAAAGCAACTATGCTCCATTACCGGAAAGGGAATGGATACTTCTTTTTTTAAGCTCAAGACTGCATAGAATTAAAACAGAAGTAATTTTCAATATCTCAAGTCTCCCAACACAAATATATTTGCTTTATTTGTTATACATTATATTAGCTATAAGTCAGCAAATTGCTTCTGTTTAACATTTACTGTTTCTTTTAGAGATTTTGTTTTTGAAATTATAAAAACTACACATGCATTCTAAATACAAGTTGTTTCAAAGCATCTAAAGACAGAATGAATTTACTACTAACCACAGATTAAAACATATTACTTTCATTTATTCAACAGTAGTAAAATATTTTTTCTATATTGTGGTTATCTGAACATCAGAGAGGTATCATTGCTGCTAACAGTTCAGGTAGGTTCAACTCCAGTATCCATTGAGAAGGCAACCATAGAAGTAGTAAAGAATTTGTGAAGAAAACTGCAAATACCACATACACACTTCTGTAAACTAGACAGGGAGAAAGAGTACAAATGAGCCTTTTTCAAAACAGACTATCTATACTGTGGCATATGCAGGTATCCTGAATAGAAGATTTAAACAGGGAAAGTGAACAAAGATAAAGGTTTAGGTGAAGTTCTATAAATAACTTTTTGATGAAATTTGAGAACAATTTGAAAATACCACAGGAGACTATAGCCAGTAGCTTGGTGCCCAAAATAGCTGCTGTGAAAAGAGGTAGAGCCCTCCCTTCGCCTGCCCATATGCACTCTTTGCTTTTCTTCTCTTCTCCTTGAAGGGCTGAGGTCATCTTTAATCTGGCCTATTTTACTAAATTCCTCTTGTACAAGATGAGGATAAAATATATCCTGTACTTCAGCGTGCAGGTTTTGTGAGTAGAGCAAGCCAAAGTGCTACTAAAGCGGCGTTCATACTCTACCACTCCTAAGCTACCTCTTTTGTGCCATGAGTACTGCTTGTGCAGTACAGCCCAAGAATTCATCTGGCTGAAAAATAACCTTAAGACAAGGCGACAAAGATTTCAGATGGATTAACTCTCTTCCCAGATTGCTGACTGTATTAGTGTTACCGCCAGGGTTAAAACAACACAGCGTGACTAAGGATGAAGGCAGAGCCTCTTTTCCAGAGCAATCTAGGCTTGGGATGTTCTTGATACCGTAACATTTTCATACTAAAATATCTTCTGTATTTTTAAGAAAAGGCTGCCTACCGTGGTCAGTTATTAGCAGAACTGATAGTTCTGAGGACTGTGGGGGAAAAGTCCGGTTACCTGTACCTGTGTAGCTATTACTTCTTAACGTATGCTTCAGCAGAACAAACCTGCTGATCCCTTGTTATCAGACAGCAATGTGACAGTATCAGTGATCAATACAAGGATCATGTATTTGACATGTGCACCTGTGAGAGGATGTGGTTAGCTGCTGGCTGTTGCTGAGGTGGCGCGGGAAGAGGTGGCTGTTGCGGAGGTCCAGGCACTTGGGTCCTAACAGGTTGCTGAGGCATAGGAGGATTGTACACAACTGGAGTGCCATCTGGATTAAGGAATGGCTGACCTGACGAGTTGAAAGAGAACAAACACAACCAAATGACAACCAGCTACATCATCTAAGTTTGGAGAGAATAAAGACAAATGTATTTACAGCAGGCAAAATGAATAAAATACTAAAAATTTGAAAATAAGCGATCATACTGTTTTATATGACAGATTTATGCCAAATCCCCACAACTACATTTATAATAGCAATGACTAAACAGGCCTCACTTGAGAAACTACATGCAGTTAAAAACCAAAACATTTAAGGTAAACAAAGATACCCCAGTCTTTACTTAGTGAACACAGATAAATATTTGCTGTATCCTGCTTGTCCTGAAAACTCATTTTTAATTAAGTGGATTGAAAAGGGCAGGAGTAATAAAGGAAAACCCTACTAAAAATACTATTTTAATGACCTTTTAAAAGGCAATTAAATGAATCTCCGTTAATCAGTTTGAGCACCAATCAGAACACAGGAGAGCTTAAAGGCAAATATTTTAAAAAATATATACAAAGCAGTGGCTGCAATGGTATTCCCGTAACTGCTAATGAGGTTACTGTTAAAGGACTCTCTTCCCCTATTCATAGATGAATTGGCTTTTAGCTTTCAAATTAAATAAGATAGTACTCTCCTATTTAATAACTTGCAACTTAAATATTACAGCAGTGGACTAATGAAAAACAATTAAAAAATGAACTACTTAAAAGTAAATTACAAACAGACAGTGATTTATTTTGGTGCCTGGGTTGGGAAAAAACCAAGACAAATCAAAGGAACAACAGATTAGCTAGCAAGGACCTGTGTCTAGCTGCTTAATGATGTGTCTTGCATTGGCTTATTTTGATGCTTAAGGACCAAATACCGATGTAAATTTTTCTCCCCTCCAATATAAATATTTTCTTGTTTGAGCTTCTTTCCAAAGGTACAAACTGAGACTAAAGCCTTTGCACCCTAGCCAGGGCCCTGTCAAAGTACACTAATGCTCTTTCAGACTTCTTCATCCCATCATATTTAAATGCAACTGGCCAACATAAAAGTGTGGAAGTTACCAACGAGAGGACTGAGGCAATTAATGCAAGAGACAGACAGGAAGCATGAACAGACTTGCAAAAATAAGCTACATATTATGCAGCTGGACTGCAGGTGATCAAGCTACATTCAATTTAGCTTAATGGATTTCTCTTTAATGCTCAAGAATTGGGAATGTTCACACAAACAGGGAGTCAGATTTTCTTATTTCCTTCTACCACTTACTGGTAATCGCAGGAGTTTAACTTGTTTTCAGTAGTGGCTGAGTAAGAACTGTCTTTTCCTAATTACCATCTTCAACTACTGAGAAGAATGACTCTGTTGACCTAAGGTCACGAGATCCTCTGTCAGAAATGCTGAGAAACTAATCTATGTTATTTGAACTCTTGACTGTCACTTGGAACAATAAAGCCAGATGAACAACTACAGAATATGATGATTCGAGTACATTATAAGTCAAAAGTTTATCTGAACCTAGGTATTCCTTGTTCTGGAAGTGTACTTTATCTTGTATTAGCCACTCATTAGATACTAACATAATCTTCTGTTATGAAAGACTATTAATGACTGGTTTAAATACATTAAAAATGGATAAAACATAGGAAGAATCACAATTTGAAAACAAAGCTAATTTTAATGGATATCAGAGTCAAGTCTACAATTCTGCTGCCTTCTCTAAGGGGGTTGCAGATACAAGCTGCTTTCAGATGAAAAGCTTTCACAGTCACATTTGTTTCTCTGCCCTTCCCTGTTGCTAAGTGGAAGTCCCATCAGTTAACAGGGAAAATGACCAACAGTACAGGAGGAAGAAAGTGAAACTAATCACATGCAAAATACTGACAAGCACATAACTGAAATGAAGATGACTCAAAACCTGCTATTTTTTAAAGGACAAAACTGTGTCATGTTTTACATGAAATCCCTTTCAAGCCAATGGCATTGTTTCAGCGCCTGCAGTATCCATTTTGCTGTACAGTAACTCTAAAGATTTTAGCATGGTCATGCTATAAACTCATAATATGAAAAATGACAGCCAACATTCTTCATACTTAATGTAGAGTACAAAGTACTCTAGCGTATACAAACACTAAACCCACTTATTTTTCTAGCAAAACTTGTTCACTAACTAATCATCATATTTGTCTTCAGATGGTCAACACACACAATGGAAAATTCATGTATAAGATGTACAACTATCACATTAGCATTAGAAAAACTAAGTCAATAATGCTCTTGTCCAGAACCTAGACTTAAGAGAGCAAATACATCCTCCTCCAAATCCAATGGCTATCTATGAAAATTAGATGCTACAGCTAGTCATTTGTAACAAACTATTTAGCAGGGTTGGCTTAACCTATTCGTTTATACAGTAAGGCATTTAAGAGAAACCTTAGGCAGCATATCAATATGCAGAATCATTAAAAAAATCTCAAATTTTGTATACAGTAGCAATTGATTTATATTAAGGACAAAGAGAAATTTATATGTTTCAATGTTAAACCTTTTAGTTATAGAAAAGAAATTTTATAAATGATCATTTTAACAACCTCAATGAGAAAAATTTAGTTTAAAACATCACATGCAGTTATATTCAAACATAATAAAGTCCATCTACGGAATGATGGGAAATATATCCTGAAGTATTTTCTTTTCTACATGGAAAACAAATCTTTAAACTAAAACATAATAATTTTCCAAAGATTACGATGTATTACATAAAAGGTAAATTGAAGTTTTTAGGGTTTCTTAACTTCTACAATAAAGTAAAAGTTTGCCCAGAGAATGCTAACTAGTCATTTAGTCCAGAAAAGTGGTTAAACACCTCCTTGCGTCTACATTATGAAGTACCAATTTCCTACCACTTACTAGAAGTATCAGTATAAGCCAATTACACCAACATTACTTTAATCCTGTTTTAAACTGACACACATAAATTTAGAAACAGCATGTAATCTCATGCTTATTTCCATGAAAGATGATAAATTCTTTCAAGTCAACGTGACTACTTCTTGAGGCTCTCCCCCCTCACTGCAACTGTTTTATAGTAGCACTGGGAAAGACTTTTCCCTCTCCCCAAAAAAGCCAAAACAATTAAAGTTATTCTGCGTTCTGGATAATAAATCATAGGATTTTCATATTTTGTGCAAGTCACTCATTAAAATTTTACATATAAGTTAAAACTCTACTAGAGAAAATCAAGTGAAATTACTTATTCCTTTGATCCTAGAGTCATGCTTTCTTTTTAAATTAAGTGCACTGAACAAACACAACCACAGAAAAAAATATAAAGAGAAAAAGCAAGGACAATACAGACATTCAGTCTTATGTAAACACTCGTGCATTTTTCTCCAAGTTCTCAATTGTAACAAGAACATCCACAAGCATGTACCAACCTGTTTGAGGGTTGATCAGAATACTGCCAGGCGGTATGCCTGCCGCTTCCAAGGGAAGCAAAAAGAAGCTAGTGCTAGTAGGTGCCACTTGCCCGCTTATGCCACCATCAAAGGAAAGAGAGTTACTAGTGCTGACAGTTGGATAGACGGCAGGCGTGCCATGAGAAGGCTGGCTTAGAGCTGGCACTGGAAGAGGCTGCTGGGTGTGAGAAAGAGAACCCGTGGATGACCCTACACTACTAGAAGACTCTGAACCTAGGAAAGGAGTAATGAGAAATTGTTTTTACCTAGAGACAGAAACATCATGCTCACTTAAAATATATACTTGTAAATGCTTACCCTTAAAGCTCAGTGTTAAGTACAGTATTAAACATTGGCCTTTTCAATGAACTCCCCCCCCCTTCATCTCCCCTGGAATACCATTACAAGACTCCTGTGACCCAAGGGTCAATCCAGCACTGCTTTGCACTGTAAAGTGAGGCTTTCATATCTAGTTCTGATGTTCTGGACAGAAAATACATGCCTGTACATATGCACACGTGCTAATGTTCAGTTCATCTGCAGTTCATTTAAGTGATTGGTCACTTACTCCAAAATGATGCATGCACATGTATCAACTGGATACACCGAAGCAATGAACACACAGCCTACAACTATTGCATATGTGCAGGCCACGGGGTAGTGCAGATGCAGTGGGCCCAAAGTCCCTTCAGATACGCTAGCTAAATTCACATGCTCTGTAGACATAGCCTGCATGCAAGCAATGACCATTTTCTTTTTACTACTAGATGTCAGAGATCTTCTCTGACTCACCTGCTGGACTAATTGTAGAACACTAAAAACCCCAAACCTCTTTTTTTCCTCCTCTGACAATTTTCAAACCAAAAATCAAGAATACAGCTGGAAAAAATGATGGTAACATGGTAGCTTTAGCCTAGTTTTATGCAACAATTCAAAGTTCAAAAGGAGTATGAAATAGCTGATTGAAAGCAATAATCATTTTACAGATATGAATGACTATAAACATTGCAAGGCAGTGGAGAACTGGACCCTGAGCTTTCTGAAAGCCAATGCATGCAACTAAAAGCAATGTTCCAAAAGTTCAACAGGAGAGGTCTGTAAAACTGCACTGTTCCTGGATCACTGTATACCTAGGTCTCTAGGTATACAGTTTATCATACTTTTTATTAAGTCTTTGCTACGATACTTGCAGTACTTGGAAACAGAATATAGTTGTTTAAATTTAAGAACTCTTCATTAGCAGCCTCTATACAATCTAGAAGAGAAAGCAAGACTCAAAAAAGGCTGTGATGAAATTTATCTGTTTGAAGTTACTTTGCAGTCCTTCATAAAAATTTCTGATTGTAACCCTTTTCCTTGTATGTATGAAAAGACAGCATAGTTTGAAGCATTTGTTGATGCTGACTATTATTAACCTTTTTTGTATTTCACTTCATCTAGCAATAGAAAGCTATTAATTGTAAACTGGGCAGAATAGCATATCCCAGCTCTGTAAAACAATCTTCACCTGACCAGTTACTTTGATTAGATTTGTTTACAAGTGTATCCACTTCTAGATTATGCAGAGAAATCAGGCTGAAGCCATCACAATTAAAAGCCAATTACATCCTTGATCACAATGAACAAACAAAACCAAATCTCAACACATGCAAAATCACCACAACCTGTAACTGCAGTGAAGCAACAACCATCAAGATAGGCATTCTGAACTTTGAATGTTAACTCACAGAATGCCAAAATAAAGTTTCCAGGGAAATTTTAAGAATCCATTTATGTTCTTGCAATTTAGAAAACAAAGAACGTATTTTATATATACACTATTGTGAGGTTGTAGTTTCTTTTCAAGCTGTGCCAAATAGTATTACTACATCGCTAAATGAAATAACTCAGTATGATGGCACAATTTCACAGCATATGCAGAAGTATTTTGGAACGTAATTTTTTTTTTTAATACAAGTAAACAATGGACAAACAGAATTTGTAACTGTTTTACTGCAGTAAGATATAGAAGTGTGGTGATATACCTATAAGGTAGTGGTGATTTAAGTGAAAGCAAAAAATTTTAACAGATCCTCATTAGAAACAAGTTTTATAAATGAGATCAAAGCCAAGCATAATACAGGCAAGCAATAATATTCTGCTTTTTTATACTTCTACTTCAAATTCTGCAGTAGTGCATCTGTAACCCATCCATGTATTACAAGCCTCAAAATTCTCCACAACCAAGATTATCTATTGGATCAAATTACATTGGCATTTGGAATACAAATATTTACTAAATTTCATTTCTGACCCACAGAATATTTATATCCCCATTTTATGAGATCTTGTTTTGACATTACAAGTTAACACACCTTTGAAACCCAGACTCTTACGAGTATTTTCCTCCAACATTCTGAATCTTAAAATTAAACAGTACTCTTTGTTCCACTGATCTGATTTTTCAGCAATCTAAAAATTAAGTAAGCTTTTGAGCCATATTCATTTAAATTTAACAATGGCACTGAAAGATAACATAACAAATATAACTAACGATTCATGGGCTTTAATGCTATTTTTTCCTAGCTAGTAGGATAGCAGCACACAGTTTCCTAAGATTGCACAATGCAGCTTTTGCCACACTGAAACTAAAGAGTTGAACTCTAGATTTTTATTTTGTATAAAGTACTTATGTTGATGTTTTCAAATCCTTTATGAGATGAAATGTATTTAGCTTAAAGCCATCTATAATGCACTTTAAAATTCTACTTCTAAAGTCAAAAGTCTTCATTTAATTTGTTACCTGAATTCTAGCTCTCCAAGGTAGTTACACAGCTAGGTCTGTAGTCATTCTACCCACTGTATCCAGAGGGAGTTGTATGCACGGAGCACCTACGAGACTGAGGCCTCTACATATGTACACATCTGCAATACGCATCAAGTATCAAACCACCAGGTACTTCACTGCTACGTAACTATGTATTTGTACAGATTTTATTATACCTGTCTTAGACAGCCTGCCTGTGCTTTTGCTGCTTCCAGAGCTATCTCCTCTTGTCAGAACTGATATCCCACTGAAGCTGCTGGCTTTCGTTACAGCTGGCTTCAGATTGCGGATGGAACTATCAGAGTCGGTGCTGCTCCAGGGACGGGGTTCACAATACTTCAGCTCATTCTCAGTACTGCTCTGATGGCTGTTGGCTGATCTCCCTGATGTTTCCTTATTGATTCTGTAAGTTATAAACTAAACTTTTAGCACAAGCATCAATTGCAAAATAAGGGAAAAGAAAAAAAAGAAAAAAGAAAAGAAAGAAAAGAAAAGGTGAAACGCATGCAGAATACTTTGGGATTTTTTTTTTTTTTTTAAAGAAAGCATCAAATACCTAAGTATCTGTCGTCTTTGTTGTGTACTATTAGTTTCTTCCTCCTGGATTCTGTTGACATTTTAATAAGATAGCTTAATATTTATTAAGAATATAGGAAAATGAAACAGAATTAAACTGCAAATTTTCTTACCTTTTATCAGTGAAATAATTCTCTTGGGAACACAGGGACTGAGGGGCAAAGAAGTGTAGAAATTAATATGAATGGCATCTAGAACCCCTACTACAGCACAGTGATGAAACATGCTGCAATTTGGAGTCTTTTGTATTATACGTGGACTTTACAGCATCCTCTTTATATTAAGCTGCCTGAAAACTTAACCTCTTTGGTGGATAATTTCCATGTTATGGGAAAAGACAGACAATATAAAAAGGCCCATCTGCAGAAAATAAAAGTTAGCATTAGAATAGTTACAGTGATGACCATTTTGTTTATATCAGTATTTTTCTGAAGTTACAATTCTTCCACTGGGCCTTCGCTGCCTTACGTAACTTCCAGCTGATATGTGACTTCACAAGTCTGTTAATACCACCTGAATTGCCTTGTCTTCTGCTTGAAAGTGTGAAGTAGAAGATGATGCTGGCTACTGCAATAATTGCACTGAATTCTCTGGGTACAAGTACATATATGCTAAAAAGCAGACAGAATATACAATCAAAAAGGCTATTATTAACTTCAATTATGTTGTCCTTGACTGTGACCTCTAACATTTGGCACAAAGCTTCTAAGGGTACAATACATGGTAAATGAGTACGCAAAAGTAAAAAGTAATTTTATATTCAAAAGTCCATTCTTTCTGTTTGTAACTAAGGTGAGCAAAAAAAAAAAAAAAAAAAAAAGGCTTTTGGATAATATTTGGATATAGCAAATTAGCCTCTCAGAGCTCATTACTCTTTCTTCAGAACAAGAATCTGGTTTTAGATGTGTAAGAGCTACAGATAACTGCCAGAAAAAGTGGATTATTAAAAGTAATGCATATTTTTGAAGACATATTTGTTCTGTTTCACTCAGTATAATTAAATATCATCACTACTTGTGACTGAATTATAGTTTACAATGTTGTCCTGCTCGATAACTCCAGCCAAGAGAGACTAGACTTCTAGGTTTCTGACTGAAATTTCACATATGGGAACTCAAATCATTTTACTGTGACCAGTCATAAGATGTGTTTGGTATAGACACAAAGGAAAAAAACCAACATTTTGGGTTTGTTTTGTTTTGTTTTCCCCCCCACCGATTTTGTTTTGTTTTTTTTTTTTTTTAATTATTATTGCTCTGAGCAACAACTGAAATGATTGCAGTACCAAAACTCTAAAATTTCAGAAAGGGGCAAAATAATGCATTGAAGTAGGTAACGCTAGATAACGCACCAAAATAATTCTTGAAGGTTGCTAGAGTCTCATACAGTAGTGATTAGAGAAAACAGGTGATTTCTTGGTAACTTCAGTATCATTTAAAACTCACTCAGGCCACACTAATGATTCTTATCTGTTCAGTCCCCTTCAGAAATAGACAATTTCCTGGAAAGAAGTATCTTTTAACAACAACCACATGTGCACATATGTGTGTGAAGTATTCATACAAAACACCATAAGGTTTTCTTTGATACGTACATCTTGTGCAAATATTCTTTCTCTAGCTCTCTGATACTCTTCTTCGCGTTCTTCTATGGATTTACTTCTTCTGTCATCTTTTAATCGTATTCTCATCTAAATTAAGTGATACAGTGTCAGCTTCTACAGGAAAATAGTATAAATACACAGTCAAATACAGCAAGTGGAAGGAAATAATCCATATGTATTTTACCTGGTTGTCATCTTTGTCTAAACTAGAGTTATCTCTTTTAAGGATGTACCGCTTCTGGAAATCATCACTCTTCTCATCCTTTATATGCTCACAAAACTTTTGGTCAGGTCTGTGAAAAGTCGTTAGAAAGAAAAGATTTATGGTTTTGTAAACATATACTATACACAGTGGAACAAACTGAAATATACTCAAGATTAATGTTAAATATACTTAATATTCTAACTGAAGTGATAGATTTTGGTTGTCCAGGCAATGGAAAAGGTACCGAAACCATAAGATGATGTGTACCCCTGACAAGTCCTGTTCCTGAGGCATAACAAACCTGCTTTTAAAAACCTCTTCCTCCTTCAAAGCTTTTGCTTCAATTTCCAATTAAGGTGGCAAGCAAACCACATGCCCTTGGGGAATCAGAAGTGCTCTTGAATCCAGACTGGTGCCATGCAATGGATATTGGGCATGCATGGAAGTGAAGATAGGTGCTTTCTGCTAGAGCTGTAATACCTCAGAATTCATTTCAAGGGAAAACAGAAGATAAGAAGATAGAGGAGAAAGCATTGAAACTTACAAATTTCTAAAACAAAAGTAAGTAGAAATAAGCAAGAGCAGAACAACAGTACAATGCAGGCAAGCAAGAGCTTCACAAGATCACAGTGAAAGGATGAAGCAACAGATTATATATATTGTTTTGGTATTTTATCTACTTTGTGAAAGAAAATGAGATCTTTTTCAAACTCTTGTTATTAAAAATAGATACCAAGCACCTCGACAATAAAACTACTACTATCATAAAAGAAGTTCTCAGACAATCAGGAAGTATTTGTCTAATAAAAGACAAAACATATGTATACTCTTCTCTATTTCTGTTTCTTTATTCATTACAGAGTACATCTGTATAGAGTCAGGAGATCTTTTTCTATAAAACAGCCAAGCCTAACTATTAGTTACTGGATGCCCAAACATAATTAGCAGGCATTTCAGAGAACCTTTAGACTGTCTTACCTCTTTCTTTTAAAGGTCCCTGAATTTACTGCCCTGCAATCACCAACTTCCCACTCCACTGAGACGTCCCAGTATGCACTGGGTTGTTGATGTCAGTAACATCACTGATCAGCGATGGAGCCGGGAATCTGCCTATGAGGAAAAGGTAAGTTTGGTTTTATTCAACATGGAGCAGATCTCCAAGGTTTTCTTTCTAAATTCTTATTTTATATCCAAAGTGATTTAAAATAAGAATATTGAAAACATTAAGAATCTTAATGTCTGCAGGTTAGATGAAATGCCTGCTAATTAGTAACTACACCTATAGGGGGCTTCCAGAGGCCATAAGCTATTTAAATACGGTCTAGGGAAAAAAAAACAAAAAAGCATAAAAACGAAGAAATCATCTTTTAGTAGTACTTATTCCACACTTGAAGTGCTAGACTGAAGCTTCAGTCTAGAGATGCTGGTAGACATAAAGGCAACAGATTTGAAACGTATGACTTTATAAGTCAATTTAGATAGAGAATGTGTAGCCAAAGCAAAAAAACATACATGAATATGTAAGTAATTTAACATATATTTAGGCTCCGTATATTTTTCTAGAAACTTTTGAGGAGGAAACAGTTTACTTAAGTGAAATTTCAGTGTGGCATATTATTTCAGTTCTACTGACTCTAAAATTAGGGTGAGTAATAAGATTTTTTTTTCTCCCAGAGCTATGGAGAGTGTACATAGAGACTGGGATTAGGATGCAGGCGCCGTAAACTCCTATTTTCTTGTTCAAATCATACAGTGCTAAAAAAAAAAATCACAAACAAAAAAACAACCAACAAAAAATGGTGTCAGGCAAATGCTTTAAGTTAAAACTAGAAACTAGGCAGCATAAATACACCAACACATTAGTCCTTTGTCTTTGAGGCAGAATGAGGAGACAGAGAAGTGCAGAGGACAGAGAGAACAGCTGGGTCCTTTGAATGAAAACATCAACTATGCATGGGTTTTGGAGTTGCTGCGGCCCCAGTGCTACTTTCTTTTGTAATTTCGATTTGCCTACTGGTTTCTGCTCACCAGCCCTCACAGTAAAGTAGCATGCCACGAATTGTTAACCTGGTTGACACTTCCACTGATACGATGTCTGTCTTTCCTGCTACGTTTATTTTGTAAGGCCATGTGAGATCTGTAAGCAACATTATTCCAACAAAAGACTTCAATGCCTGAATTTTCCCAGTAGATTTTTACAGTACAAAAGCCAAATTTGTGCAAGTCTTGTTCCCTCCTTTCAGATCAGAAATGACCCTGTTCTAAGTTAAGGCCTCATTCTGCTTTCCAAAAGAAACAAAGAATGTACTTTGTACACTTTACTGGTGTAAACCTTTAAACAGATAAATAGTTAATATAAATCCATATTTCAGGGAAACAAAGTTAGAAATGCATTTCTGTGAGTAAGGTAACAAAAATTCTTAATTTACAGCTAACATTCTTTTTTTCCCCAAAAACGTTTAAGCATGAAACAGATCACGTTATTACCCAGCACTGAAACACAAACAGTAAAGATCTTGCCACTACCTCTCCTTGATGCAAGCTTCCCAATGAATAGATAGATCCCTGATGCTACAGATGCATCATATATCCCAGGTGTTAAATCTATGCATCAAAAAAAGTTTTTTCAAGACTTTTTACACTTACATTCTTGTATTGCTAGTTTTATTTACTATGACTGACTTCCCACTCTGGTCCACATTGTGCTCTAATCCAAAGTAAGCAGCTACCCTGTGCAACAGCATTCTATGGTAAGATGTCATTGGGGGAAACTTTTTCCTTGGAATTCTGGAAGAAAGGAATAGTAGCTTTATTTAATAAACAGGAACACTCTTGAATTCTTTTTTTCCTATAAGAGTACAGTACTTACTCATTATTACCAATGAAATCTAAAATTTCCTGTTCTAATTTCAGCAGCATCATTCTGTCCCTGAAAATAAAAACACAGCAACTCACATATGAGACACTCCAATAACTGCAGTTGTATTCATCTTAAGAATACATAGATAAGATCTGTGATCAAGGGAATATGGCAGACTAAATTTGACCACCAGGTATCAAATGCAGTATTTTTAGGACAAAGTATTCATTTTTCACTAAGCTATATCGTCTTGAATCCACCTAGTGAAACCTGCTGTTCTCATCTCAGAAATCAGAATACAAAAATCCTCCAAATAATCTTTTCCCAGCAGCCTCAAAAAAGTACAGTCATTGAGAAGACAGTCTCAAGAAGGAAAAGCAGTGACTAGGCTGTTTCTTGATGGTTAGCATGGGTAGTAACATTTGCTGAGGCCTGAATTGGCCCTTGGATTGTGAAGCACATCATGGGATCATTGAGACACAGTGACGGGAGGCACTGCTACAACATACCAACAACCAAGTGGTTAAAAGCTGGCACACACTGCAATGTGATGAGCTATTAAGAGAATATGAAAAAGCTAAAACTCAAGGTGATAGAAATTAATATTAGTCTTAAAAATGCTTATGCCAGTTCCAATAAATCATTAACATGTAATGAAATTAACTGCCACACAGTTCATAATTTGTGCACATCAGATAACTAAGCTTCCCAGTTACTGCACATGTAAACCCACAGCAGACCTTCACCTACAATTTCTGGTTGTCACTGGGATGCTTTATGACCTCAAATAGGAACAACGTAAGAGTATAGCAGAGATCTGTACTTTCTAATTTTACTCTATAGGACAAAATGGTGTTGGCCTGTTACTATAACTCATTTTATACTTTTTGCAAATAAAATAGATTCCCAATAAATTATCACATTGGAAATCATAACTATAATATGAATGAATAACAAAGAGCAGTGGAATAGCTTTTGCGACAGCAGCACAATTCCACCGAGTTAATTTCTTGCCTTGTATATATAGCCACAGACCTAGTATGAGGAAAAGAACACAAGAGAGACAGCAACATACTGCAAACCTCAAAGCAACAGAACCATGTCAACTCTGTTGCTAACAAATGATGGACTTGAATTAGGTCAGATTTGGTTTCTGATGTGCAGAGTGAGAATGTATATATCTAACTATGGCTATATGGTACAGCTTAAAAAAATTCCTTTGTCTATAAATTCAGTGCAAGACAGATTAAAGTAAGAGAAGGCAGTTTGGTCTCTAACAAGCAGATGCTAAGAGAGTACAAGTTTTTGAGACACAGTATTAAGAGTCCCTTCAGGGAGAGAACTGCACACAGACAGAACTCATTTGCTTATTAAACATTAAAAGCATTTAAACCATTTCAGTGTCCTGAACCTCTGTTCATATAACACACAAATTACAGAGGACTGGTGTTTCAGATAGCTTGCACAACAAAATCTCATCCTACATAAGTGACATATAGTGTTAGACATTTAAGAGGGGGAAAAAACCAACAAGAAAAAACCCCAGGTGGTGTGACATCTCAGGCAACAAGAAGAAAGAAAAACAGGAAGTTGATATTACTGATGCTTACCTGGGATTGTTTTTTAATGTATTTACTAAAAATTCATGAAGATCTATACCAGTGGAATCTGTATACTCTTGGCTGGAATCTAAGGGTAGAGGGGGAAGAGAACAAAATTACGCTTTGAAAAAAACACTAATACAACACACTAATACTAATTTTTTCCAATTATTGCTGAATGTACTATTTATGGATCAAGACTATATAACTATTAGGCATTTTATTCCCAAAATTAAACACTTCCAGTTTCCACAGAAAAGGCTCACAAGTAAAAAACAAAACAGAAAACCCAACATCGCCCCCCAATTCCCTAAATTTAAGTGTAATACAGAAGCAACTGCCAATCTATTAACAAATTGCTATATATTTTGAAGCAGTGTATCACCTTGAGTCACCTGATTTCCATCAACCTTCCAAGTTTTCTCAATGTACTACATTGCACTGTTGTATACACTTCTGTGCATCAGATCTACAGAATTACTAGATGTTGCCTGAAGAAATATTGTAACTTAGAATGCAACAGTTTAACCTTCATGAACATGATATTGTATTATTAAAAATCCTTGTTGGGCTTTGTTTTCACAGCATAATGTTTAGAAGTTTTCAAAAATAAGTCTGGCAACCTTCTGCCTCCTTTCTGGTTTCTGTGAAATAAAGTATTCAAAGTTACATTTTGTTCTCTAAAATCTGTCACTGAAAGAAATGACGTAACACCAAAGCTTCCCTTACATGAGCACCTTCCAGAGTTCCAGGTCTGAGAATTCAAAGCTGTAAGTGTTTTCATAATATTTTTGGAACTAGATTTCTTCCAAGAACTACTTATGTGTTAACCTACTCTCAAGTTAGGCACAGTTCAAACTTACGCCTAGATCCTAGCTGTTACAGGTCTTTTTGTGGCCAGTACAGAGAGCAGTCATTGCAAATTAGCTTCCTTTAGCAATGAGGGGACTACCGCACAAAGAAGGGTAGATTCACTGAAGACAGAATCTGTGCAGGCTTTTTCATTAGAAGCAACAGTGCTGGCAGAGCAGCCATCTTCAGAAATGTGACCTAAGTTTTTCCTGGAGAAAATTCAAGTCCTCCTGAGGACAAAGAATCTCTAGTTCCCTAAAGAAGAATGATAGCGGGTTCCTTTATCAGCAGAGCTTGTTATGTTATCAATCCTGCCCATATATTATCAAGAGAGTATAAATGAAACCAAGTAAGTTTGAGCATTTATGGTTTGGGATTATTTTTGATTCTGAAGAGGGGAAAAAGAGGGGCGGGGAAAAAAAAAAGGTATGCCTGGTAAAACAACTTTAAGATTGAATAATTATTTACTTTAATTTTCTTAATTTGCAAGTGAGCAATAATTGAGTTATAATCACTAGAAGACTGATGCTTAAATTCCATCATTTTCTATTTTGGCATGTCCTAAATTGGGAAGTAATTAACCTCCAGAGGAGATATTGGGTGAATTTAGAACTGCTACCTCTACCTTAGACATTTTGCCACTTTGCTCTCAACTCCTCATCGTTACCTAAGATGTTGGGTATTTTTTTGGGTGGGAGGTGGGGTTTGGGTTTGTTTGGGTTTTTTTCTCCTTAATTTTAGAAGGTGGGCATGTACTTTAAAGGTTGAGCAAGTCAGCTCTGAAAGAACACCCTATTTTTTTAAGGCATCATTTCAAAGACTGAGATTTGTAAACACAGTTAAGTTCTCCATCCCAGTGTTTTTTATGTCACAAATACCTGGCTGCCAGCTGGGACAAGATGCACTGAAACGCCACATTGAGGAAGGCCTTATGGAATTGAGGGACACAAGATGGACAAGTGCTACCTTTCTCAAAAAGAATTCTAGCTTTAAAGATATCTCCTACACACTGGTTGATCTAGGATGTTTAGATAAGCATTCTGGATCCTTTATTTAAAGCAAGAGCTATACAATGATTTGCCAACTTAAACATATGAAGCCTTCTACCTTTAGGAAGCAGTAGGTAACATGGACAGAGACAGGCTGAAGTCATTAACTTTACAGTTCTATTTCAGGTTAAAAACCAAAGACTTTCAGCAGATAGAATAGATCTTCAATCCAGAATACATGAATATTAAAAGTGAAAGCATAATACTTGTCATTTCTACTTATGTAGTTCCAGCCCTTGCTCCAAAATTTATATAAAAATTCTAGATACTGTCAAAAGTAAAATAAATAAACAAGAATATTGACTTCTGTTGAATAAAGATACGAAAAAGTATAAAGGTAGTTGTCATTCTCACTTTTTTCAAAGTTTCACAAATCCTGTAACAACAAAGTCTAGGAATAAGATAGTGACTTCTACTGACTAGTAAAGTCAGTTTTCCAAAGAACACTTGGACACAGCTGAGACAATGCAACTGCTTTTATGCTGGTCTGCGTAGCTAGACAGGCGAGAAAGGAAAAGCATTTGCTGGAGTACATGTGTTTGATGAAGCCTCGAAAGCATATCCTCTGGGACCAATTCCTTCTCCAGCTCAGAGATATCTGATCTACTTGCTTCATTTGCTAAAAAAGCCCCAATGTTTATGCAATGATGACCTGGAAGCAAACTGTTATTTTCTCTAAATATTCTTTATCTACACAGTACATTTAAAAAGCACAATGACAGATAGCAAACCTCTTGATAACATTTTTCTGGACAGTTTATCACTGGATTTTTCCTTTTCTGTTTCATCTTTTGCAGGCTTTTCTTCTTTTTCAAAAGACTGTGACAACTGGATCTGAATTTTCTCCTGTCAAAAGTAAAAAATCAGTCATCACAGAAATTATTTCAAACAATACCTGCAGGAGAACTGTTTTGTACTATACCACCTGCAAAATAAAGAAGTAACAAGGAAAATAATTGCCTTCATGTTCTTTCTGATCCCACATGTACTTTATGCAACCACAAAATGAAATTATTTATCAGTAAACCAAAAACTATAGAAAAGGCATAGAAACTACCATACACATTTTCAATTTACACACACTTCCAGGCCCTGAATGCTATTTCAAAATGAATCCGAACTACCTTATTTGATACACATATGAAAATATTCGTTTTTCAGATGTATAAATTTTATACAGCTTCTAAATTTTTAAGTAATGCATCATCCACAATGCTTTTCCCCCCTCATTCTTCATAGTTCTTGACTATAAAAGCTTGTTTCAAGTTTCAATTTGGTTTATACAAAGAAGAAAAAAAATTAAAAACAAATGTTTCCATCTCAGACAGACCAGCATTCCCAGATCCACAAAAAAAGGAAATATTTAGAGTACAATATATCAAGGCAAAATTTGCAAACCTCACTGTCATCAAGGCTTAGATTCCTAACTTCCTGTATATTTTGACAGAGTAGCTTTGTGTGTAATCATCTCAAGATCCATGTTCTTATACAAGTAGATGAACTATCATAAAACCTGTTTCCCAAATACAGCAGAAAAGATCTTCCCTTTGAAATTATAGTGACATAATGGTCCCCTAAATAGTGGAAAATTGTGATTTGTTTTTCATGCCTCTTTACTAAGACTGTCAGTGAAGGACTAACATATTTCGGACAGCAAAAATCAGAGGAGGTAGGGGGAAATGGAGACACCATGTGTCTGAATGACTCCAAGAGCACGAGTGGCAAAGTCCTGTTAAGAGCGAGACTCCCCCATTACCTTTTATCTT
This sequence comes from Haliaeetus leucocephalus, assembly GCF_000737465.1. Classification (NCBI taxonomy): domain Eukaryota; kingdom Metazoa; phylum Chordata; class Aves; order Accipitriformes; family Accipitridae; genus Haliaeetus; species Haliaeetus leucocephalus. The sequence continues at coordinate 3,274,194 of NW_010972887.1, read as the reverse complement.
GACGTCCCTCAAATGTCAATTTTGCTCCCCCAGATGCCAACTGAGTTGATGCTGTCACCACCACCACCCTCCTGCCCCCGAGAACATCTGATCCTTCCCAACCTGAAGAACCTGCCTCTCATCCATTCTTGCCTATCACTCTGCTATCCTGCACCTAATCCCTTCCCATGCAAGTCTTCACTCTTCCTGCAAACCCATTCTTACCCATATCCAGGCACCTGCTCTAAGCTTCAGCTCGTGTGTCATTACACAGCCTTGATCTCACTCATGTAAGCTGGCCAGAGTTAAATATAGTCAGGATTCACCAAGGCTAAAGACTGTTTCACACGCAAACACATCCTTGCACAACCTGCAGTAATGCTCCTCCCTGCCCTAGCGCACCAAACTGCTCCCTACCTTTGTCCCTGCAGAGCTGGGCAACAGGAACTCTACACTAATGAGGTTATGGTTAAAAACTAGTTTCAATGTGCATTTGTGGAATAACAACTTTTTCAAATGAGAAAAGAAGTTTAGCTGGTAGTTTTATCAGCTCTCCCTTTCATTATGATTTTTTCCCTCACATTAAGTGTTCTAATTAAACTTAATTCATGAACACCCTGCAAAACAGCATTACAAATGTGAAGACTTCTCAGGGTTTATGAGATTATCTATAACCAAGTCTGATAAAAACCATTTCCAATCACTAATAATGAACTTTTGCATAACTGTTTCCTAGTCTTGAGAATTCACTTGGCTACAAACCTTAAGGAGTCCAAAACAAATCTTTGCATTCCTCACATCACTAACCTGAATAGAATTCAAATGAGCAATTTATTTGTCACTGCAAAGTGCATTACATCTACTGTTCACCTAGCAGCTGCGTGAAAGTTATTTGAAAAAGAAACATGTTTATGTTTTATTAAATTATTTCTGACTTGGATCCACCAATACCTTATTCTCTATTTTACAATAATACTCTACAAAACTACCAGTAAACTAAGGAAATTTTCATAGTCTGATTTTCCTTCACTAAAAAATTGAGTGACTACATATTCTAAACCCATCCAGAGTAAAAGCATACAGCAATAGTTTAGTCAAAGGATTTTAGCAAGTAATCATTTTCATACTTCTTTTCCCAATGAGAGCTAAAAAAAGGAATAGCCATCTGAACAGCCAGTTCTACTACCACCAATTCTACTTCAAAGTGTGATACAACAGAACTGTGCAGCAAAGGGCGCTTCCTTGTGATTTCATGCTATAAAAACTGTAGCATCTAATTAAATGTGACCTACTTGACTGGAAAGCTGCTGAAAAACCTTTTAACTTCTATTCCCCTAAAATTCTTTTAATCCCACCCTGTTTGTAGCAGGTCTCTGCTGGCGTACTGATTTAACTGACTCCTTGCTGTAACTCAGATCCTATCTGAAGTCCTCATTGTAGCAGAAGAAATTGTCACCAAATCCTGATTAATCAAGAAAAAGCCAAACAAAAAGCAAAAGCCCTAAAACCATCAAAACCTGATAAATTCCTCCAGCTTAAAACACTTGAGAAAAAGGCAAGAGTCAGGAAACATTACAGAATATTACTTAAAGACACTACGTCCTGGGGTCTTGGCTTTTTACCAGGAATCTCTAAAACCAACAACCTGAATTTACACAAGTCAGTATAAACTAACATTATAGACCCTGGTCTTCTCCGCCGACTCCCCCTCCTTTGGGTTGTTTTATTTTGCTAAAGAAGAAAAAGTTCAATTGTTTGAAGGTTTATTTACTTGTTACCCATAATAACAACTGTCATTCATATGAAAGCAGCCCTTCCTTAAAAAGAGCTGAAATGGATCATCCTTTGCTGGTGTTTGTACTTTGTATTAGAGCATACAGAATCAGAAGAACCCAAGCACCTAATATTTAGACAAAGGACGGCAAGAGAATAAAGAGTTAGTGTATTTACAAAGACAAAAGATCAAATAAATCAGTTATGTTCTTCCTCCTGCAAAAAACTGATAAGCTTGTACTTTCATAGCACCTTTTAGTAAAGGGTTGCCAGTGCTTTTTAACAATTAAGGCTTAAAAATTTGTGAGCATTTACCTAGGTTTCTCAGTACGAAACAGTATCTTTCTTCATGTTGCAATTGCTCAAGAAAATATAAACAAGTGTATCAGAAAATAAATTGATCTGCTTGAGACAATTTCTCTAGTCTGTCAACCTCTTTCATTATAGTCTTCTGAGGAGAAGCAGCCACCAGTGGCAGCAGTGCCTTGCTAAGTGACTTCCACACCTGCACACACCTAGGAGTTTTACCTTGCTAAGAGCTGCTGTACACACTAGTGTGGAAGGGGTGACTAACAAACAGTCACAGGCAAGCCTCCAGAGTTATCCCAAAACTCACACCAGTTCCTAGTTGAGTAAGTATATTTTTCGTCCTATCAAGGCTAACACTTTCTAACCATTAAAAATGTGGATTCTTCAAGTGTTACCAGCAACTTTATCCTGAATTTTATTCTTCTTAACTCTTAAAATCCGTTTTACTTAGGAACACAAAACTGGAAGCCATTTTTCAGTTGCAATCACTGATACAACACCGCAGTGACTTTTCCAGCAAGGGGAAGTAATCACAGAGGTTATTCTCGTACTGCTAGTGAGGGCTGGGCAAGACAGTCACTTCACCTAGCGACCGGACCTCCCACATGTCTGAAGCACAATTAAAGCATACACATCATGCTTGGAAGTGTGGGGCTTGAGGCAGCCAGCAGCTGTTTGGTGCTCACAGAAGAAGTCTTCCATGCCATTCCCAAAGATTCTTTGGGAAAGAAAGCAAAATGGGTGAAGGAATTGCCTGTATGAATTGTTACAAGGGGTCATGGAAGACCTGTGCCCCATAGGATGTGCACTCCAGTGTCAGAACTTGCAACAAATTCTTACTTCTAACTCTTCTCTTCAACATGTATTTCTCCAGTCTACAGGGAAGAATTAAATTTGTTCTCTCAATCATTTGGATAGTTATTGGGATTCATAAGCCATTTTTTCTAGATTACCATTTCTAAAGAAAACTCGGAGCTAGATCTAATTTTGTTTCTTAATATACAAACTGGTTTACGATATTCCTTTTGTAGAAACTTAGATTATGACACAATTCAATTCATTCTATAGAACTGGCCTCTACATCTCTTCTACTACTGCAATAATTCCTTTCAAGAACCTTGCAGTATGCAGCTAAGGATCGATTCCAGAGGACATGGTAACAAATGCCATCTGCAGAGAATGCTTATTATAGATGTCTGACTTTAAACCATTAAATACATGGTGTTGTATAGTGCTGGAGATTTTAAAAAATCCTAATGTCTCTTACGTTTGAAATATACTGTGGATGAACAGCCCATCAAATTAGGATTCTCTCTTCCTATAATTACAGTGACTGAAAAAGTTAAACCCTACTTCTTCAGACTAAACATCTAAGCCTGAACTCAGTCAATTTTGTTAGTCTTACACAAAACATTATGACAGGGTTGTAAATCATTGTAAATAGCATTAGCTTTTCTGTTGTCTTTTAACCTCTTACTCTGCAGTCTATACCAATCTAAGACTTAATTTTTCATCAAATTAACAGGCCCAGTTTCAAATTTTCTCTAGTCAACTCTTCAAATACTGGCATATTAGTGAAAGACTATGAAAAACACTATTTTCTCAGTTTTCCCAAGAAAAAAAACCCTAGATACTTCGTGGTTCAATCTTACAAAATTTTAATTAGCTTGACAAATGCCTACATTGGTTCTCAACCTCCCTCCCTCCACAAAACTGAATTACCACTCCCCCAGCAAAACCCCCTCACGCTCTGCTATTCTACTGGTTCCTTCTGCTTCTTAAAAGTGAGACTTTTCACAAAAAGACAGTTTAGAAGCTTTTCAAATAACAGCAAGATAAGTCAACATGCTTTATGAGTAAGCCACTAAGAACCATTTCAGTTTCGTTAGGAGTGGAAAAAAAGAAAAGCATTTTGAAGCCCCACATTCATACATACACAGAATTAAAACCAGTAATAGTATTTTGCTCTAAAAATACAGACTGGTATGAAGGTAAAGTCAGGAAAGCTAGATTTTGTTTTAAATTCTCTAAGGTATTTTTACATATTTTGTCCAGCACTTAGGAACTTTCTTAAGTGTGTTATATCATCGTCATAGATCAGTCTTCAGAAATACTTCAGGCATGTGTTAATAGAACTACCAGCAATTATGATTAATATGCAGGAATCCAGTTAAAGCACCAGAACTTACAACTGTTTAAATTTTCTATATATAAAAAGCCAATAAATTATGCTGCATATTAATCATCATTTTGCTGTCTTAATGATGGCAGACAGCACTTCAGCAGTTTAAGACTGCCTCAAGTGCACTGTAACACTAGAAATTTGAAACAACAAAACCCCTCTTCCCCATATAGGAACCATTATAGTTCAGAAAAAGAAAGCAGCAAATTCTTCATCTGATACTATCTCCTCTATAAAGCTATATTAAAAAAAAATTAAAATTATATGATGTCTGCATATTTAAAGAGTACCGAAAAGATTTTCTTCTGAACAGTTAAGTTACTTCAAATCGTTTCAGAAACTTCAGTAATGTGATTTTTACCTGGAGGTCCTGTGATATTTCAGCTGTGGGAGGTGGTGGATATTCTTCACATACAGCAAGGCTCCGAACTAACTTTAACTTTGTGTTTGACTAAAGGAAAGTATGTAAAATTAAAAACTATGGCTTATAAAAATGATATAAATATACCATAAGCCGTTATTTTTCCATTCATTTTATGTAAAACAAAATGGCCGAAAACTGCATTTTTAATATTTTTAATAGAATAAATAATTTCCTCTAGGATGAAAATACCCAAGCAACTGCAGCTTTTGAAGGCACTATCAGCACAATAGAGCACATCTAATGAAAAGTAAATAAAATCTTTGGGAAAGTGTTTCTCTCCATAACAATAAAAAGCCACCAAAAATATAAAGGCAAACCACAAAAGCAGACAACTAGGCAAGACAAAAATCCAACAGAATAAAACAAAGCTTCAATGCCAAAAAATAAAACTAAAGGCACTTTTCACAAAGTAACAAAGCTTCATCAAGCATGAAGGGCTTCCTTAGCATGCCAGCACACAAGTCTACTGTACCTTCGACCTTTTTGCTGTCTGTCCAAAAGACTGCACTGGCCGCTGAATGATAGGCACAACAGAAAAGGTTTATATTAAACTTAATAGTACAATTTTATTAATGCAAAAGTCTGTATAAGAGCAAGCTTTAACAGTTATTACTGACATGATGGTCAAATCTATGAAAGGAACAGCATGTGCTTTTGACTGAAGGATTATATCCTCTCCCAATTTCATCGTGCTTGTCCTTGATTTCTCTTCTTCATTTATCAACAATAGATATTACAGGAATATAACAGGAAGCAAGCATTATTCTTGCTCAGTAAGATCCAAGCAGTTTACTCTCTCAGTCACTCCTACAGTTTAAATTCTCATGTCCTAATTTCCTTGGCAACATGACATGGCTTTTATAAACTTTCTTCCTATTCCTGAAACCTACCTGAAAAAATAATATGGGGGGAAAAAAAAAAAGACAAAAAAAAAAGCAGCATTGCCTCTACCAGGGAACAGATGATGACCTATCATAAGCAGGTTAAAACATGGGGTTTTTTCTTTCATCTTGGGACTTATGAAAGCAGACTTTAAAATGGGCCACTGGTCAATTTTTCTTTAATTTAGTAACTTACCATGCATTAATATGCTTTCCCTCCTCCCAGAGCCATTTTAGTTATATACTATGCATTCATTTGCTCTTTCTACTCCCAGATCCCTTCTTCTATTACTATTGTTTCTTTTAAGAAGAAGCATTACCAGAATTTTACTACAGTACGCATGATTGAAAGGTACATTTGAATCAACAAAAGTGTTTAACAATTCCTTAACTGCATAGTTAAAACTAACTCAACCCTCTGTGACAGTTACACAGGAATAGAAGCACTTACAGTGGCATAACATAATTTAAGTATTGGTTTCACTGTAGAACTAAAACTGATGAATAGACAAGCCTTTAACAGAACTGGTTTTACTGAGCACAGGCCTAATATTTGTAAGGAAAAAGTAACACTGGTAATATAATTTCAAATGTTGTTTAATGGACAATATTTCCTCCTTTATGAAAGGGGTATCCTTTCAGAAGGAAACTAAACAAAAACTCTGTTTAAAAACCACATAAAGACAGCCCTCCCTGCCCTAGGATCATAGGAGCAGATGTCTATCAAGTGCCTTAATTTCTAGCAGAACATATATGTTGCTAAAAAGAACACCTAACCTACAGTAAAAGGTTCTACCACATAAAGGCAGAAGAACCGCTATTTCTCCAGTTTTCTCAAGTCCCAAATGTTTTTTTTGGATGTTGCACCAGCTTAGCTGAAAAGCAGCAGAAGGGGTGCTCATTTAAGCTCATTTCACTATATAACAGGATTTTAAATAGCAGCACTGAAAGCTAACTGAACTCATCATCAGTTTTGTAAAGGAAGCTTGCTGAGATTTTGAGCAGCAAAGACAGTTCAAATGTTCTCATACTTGGAACAATACAAAGACTTTAAGTTTTGCTGTTACCTGCAAAATATTTTTTTTCTTTCAATCAGCTATGTTGAAAGCATACATTGGATATTGAAAGCTGGCACTCTGCATATCCCTGGCAAAGCTTCTATTATAGCAAGCTACAAAACTTTCAAGAACTGGATGATTTCCCAGCCTCATATCAATTACTCCAGCATCAATTATCTTAGGCGGGTTCAAATCAAGTAGTGCGAACTTAAAATCAAATCAGCACTGCCAGTGGAGTCCTCAGTTCACTGTCAAAACAACAGGCAAAAGAATCTATGCTTGAGCAATTGTTTACCCTTCCCAAAATTTTGGAAGCTTTGAAGCCAGTATATAACTGAAAAGAGTATATGGAAGCAAATACCTCAGATCCACCACTGGGGGGGGGGGGGGGTGAAGGCAGGGCAGGGTGGGGAGGGGACGGGAATCAACTTAGTTATACAGGACTTAAGACGTTGTAAACTAGCCAAACAGAATTTCTAATACTGTTAACAAAAACTTTACACTTAAGTTACTGCTCACTAGTTAGTTAAGACATACATATTTCAATTATTTTTAAAAATGATTTAAAAAAAAAAACCACCAACAAACAAAAAAACACAACAGAGAAGAGACTGTTGCTGGGAAGCTGGAACCGTATCATAATTAAATTTAATTAAAAACTGTACAAACCACGTATCTCCTCCTCACCTTACCTCAGTAAAGTCTCAGGAATCCATTGCAGCCAAAACTCAAGCATGCTTGTCCATGCCAGATAAAGCAAAGCAAATGCCTCAAAATTTAATTGAGATATTGAAATGATCTAGTATCAAATCTGAATTCTTCATAAGAATGTTTAAAATGAATGTGATTTTCGGATTTCAATCACAGTAGGACAAGTTTGATGGTACATTCCTTTAAGTGTTTTACATGTGTTGTATCTCATCTTCCATTTTGCTTGCAGAATCACAGTTCTGTTTCCAGGTTGGAAAGGCAACCCAACTGACACTGTCAATTATGCTGCATTTAAAGATTTTTTTTTAAAGATAGGTGTTTGCAACCTATGGGGAATAAGTTCATCAAAACAATATAGGACATTCAGGGTAGTAAACTAAGGTATTTGAATACCATGGTGCTCAATTTCATGAGCACCTGACAATTTTTAGGGACCAAACCCACACCAATAACACTAGGGAGAGATGGGGGGCCACTGTAGGAGGAAGATTCTCCCTTTACTGAAATGACTCAAACCTCAAAATTACACATGAGATAAGTATCATCCCACCCATCATATTAAGACCTGTTATCTAGAAACAACTGCCTTGTAAAACAATCCTTTGATAGGCATGGATTCCTTGCTTTCCTGCATGACTTTAAGGATGTCAAAACTTGAAATACAAGCCCCCACATCCAGCTGTAACTGTAAAGAATAAGCACCACACACCTGACAGGTAAGAAGCACTAGAATAAATCTGGTATGGCTGGACTGCAGGGACAGCTAATGTGAGAAAAGGCCTATGATGTAAGGTCTGCACCTGGAAATACAAAACCTAAAGTCCTGTTACATCAACAGTAACTGCACTCATCAACAGTAACAAAACTTAGAATCTGTGCCCAATCATCTTCTTCTCAAGCAAAACCACGCCAGCTGAAGATAACTACATTTCCACTGCAATTCCAGGACAATAGGTAGTCAATGCATGTTGCAGCTGTTAATGCACATTTTCTCTCTTTTCAGGTCTGTGAATTTTAGTTCTCTCCTAATTTCTCTGCATTTACTAAGTTTTGCTCCTAGAGAGCAACTTTATGTTCCCCATTTGTGAAAAACAATTTATAGCTACTTTAGAATATGTAATCATTAGTGAGTGCAAATTAAGCAATTTCTTTATATTTGCAGTTCTCAAAGACTTTTACTGACTTGAGAAAACACTGTGTTAATGACAGCAAGATTAAAAATAAATTTATGCCCCATTTAAAGTCATTATGGGCATGATTTCAAGACAGTCTTTAAAAGCAAGTATTCCAAACAATTGCATAATGAAAAGAATGATTAGGGTTTTGTCTCAAAAAAAAAAACCCCAAACCAACTAACAACTTGTAAGACCAACTACTATGCTTCATTTCCAACTACAAAATAAAAAGGTAATTAAGATAAGAGTTTGCCAAACACATATAATCATATACATCCAGGCTTTCAGTAGGAGTAGTCGCCTATTTAATTTTTTCCTAATTACCTCCATACATCACGTATATTAAATACAAAGTAAAGATCTGGAGTTGTTACACACCTTCCTCTATCATCACTATGCTGTCTAAACAAGTTGGATAAAAACAGGTCAGGCACAAGATGGCAAACTTAGAAGTGTGATAGGTTTTTGGAGAAGGTACTACATCTATTTCTGAAGTACCCTTTGGACATTTCAGAAGACAGGCATGACATGAGAGACCTGAACAAAGTGTTCTAAGGACATTCAGTTTCTCACTTTTCTTCTAAATTAGGTCTCAATTTTAAATCCAGTTAAGGGCTACAGTCCTAACAACCACAGGTAGCTTTGAAGACTGAAGGAAAGAACAGCATGGTCTATGGTTACTTGCTGTCCTGTATTAGTGAGTAGTGACAGCAATTTTCCAGGAAACAATAGAGGAAGACTGATGGAAAAATAGTTTCCTCATTGGACACAGAAGTATTTTAAACAGTTCAAAAGTAACCAAACAGAATCTGCCCAATCATCTATCTACTAAAAAGTATTAAGTCACATATTTTGGAAACAAAGACAGGTAAATCCTGACAAGACCAAAACAGCTGGGGAGGCAGCAAAGAAAGGCTTCAGAGAACTCAAGCTGTGGAACACAGAGAAAACAAAGCTTTGTGCTAGTACGGAGGGAAGAAACTTGTAGGAAGAGAGACGTCTAGTTGCTAAGTAAAAAAATTAAGCCAATTCCTCCAAAGGACAGCGATATCTGCTTAATTAGCATAAATCCAAAACAGATATACTCACTTAATACATTTGCATTGCCCATATCATATGGTGGATGCATACAACTCCTGCATTCACGCACCAGTCTCCATCCTTCCGTGAGGCCTTTTTTGTTGGTCATATTTTGGTTTTATTCTCCACAGTTTGCAAGTGCTTTTCCTGATACACAGTGATATGCAGCTTGCTTTCTCTCAGTCGTTTACTGCCTTGGCCATCATCATCCCATCAAGGATCTTAAATCTACTTATTAATGGTTATTTTTCAGTGCAGAGATGACAGCATTTAAGACTAACATTCTTCTTCCCCCCAAACCCCATACTGCATGGATTGTAGAATAAGAACAAACCTCCTTTTCCGGATTATACATAAGCCAACATGAATTGTTATGGAGATATTAAATATTTTTGGGTTTGGAAAAAAAAAAAAAATCTTCCTAATAATGAATAGAAGGCACTATCCTGTAAGATAAATCCAGGCTGTTTGTTTAATTTTCTGTCAGTATTTCCTGACATGTTAACTTTGTAACAGCAATCCTTAGAGCAGATGAAGTATTGCCTGTCTCACCACCCAGTGACAAAGGCAACAAACTTCAGACCCCATATTCTACCTAATTCAGAATTAGTATATTGTCACCTGACCTGGATAAGATTAACAGGTGGGAGACAACAGTGACTGGTGAACCAACACCTTTTTGATTACAAAAACTACCAAAGTGCTGACATGCACATGACTTGGGTAAAAGTACTTTTCAGATGAGTGCCTCTTGTTTCCAGTTCCATTTAAGAGTTACTTCATGGTCACCTCAAAATACGGCAATTCAAAAACCTTCCCTAATAATCTGTGTATCAATTATACTACTCTCACACTGCTTAAAGAAATTGGGAGCGCTAGCCACGTACTCTAATAAGATATTTTTCTCATTCATATTGTACCTCCAACGGTGTATGCAACAGCAAATAGGTTACTAATGCACAATATCTCAAAGTAATCTGGAATTCAGAGCCACAGTTACATTTCAAAATATAATCACCAGTTTCTGGAACCATGAAGATCCAGAAACATACCTGAATTCAAACCATGATAGGTTTAGACAGAGGAAAGGTCATAGCCTGTTTCTTACTCAGCTGTAAAGAAGTTAGAAATCAAATGATAACTGTACTCAGGAATATTATTGTAGTTTACAAATAGATATGAAACCTATTAAGCATTTAGCTACTAGCTAGGAAAGCCAGAACCAAGCCCCATACAACTCCCACCCCCCAACCCATCCTCTGTTATACTCAATTAGTAAACAAAAGAACACAACAAATTCCAATCCTCTGATAATCTTCTCTAACATTTCTCAGCAAATCCTTTGCTCTTTTTCCCACCACTACAGTAACATTTAACCTGCACTTAATGAAAAGCAGTACATCCAGTGAAATTTCACCAAACTACTTAATCATCCATTAGTTAAAAACTTGCTGACCACTCTACTGTTTCCTGAAGTTTTGTTTACTATGGACAGGCCAAAATTTTAGTTTTGTATTTTAGCATAAAACACGCTTTCAGTGAAAAATATATGACATAGATATTTGCACTAGCAGCTACCACAGTACACGTGACATTAACTTTTACTGATTTCAATTGTTGCAAAGGGCTTACATTAGCAAGGTTCCACTTTGTAATTGACTGTCTTCCTACCACTCTGCAAATCAACATCCTCAGCCTACAAACACGTTTTTTAATTACACTACTCATGTAACAGCAACGTTCTGATTCTGATGGAGACTCCTGGACACAATGCTAACATCAACACTAAATGGAGACAACAGCAAAGCTGTCTCCATCAAACGGCCTTCATTACACAGTTGTTCAGTTCACCTTGCGTATGCTACGTAATTATTTCAGCCACCAGCTATTACTCCTGTACAAGAACAAAACCAAGTAACCAACCCCCTCACCAAACCCCACAGCCATTGACAGCACCAACAGATTAATTTCTCTAGACTGACTATACAGCAACATTTGTTTGCAGGAAGGCAGATTTGCCACTTGAGTCTCATAGAAGTTTCCACACTAAAATGTGTTGAATGAGATTTGTTGAATGAGAAAACGTGAATGAGATTTTTCCAAATTACTGAACTGTATGAAAATAAACAAACCTTAAATTAATTTTTAAGCCTCACTACTAGGACATTCCATTGATTAAAGAAAATACCACCTCAGCTATAACATCTAGCAGTTTTTCAGTAGCAGTTATTTCTCACATGTCACAGGAGAAGTATTTCATTTTAAGGATTTATTTTTTCCATAAAATTATCTATTTACACTGATGCCAGCCTTAATAAAGCCAGCAGATATTAAAGTGTAAAACTGTATTGTTATTACGGTGGTCTACAAGATTTATTTGGAAGCAATTTAACATAGCAGATAGAGCTTACTTCACTCAGTGGAATATTGAATTGTTAGTCTTGAACAGAACTACTCCCAAAAGAACCTTTCACTCAATTCTCAATAACAAGAATCTAATAAGCTACTGTCCTGTTTTTGCAATCCACAAGAGAATACTGCCGTATTCATATCCCAATCAGGATTTTTATCAGAAAATTGTTTATTATTAACCCACAGACACAAAATTCCTATAGAAAACTCATTTTTGTCAAACACAGTCTTCTGTGTTTTCTCTTAGAAATTTGCCCCATTTTCTAGGTTGCGCCAGAAAATTTCAGTTGCTTTCCTTAACTCCTCACCTCATCTAAGACACTTACAGTCTTCAGTGACCAAGTGGACAGCCTCAGCCAGGAGTTAGCTAGTTTGTCCCATGTGAAAGAGACCCGTCTTTCAGGACTCTTGAGCATAAACACTAACTGCACAACTAAACCTCAGAGGTATTAAATCTGCTGCCTAAATCCTTAACCCATCCTTATTGGTGTGCTCTCCTTTAGCACAAGATATTTTCATACTATTTCCCCTGCCTCCTTCTCACTTGAAATTTGATGCCACAATGTCTTTATAGGTGCATCTCCCACCTCGCAAAGGCCATTCATTTATATGCATCAGCTCTTCAGTGTATGCATGAGGTCTGCCTAAGCTTTCCTACCTAATAAATCACATACCAAAAGTGTCAAGCGGTGAAGAACGGAGGAAAAGGGAAGGTATGGGGAATACTAGCTAGCAGCCAAGACGGGAAGATAGCTCACCAGCTCACTCTGCCATTGATGTAGGGAGAAGGAGGCTGAGGCTGGACCTTCTGCTGGTGGCTAGGGCAGGACCCAGACCTAATGGCCTCAGAAGCTCTGCTGACTTGATTCCTCTGACACCTGGGGATTTGGATTACCTACATCTGATTACTTTAGTCTTATGCTGTACAGGTCTGCTGTAAAAGTTACACCTGAGCCACCTGTAAGCTGCACATAGCTCAAGAGCCCTAGATTGGTCACCCCTACTCAGGGCAGACACGCTGAGCTGTGCTGTAGTGCTTCGTTCATACAAGCAACACTCAACATTTTAGTGTTTTGGTCAAACCACACTATTACTATACAGCATATTCTTAACACAGCCCAGTCTCTGAGACTTTGTCAGGATTCAGCAACAATAAACACAGCTTGAGTGCCGAGTTTTTCCCTTGTTCTGCTACACTGAAAAGACTCAACTTCACATGTGAGCTCAGGAAAACACAAATATGGACAAATTGCCTGGTTCCCATTAAAACCGCTCATGTACTTCAAACAATTAAAAATGACTGACTCTCATAGTTACGTGAATATAAACAGAGAAGTGGGGCAAAGGAGGAGAGAGGAAGCAATAATCATCCTACTTGCTTCCCTAACACTGGTCAAGTTTTCCTGACCTGTACCAAAGAAACACGTAAGAGGATCATGAGAAAGGGAGAAGAACAAGACACAGACTTATTTAACATGATATATTAGTGAAAAATAAAGTGAAAAGCTTCTTACCGGCATATTGTTTTTGCTATCAGGACAATTTTCATCCTTTTCTGCTTGAATCTGCTCCTGACTTCCTGATTTTATAAGGTTTTCAACTGGGTCTGTATCTTTAAATTCACCTTCTGAACCCTTCATTGCATCGGTTTCATCTTTTACAGTAAGAATATCAGACATCCTCATTAGAAAAGGTTATTTTAAAATTCTACAAGAAATATGGAACCTTTAGGACAAAGAAAAAGCAGATCACTGAGTAATTTTAAATTAATTTTAAAAAATTACATACCAAAATAGCTGCCCAAAATAAACACGATTTTGCTGCAAAAAGGATTCCCCCTCCTGTTATGATATTTTTTCCTGCCTTGTATCAGAGGGAGAGAGTGATCATTTTCTTTTTAACCACTTTTACCAAGAGGCTTATAATAATAGACATCTATACAAACAAGAACTAAGAGCTATGCTATAGGATAGCGCTTGCAGATTTTCCATTCTGTATTTTGAAATAAACACCTGAGCATTCAGATACTCCAAATCAAACTAGCTTCCAACAGAAACAAACGAAGCTTTTCTCGTTTGAATGGAAAAGAGAATTGCATATAGATTTATTTTAAAAGGGTTGAAAGTAAACAGATGAATCATAATGCGCCAAGTGTGCAAACGTTCATAAATTTCATTAAAACTTTGAAGTTTCCTAGTTGCCAGGTAACAACTGGAAAAGTTCCGAATGCAGGAACTACCCTACCTACTAAATGTCATGAAACTAGTCTTCATAAAATTAAGCACACTCTCAAAAGCAATAAGAAAGAAAGAAAGAAAGAAGGAAAGAAAGAGCTTTTGTAATTAAGATAATAACAATCATTATCAGTAATTATAACATATAAAAATAGTTTTAAATACTATATGAAGATAACCCTAAAAAAATTAAAGCTGTAACAGAACCACCCCAATTTTCCCTAAGAAAGACTTCTTGTCATTACTCAGCTACAGTGCAAGATGTAAACACAAAAATTTTCCATTTCTTAAAAGAAACAAAGAATAAGATCTGAATGCTTAAAGTCCTACATAGAAAACAAATAACAATCAACTAACATTATGGAAAAGTCTAATTATCTGATTTAATACCTGATATGTCCTACAGTTTGGGGATTGTGGTCTCCCACAAAAATAAAATAAAATAATCCAGAGTTCCTTTTCACAGTTGTCAACCAAGATGTCAGTTGTAATGAACCATCTGGAATCTGGCAGGAGGAGTCCCATGTCCTTATCCCCAGTGTAGAGTCCTGGACAGAACTATGTTGTCTTGAATCAGCAAGAACATCCCTTTCGAATGCCTAAAAATCAACAAAGGAAATACATGATACTTTTATATTTGGGGCAGGATGGGAGAGGGAACATGATTACTTAAGTTTTTTGGTGTCATCATTTCAAGGAAAAAAGCACAGAAGAAATCAGCATTTGTCATATCTGTTCATTGGACTCGCTTTATATAGCAGCAATAATATTTTTCATTAAACTTCCAAGATATTTCTGTATTACAGAGTCAACAAGTAGTCATAATAAACATTTTGTTGGCATTCCTAGTGAAACCGTTTCTATAAACAAGCAGGTATCTTCCAGAAGAGTCTGAAAAGACAGTTTGAAATAAGCAGCCCAGCAGGTGTGGAGGAGTAATAGGCCATGAAAGCTCACAAATGCATAGCAGCATTTTTCTCTTTGTCATCGTTAATAATCTACAAGCACAACACATAACCAATAATTCAGACAACTTGAATTACAGAAGACAATTTTATTTTATTCAACAAAGTAATTGCCCTTGAATGAGGTTTTACAAATTTCTACAAACCTGACAATGTTCCATCTTCCCTCTTTCTCAAATTTGCCTTTCCAAGAAATAAGTGGTATCACCACTCACAAGGAAGCATGCATTTGAAGTGGTAGACAACAGACATCTAATAGCAAACAAAATGTAACCTATGAACATAGCAAAAATATCCTAAAGCAAAGAACACAAATAACTATCTTTCAAACCTGCGAAAGATACACTGAAATAAAATAGCTGAAAAGGATCTCTGTATTGCATTCTCCAAACAGTTTTCTCATGACTAGTCAGGGGCTTATAAAACCAGCACAAATGATAATAAACATCAAGAACACCTTCTGTCACCTCAGTTGAGCTACTTAATTTCCATGTAACATGATAGAATTGTTTCAGGAAAACAAAGAAGTGAAAAAGAACAGAATTGTTTGAAGTGAAATGAAGAAACAAATGAGACATTTACACCATGTTTATAACCACAATAATGTGGTTTAATTGATGTAGGTGAAGAATCTGAACTAAACTGTTCTCCTTCAAAGTAAAGCGTTGCACTACATGCAGGAAGAAAGGATGGAAAGACAAGTTGTGCAAGATCTTAATGTCTCCAACAAGTTGCTTCTTAGCTGAAAGAATACGAAAGCATTTAAGCATTCTGAAGTATGAGGTCACTAGAAAGCAAATAATATCAAAATTACAAGGTCGGGCTATGACAGTGCCCAGCCTTCTATCAGTTTTAATGTTTTGTCAAAACAAGAGAGTTTAATATAAAATAACATAAGAGAAAACTAGCTAAATATAATACTGACTTTACATGAGAGAAAAGCCATATCCTGTTTGAAGAAAAACCTGCAGAACTGAAGATGGGAAGTAGGATTTACAATTAAGCAAAAGAAAGCAAGTACTTTGTATTATCTACATTCCACAACAGTATCACCAGCTTGTATTCAAACTGTTTTGTATACACATCAGGATACTGCAATCTCTTGATCCCTTCCTGGAAAACAACTATAAAAACAGCAGAAAGCAACACTTCACAAGATACGTGCACATAAAGAATGAAGAATAATGTACTTCCCCCACTCCCCCCTCCCCCAATAAACCCTGCAAAAGAGATCTGGGTAAGAAGAATTTTAAATTATCGTTTAAACAGCGTATAGCATTTAACGCATCTTCCTTTAGTGCTACAATATTTTAATACATCGTAAATAGTTACAACTCTGAGGAGAACACCTCATCATCCTGCACTACTCCCTCAATGTGACTGAGAAGACTGTGATGGCAGGGAGCAGCAGCACAATGGCCCACAGACTTCCAGGTTTCCTTGCAGCTGAGATTAACGCCTGACTACAATTGCTCTTCTAGATCTGAAGAAACATACAGTTTGATAAGAGATATGAGATACTATAGACATTTTGACTTAAATCTTGCTGCAAAGAAGTATGGAAAAGAAAGATAAAAGATGGGCTGTGATTCAGGCCTGTATAAGACCCTATACACTGAATCTAATGGAGGGGAAAGGATTATAGGTGAAAGAACAAATTGGAAATAAAAATGTGCAGAAATGCAACAAAGGATATGCAGTACTGTTTGGTTGTTGAGTTAGTTTTTCCAGACAATCCAGATGGTGATTTAAGACTTATGAAGAAGGTCAGATTAACAACCTTTACTGTAAACAAGACTTGAATAGAGATGCTGTTTGTTTTTGTTGACTGACATATGATTTGTATTGTATTTAGAGAAACGTTAAAAAAGATTAGTCTGAAGACAGGAAAAAAAAACATTTCTGTCCAGTTGCAAATATAATCTTGGAAATTAAGTGTAATTTAATTGCTACTCCCTAGACAAGTCACAATGTAGTAACTGTAACCAACATCTTTAAGTTTTTTCTTTAATTTGATCAAACTCACTAAGGGCTCCTGTCCCTTTGCAACACATTTAAAAGAAAACAAAAAAAGCTACCTGCATACTCAGTTAGCGAAACTCATGCTGCAAACATATTTTCTTGCCTATGCCAATCCAGAAAACAGATGCACAAGGAAAAAGTCCTTGTATTTTCTGCAGCTTAACTGTAAAACTACTTATAACTTGTTATTAACAGACTTTTCACCTGCAGATAGATTTAAAGCCTGCAGATTTCGTGCTACGTAACCTACAGTAAAAGGGACAGAATCGAGGAAAAGCTGTGTAGTTTCAATTCACATGAAATAATACCTATTTTTAGGTTTTACAGAATGTAGCTGTTTTGAGTCAACTGGAATCACTGTATGCACACCCACAAGTAAATGACAAACCCTGTGCTTCAGATTAACAGCAAGACACACAAAATAGACGAATCTTTGCTTACCTGAAAAAAAAAAATTTTTTTTTTTTTTTTTTTAAGTAATAACAGCCATAGATTCATTGAAATCGTAATGCAACCTTGTGTTTGTGACCCACCATAGTGAGTTTCTAGTACTTGGATAACATTCCATCCCCAAAGTTTCCTCTAATTCAGACAATTTTCATAGGTGAGAAATTTTGGTTCTAGTTTCTAAACTTGCACGGATTGGATTAAAAAAGACTTGAGGAATTTTATGTGCTGCGTACAGCCCATCCTTATGCATCCCACCTCCCCATATATTTGGTTATTAATTTCTTGTGTCCCATGCAGGACAGGAAAAAGAAGAAAGCAAGAAAGTAAACCTTAGGACTTGCTCTACTGTCTGGAGAGAAAATAGCTTTTAGTAAGCAAACTGATTAAGTTGATTTACACCAAATCCCAACATTGGCCATAGATTGGATGGCAATATAGACCAATATAGGTTAGCAGATTTTAATATGAGGGACATGATACCTCTGCCCTAAAATTATCCAAACAGTTGAAAGGACTGAATATTAGGAATAGAAGAACATAACCTGGTTTTGCACTTAAAAATTCAAGTAGCTAGCAACAGGTCTCATGAAAAAAGCCTTCCAATGTTACTGTCTTTCATAGGTGACAACAATAGGCACCTACTTTAATAGGCAGGAAGTACAAGGACTTGGATGTAAGAATGGAGGATAACATGTCATATTTATCTTCTTTAACCTTCAGGATTGCTGTCCCCATCTGAACACTTATTGTTGAAGTGTATGCTCTTCCCCTTCTTCATTATATTGGTTACACTATACCACCACCATTCATCCTAAATTCTATTAATTCTCTTTCTGAGAAGTGGTAACCACTTTGTCTAGGCGACTATTCTGAATGTGCCCCTTTTCAGAGGGAAACCTGTTATTATCAGCTGTGAGGTGGAAGCCTAGTACTATGTAGGCAAGTGCTTTTCAGTCAGAAAATCATAAAAACTGTCAATACGGTGTTCTCATTGCTTTCTTTTGCACAACTCAGAGGAGAAGTGATAAAAAAGAAGACATCAAGCAAAGCCATTGCTGAGTTTTATGACAGAAGCCTCCTGAATCATGATACATGGAAAACCACTGGGTCCTTTGTTTCAGGTTCAGACTTGAAAAATCATCATATGCAAACCTACTAAATTGACTTGTAATGAGTGAGGATATTTCTGGGAACAGGATCTACTCAGCTTAATCCAATTTCCCTAATAGGCATCAAGACTTCCATCTCCTTGTTGGCAATGCAGATAGGAAGTTTTGCTCTGCCCATGACAGAAGAAATCGATTCTTTCTCGTTTAAAAAGGAGGTAAAAGACAGAAGGTGATTTTTGTTGTTGTTTTGTTCTTTGTTAAAGCTATTATTGATATCATTGCTGTCAAAAAGACCCCAGGAACAGCTGTCAAAATACCTGGTGTCAATCAAATTCAGGACAGGAAATTGGATTAGAAAGGTGGGGGTGAAAAATCTACACTCAACATGCAAAGTGGACAGACACATTGTCAGTGGAAAAGTAAAATGAAAATTTATTTCTTAAACAGGCTTCTGTTCACCAGACATTTCAACAGAATTCCTGCACAGGTCTAAAGAGTATTCATTGTTGTGGACGATATGCACCTACCTCATTTTTACTACGATCATAAGTAGTTTACCCCCTAACCTGACAGTCAAAATCAGTCAGTGCTAAATTCCCAGTGAGGCTTGTTCTGAGTCATTCAGAAATCTCCAGACTGTATGCAGTGCCTTGTCTCATCTCAACATTTGTTCTAGTTACATGTAAAGCTGTACATCTCTTCAGAAGTTGCTTTAACTTTATTATCCCAGCACTAAAGGCTGGAACTTAATTATCTGTCTGTATTCTCCCTGAAACCAGACCAAGTTTATGTGAAACAGTACAGAGAAAGCCATGCTTGCTGTACTGTTAGAATTTAAACAAGAGAAAGCAAAAACAATCAATGTATTAAAATTTGAAGCAGGAAGCAGCACTAGCTGTTTGTCTATCCCAGCACCAGAAGGCTAGCAACCACGGGAAAGACAGATGAGATACAGGACCAAGAAGCAGCTGGGGGTGGGGGGGGAAGTAAACATTGAAGCACAGAGACAGGCAGTAAGAAAGTCTGGTATTTGCCCCAGCTTTTTACATACGCCTGAAAAATTTGTATAGTTTTGTTAAACTTGTTATATAGTTTCCATATGCTAAAGTGAGAAGAGATACAGACAGAAACTGATTGTCTGATACCTCTAGATTTCCTGTAAGCATTCCTACAACACTTCGTACTTCCAAAGTCTTTCACGTCCTTCAGAAAAGCAGTCCTAGGGAAGACGAACACAGGATGTAATACAGAAGACTTCTAACCAGCAGTCAGGAATCCTCCATTCACAACTACGAGAACCAACTTCATAATCAGACTAAGTGAAGAGGCTGGGAACATGCTCAAAACAGTGGGGATAGAGTTGAGAACAAACTATATTAATCTAACAAAAAGATATCTACAATTAAGACATTTTTGCTGTTGCTTTCGTTACATTGTATTTCTTAATTCTCCTAGCTCGGAGTCACAGAGCTGACATTCCTCTACTTAGAAGAAAGACTCCTTTATGCATGCACACATGCCCAGAGGAATCACAGCAGTACATTATTTTCTGTACTCTTTATGCTGTATTCCATTAAACTGAGAAGAATCAATGTTGGGTTTACTTACTTCTGTCTGAGGCAGGATTATAAGGATAATCTTCCCTAGAGAGGAAGTATCAGAAAGAGAAAAAATGCATAAAAGATGCTCTGCACTAAACAACAATCACCTTTACTACAGAAAGACTAGACCAGTATTACCCTCATCAGAAACTGTACTGTCTACTTAAGGGGAATCCACAAATTCACCTGTTTTTCCTCTGGGAGACCTGAGCTTTGTATAGGATCCATGTTATTTCAAAAGCACTGTTACAGAAGTAGCTGCATGAGGAAAACAAAACCCCAACAAACACTGGCCTCTTAGCATAACTTACATAGCAGCTTCGTGCAGCAACTCCCTCCGCAGCTTAAGTGGAAGAACTGATTGATGAGTATAGCAAACTCTCTGGGAACAGTCTTGCCTTACCCCTAGCATATTGGTGATACAAGCCTTGCTTGGATGTGGAAGCACTAAATTTTTTTTTGTTTGGCTGATTTTTTGTTGAGAAAGGTCAGGACCTTCCCTAGAAAAAGAGATCTTTGAATACTCTTATATAAAAGACTGGCCACAACAAGAGCTTTTCCAGCTATTTTTCACCTTAATTATTTTAGGAAATGTTTAAACACAATATAAACATATTTATATTAGCATCATAACCTCAGGGTTCCTGTGATTAGAACAAACACCAACCCTCCCAACCAACCAAAAACACTCACAAAAAGTTATATATGTTTCTTTGTTAGGATTAAAGGGGAAAATGTTTATGCCTTAAGCAGAAAGATACCAATCAAAATTATCTCATTCTTACATTAACAACAAAAACTCTGGGTATAGCTAAAAGAGAATTACTGCATCCAGCTACTGCTTAGTTCTTGAGAACCACTATCTATCAGTTCTCAGAAACAATTAATTTTAGCAAGTTAGACCGATGCCTCAGACAGCTAAATCAACAGAGAACTCACTGCTGTCAAAAAAGGGAGGTCCTGCTTCTTCCTTGTTCTCCCTGTAGCCTCTGCCCCACGCTCTTGAAGCGTGGTCCCACCCTTGCATCAGCTCTGGTGCTTGCTGAGCTTTTCCATGGTGTGATTCCACAAGAAGTGACCAAGAACCATTAAAGCTCTTTTGCTAGGGTAGTTTTTGTTGGGCTACTGAGCTATGGTGGTGCACAGGAAGTTTATATGAGCACTAGCCAGCATGAAGAAAGCAACAAGAGGAACAGAGGAACAGCTGTACCTCATTCTTTTTGCAGTGGTGACTTTTCTATCAGCTCTGCCCCAGTTATCAGTTAAGGACACTTTGCAACATCACCAGACTAACCAAAATAAAGCTATGTGAAGGTGCAGATTAATACTTTTTTTTTTTTTTGGGGGGGGGGGGTGGTGATGGGATAAAATTATCTATTAACTGAGAGCCTGCAGGTGAATGCTGTGACAAAAGATGGACAAGCTGATAGGCACCTATATTTGGAACAGATTAGTCCCTTCTGGGAAATTTTATTTAGGGGAAGGGCAGGAAAAGGACTGGAAGAAACTGCCTCAGGTGATAAAGGAGAGGAAGGGAGAAGGAAAAATAAAAACCCCACACAACCTTAAAAATCCTGACTTGGAGAGCAAGGGAGGATTCCAGAGGGAGCAACAATTCTCCTGCCCACAAATGGACCAAGCTATGCTCACAGATGCTGAGAGCCATAAGCCAGAGTCTGCAACCAAAGTTTCCCTCTCTCAGTTAGTGCTTTACTTACTTCTGTGGCCCTAGGACCCAAAGACTTTTAAGATCCACCACGCAGCTTTTATAAAAATGTAGCAGCTGATCTTAAGATTACCATTCATTTAACAGAAAATTCAAAGCAGCTCTGTACAATTATGAGAGAGAAAAACTGGAATTATGAAGAGGCAGCTGTTCCCCTTTTCCAAAAAAAAACAAAAACCCAACACACACATAACTCTATGCACACACTTTCTGCATGTTATCTTAGGTCTAAAGTTTGAGACCCATTAAACAACTAACTAGGGAGCAAAGAATCCTCCCTACCAAACTAGGATATCGTGCAGGTCTACTCTTAATAATAACATAGCATTTAAATGAGAAATTTGTCCATTTTTGAAGCATGAATCAAAAAAATTCCTTAGTCTTGTTTACATTTATATACTGGAAAATGCTGCACAAATGAATCCATGCTGCACTGACTTAAATACACTTAAATCAAAGATTTATGCTTTTCCCAATGATACCATCTATACAGGTTTTAAAGTTACACATTAATCAGTTAACAACTGAATGCTATTTTACTGCATTAGCATTAGAAGATACTTTTTATTTGATTCAATTTACCAAGCTATTTAGTAATCAGATTTTCAAAGAAACAGCCTAGAGAGAAGAAGGAAAGACAGAGAGACATTGTCTTAAAACATGGCAGCAAGATTCACCAGAACGTATCTGCCAAACACCTACTTCAAATCTATATGCCCTTCGGACAGGTACATGTTACCAGCACTATACTACCTGCACAACAATAAAGCTGCATATCAGAAACAAAAACTGAAACTTGCCCTCAGTCTTGTAGTTCATTATACTTAAAGACCTCCTTTTCTTTATTGAGAAGTTCTGCATACTACCATCTCTCAAACAATTTTAAAAAACAATATAGTGCCCCTCTTTGTCACACTCAGGCTATAAGATAGGACACTACCATTGTTCATAAGATAGTTGACAGGCTTTTAAAGAGGACACCTTTCACACTAATAGGCATATGAGAAGCCAAGACACATTATTAGTAACTATCCCTCCCCCTTTTTTGGTATTTTAAATTCTGAGCAATAATCTAAGGCTCTCTAACCCTGCCTTACCTTCTCCTGTGAGTCCACTACTGAATGCAATAGAAATGCTTAGCTGACAGTGACAAAGAATAACAAGATACCTCCTTCAGCAATACAGTTGCATACACGAGAATAAGAAATTTAACTTCCAGCAAGACTAAAGTGATCTTTATTCTACATATTGATAGAAAACTGCAGTATTAAGGTACTTATGGAGATCAGCAGGAGTTTGTTGTTGGCATTTGTTATCCATAAACTCAAAAATTCCGTCCTAGAAAACTTTAAATGTACACTGGTAGTCTGAAAAAACACTGGCACCATACAGTGCTTCTTCAGAGTAATCTGGAGCACGGGCTCCTTCGGAGGGGCAGCTGTTCCATTCTGCATAAAGCACTGTCATTCTTATATTAGTTCTCTTCTTGGAGTTCGCTTTGGACTTTTAGGATGCAAACAACCAGAGCAAAGTACATCAAAGGAAGTAAACAACTTTGTCTGGTTTCCTCATGGCATATGAAACAGCGCTCAGGATGTAGCCCCTGCTACAATGTATTGTATTCTTTCTATTCAGGTATTCTTTTTGTATGGTGCCAAAATATGCAAAAAAAAAAAAAAGCAGGCAATTTAACCATTTTAGGAAAAGGAAAGGGTTGGCATACTAGGATACTACCTAAGGAAAAAAAAAACCACACAACCTCCCGCCCCAAAACACACTACAATCCCTGTTTTGACTAGGGGATCTACACAACATGAAGAACAATGGAAGTCCTCCTGACAGATCAGGAAAGTTCAATCCACGTTTCAACAGATGCAGGGTTTCCAATGAAATTACAGTTCTAGCATTGAACAATCCGTGTTTGATGAAAACTGACTTGGCTAGCATATGCATATTGTTATAAAACACAACTCTGTGGCTAGTCCACTCTCATTAGGGTAACTAAAATAATCTTAAATGGTTTATACACTATTTAAAGTCGTTGCTCCATTAGGATCTGTTCTTGCCTTTTTTTTTTTTTAATAGTTGAAGAGGGAGAGAGAGGGAAAGTAATTTCTGAAACAGACTTCAAGACAGTTAACTAAAAACTATTTTTTATATCATTGTCTCACTGGCAAGCATCTGCACCAGCTTATGTATGTTGGCAGACAAAAGCCATTTTAGCCTGAAAACTATTATAGCATTAACCTTTCAAGAATGACATACCTCAGAAATAGCAAACCATTAGGTTAGTGGAAAATACATATGTTGAATGGCGAAGCCCCTCCTCCCCCAAAGAACATGCCTGTCTAAAGGCACGCAGAAAGAACTATTTAGAAATGCTTATCAAATACAACATGACATATCTTAGTTTTTTCTAGCATAGTTTATTGGCTTGGGGAGTGAAAAATGAATGCCCTTCTCACATGACATTGCTGTACCAGCAAAAGCTCTGTAGAAACAACTATGCTGACAGAAGATTTTGTTGGCTTAGCTTACATCATTCAGAGAAACATAACTGACAGCAGAAAAACTCCTCCTGTCTCTTAAGCCGTTTCTACTCTGGGAGCTCTAAGGCACACATACATACAGTTCTGTATCCGTGTCCCCACACCAGCACCCTCCCCCAGCTTCAAGCCATTTCATATTTCAAGCAATCCCCAACTCTTCCCTTTCGATCCTTATTTTGTTTATATTGCATGCTCATCCATCATCCTTTATCAGCTCCTTTTGCCATCTTGCATAATTTCTTTCCATAAAATTTTCACTCATTTTCAAATATATATTTGGAAAGCCTCCAACAATTCCATGAAACACAGTCTATAGTACTACACAGCACAAAACTGCATCACCGTATAATACTGTTGTGTATTTAATACTGTTAGGTCATCGAGTCATTCAGATCAAGGACCCAAAACTGAAGCATCTACCTGTTTTAAACTATCAAATAGAAATGGTCAGTTGTCTTATTAAAAACAGCTGTTAAAAACTGAAGAAGAATCATTTGTTATCAGATCATTCCCTAAAGCTAGATTTCTAGCATTAAGGCCTTAAAATGGGATAGAAAGAATCACAATATGCTTTTCCTGTGTCTGTTGGAAATCAAATTATTTGTGGGGAAAAAAAAAAACCACCACCAACCCTGATTTTCCATTTACAGTGTTACCAATGCTTACTAAATATCATAGAGGTTTTACAGCACAATAAAGTATAGCCTGAGCTGTTTAAGGTTGCTTTAAAAAAAAAAATAAAAATTAAAAACTTGTTTTATGTTACCAAACTGTAAACTAACCAAAGGTATCTTCAAGAGTCTTTTCAGCTCAGCATTGATTAATATTAGCATATTAGAAACAAGATAGAAGAGTACATAAGGGTTTTCAGTTCAGATGCAGTAAAAAAAATCTTGCTACTCAAAACACTTAACAGAAAACATGTAACAAATAAAGTACATGCAGAAAACACCTATCATCAAATAAAGTGCACGCCATATACATGTCCTCAGATGATACAGTAGCAAACTAAAACCTCAGAATAGTCAGATTGATTCCCCCCTGCCAGTTATTTTAAGTAAATAAACTGAAGCACTGCCTATGACTATTTTCAGTGGATATCCTTCATATAGCAGCTTTCTTAAAAGACACACATTTTCATTTCATTTAGAAAACAGCCATCCAGAACTGCACACAGCAACTAACAATTTTTTATATGGAACTCAGGTTTTATTCTTAGAATATATAAGTTTGTTTTTCATTCGGTATTTCCATCAGTAGCAACAGGAAAAAAAGGATCTCTAAAATAGGCACACAAATTTCAACAGCGGATGGTAGGAACAGACTCGCAGAGTTAGCAGGTCAGATTAAAGATTCTGTTTAGGGCCCTAGATACTCAAGATGATGAAACGAACTTGGTTTTCAAAAAAGTTATAAAGCAAAAGCTTCAAATACAACAGGTACTTTCTTTCCCCCTTATAACAAGGATCACTAACTTTGTGAATTACTATACCACTATGGTCTCTCCCTGCATAAAGTAAAATATAGATAAAACACACCAAAGCAAACAACAACAGAACCGTGACAAAACTTTCCATGGAGCGCTATCAGTACTCTCACCTATGTATTGTTTCCATAGTTTAAAAAAATACTACATCACATCGACAATATACATACATACATCATCTGGTAGCTTAAAAATCTGCTTATTATAAGCATCATGTAAGCACAAATCAGAATTTTAAAACTGTCTATCTAACAACATTAATCCTTTAGCAGTGTATTTTTGCTCAGTTTATAACAAAGCCATAGCAGTTCTGATGTCTGCTTTGATACCGCAGAAACCTGAAAAAAAATAATTTAAGTGACCATTGATCTTCATGGAATCAAGTGTCATGATTTTTAATAGCCACCCAAAGTTACTTGTTATCTCAAAAAAAGGAAATTTGGTCCTCAATACAAAAAGAGAGTCATCAACATCCTGCATAGGAAAAAAAATTTTTATGTAGCCTACTGTAAATACTCTTGCTATTTTCATTTGAAATCCATTTTTCAGTTCAAAACTTATCTTTATGAATGCCATTATTAAATGAGATGATATAAGAAAAAGTCTTTTTACAGTCAGTTTTTCAAGAAAGAAGAGATTTAGGGATGCTGATGATCTCTGTTAATTGATTAGGCCTAAAATGGCTTTTGTGGAAAAAAAGGAAAACCACATGCAAACTACAATTTGTCTACAGACATTTTATTCTTCTCCTTTCAGACAGTGTTTAAATACCCTATTTGAGAGCTCACATACCTGCATCATATTGGCATTTTGCTTCATTATGCAGTTACTGAAGACGTGCTTTCCATAATTTCTCATACAAGGCTCTGCGTGCGCCTTTAGAGAGCGTACTGCACAGACATGCTTAGCTGATCACTCGGCATCCGTAGGTCCGCACTGAAGCAGTCTGTTGAGGCACTTGCTGAAGCCTCTGAGACAATAGAAAATCAACAGCTGGGCACCGTGCTGTCAGTGACACCCAGCCAGTCACCACACACAGCTACCAAAATGCGCAGAGCCTATACTGAGCTCTTCATTAGCAATTCACAAGCAACTGATGCAAAAGCCTTCTGAAGCTGTGAATGTGCTATAAAATGGCTGTACAGATTTTAATCACTTTCGCCATTAACAGACTACTCTCAAAATGAAAGTTTATACCACACTACAAAAAACTTCGATGTGACTCAGAAGTAGGACAAAAATGTTCATACTGTAAAGATACTGATTTCCTTTCTAAACATTTTTATTTCTTCAGTTTGGTATTGTGAACACAACTTAAAAACCCATCAGTAAGTTATTTCACAGTGTCAGCAGATCAATGCAGTTGCCATCGGCAGTATGAATGCCATGACAATTTTCTGGACTGGCACATAACTGCTATCAGAAACCAAATAAGGAAGAAAAACATTTTCTGAACAGAGGGGTAGAAAAAAAAGCCAGTTATGATATCCTAATTATCATACTTCCAAAATCAGTATCCAGACCAGGGGTCTATAATTTTCTTGCTTGTGAGAAACTGCTATCCCTACCCCATCTGTAGCATTAGCACAGTGCTCAGTCGTACTACTGCAGAATGATAATCCTCCTTCTGTACTTCTCTAGCAACCACTCTGAAGAATCCTGCATACCAAGTAAGGCTGGAAGGCAAATGGAGCAGTATTTTTAATTTGGGGGCTCCAGAGAGGGGAGGTGTGATCTTGGGATCCTATAATTCTTGATCAACAGGAGATTAGGACCCTATATTTTTAAGTAACAAGGTTAAAAAAAAGTAATAAAAAAATATATACACATGTCACTTCTATAATATAACACGCATAGGAAATAATAAATGACAAAAAAACAACCACAGGAAGATTTGGACCTGCAGCAGCAGTCTCAGTACCAAAATACCTTTTTATAAATATAAACAAAATACATATAAAAATATTTTTTGTTATTGAGACAGCTACAGTCTGTGAAAAGTCTAAATCTTTCTATGCTTGTTATTCCCCTCTTCTGCTACCTCTGTGCTCCACCTTTAAAGACTCCACTCTTACTGGCTGCAAATGGCAGTGGGACACACTCCATACATCTCAGCTGTCATCCCTGACCAGCAAGATCATATGGGGGGACAAAAAAAAAAAGTAATCCTTTTTCCTTTAGCTGAAATTGGCAGCTCCTGGAATACCTGGTTTTTTTCTTGTGCATGGCAGGTTCAATGTAACTGCTGGCTATCCCTCTTCTCTACTTGACAGTTACCTCCTTACATTAGTACACAAGCCAGCTATATTTCTACTCCAGGCTATGGCTTCAGGTATGCAGACAACAGATAATGCTGCACCACCTCACACGTGTTGCCTCATTAACATGCCCAATTAGCTCCCAACAGACAAGTCCATAACAACTCAAAGAAAATACATACAAAAGGCATAGTTCTTGGAGGCCCATGATATTTTCACAAAGGTCTCACACCTCTTCTCTTTCATCTGGTCTGCCATGGGAGCATTATTCGTCATGGTAAAGACTTCTTTGGCAGGATGTCAGAGCAGAAAATTCTGGTTTGGGTGGTTTGGTTTGGGTTTTTTTTGTTTTGGTTTGTTTTTTTATTTTTTGTCATATAATGAATTCTATATAGGTGAACGCCTATGTGCAGAAGCCATTCATTGCAGGGTCTGTACTCTGAATGCTGCCAAAGAGAATAGTCTTTAATTTTTGGACACATTATACAGATTACATTAATGTCAACATAATCTTTTAAGTAGTCTCCTTACACAACACTAGGAAAACATGTCGGTGTGCATGTATGTATCTAACTACTGTAATAATCAGATTTGGTATTCACATACATCACAGCAGAGAACCTAGGAATACTTTTTTTCATCAGTAAGATCAGCAACAAGGTGCAGCTAACCCGAAACAGGAAATAAAGCAGTACCCAAGGGAAAATGAGAACTGGGCAATGAACTACTGTTATACTCTACACTGCCCCTTAGAATATTTTTGTTAGTTTTCCTAAAACTCACAGACGCACACATTAGAAAGCGTCGTGAACATATCAAATACCTCTTTGGCTTTTATTAGCTTCTGTAACTCCTATCCTGAAGACTGTCATCCCACAGGAGAATATAGACTGGTCTGGGTTTACTTTCTCAAAAGCAAATCAAAACTTTTTTTTCACCCTACACAAATGTATTGGTCTGCTCTAACTGACAGATTAAAAATGGGAATACCAGTCATTATGTTCACCCCCCTGCCCCCCCCCCTGCCGCCATAACTAGAAGCTTATCCTTCAGCAGGAGCTTTAAAAGAAAAAAGTCTCTTTGAATTCCATGAGGCACTTGCACATAATCCCCACCTTCTAGATGTCCAGATTCTATTAGATAACACTCCTCCTTTCCAGGAGTTCACTGTTTCTCATTATTTCCAGTAGAAGAGAATCTCTAATACCTTTCCCTCCTGGAAAAGGTTAGACCACGTATCTAATCAGAGAGCAGACGAGAATGCTATAAGGAAAAAAAAAAAAAGGAAAAAGGGGAAGTTCCAAGCCAAGAACAAAGCAGGCTGGTATACACTATTACACCCTACATGCACTAGCACTACAGGCTCCTCTTGTGACTTCAGATGTGTGTCAGAACTATGGAATAAACTTCATCTTAACACTTCTGAGTTTCCGTTTCTGCAAAAGGGCTGTATGAATTGTAATCTTGTTGAGAACAATTGATAATTAAAAACAGACTCTTAAAAAAAAAAAAAGTCAACCAACCAACCCACAAGTAAGATGTGCTGTGTATCCATGGCCAGTTAAGTCTGTTAAGTACCATTGCTACTGCCCCTTTGAATAAAAGCATAGAAAGGTAAGACATATGGTCAAGTGAAAAAATTTATACTAGGAACCAACATAATAAAATTGTCTGCATCTTTAAAACTGCAGAATTTTAAACAAAAATGAAAATGTCAACTTAAAGGCATACCACAAAGCTATCAGTAAAATTTGACAATTAGTACAGTATTCAATGAAACTTTCTGTAGTAAGTTTTCATAAGCTGCACTCTACTAAAAGATGCCTCTTCTTCATATTATGTTATGAATACAAAAGGGGGAGATAAAAAACAGATTTTGTTCCTACAATTTTAAAATGGGTGGCAGGAGGCATTAACACCTACATTAAGTAAGTGCAAACTACGAAGATTTAAGATCTTTTCTACTCCATGGCTGTACTAAGAGTGGATTTGAATCCCTCTACTAAAGTTTGTACAATCTGTTGTACTTCAACTCTACTTTCTTTCCCATCAGGTTGTTTTCCTCCTTTCAGTTGCTGCTGTTCCATATAGAGTGGTGCAGGAAGGTGTGGGGTTTAGTGGTGGATTTCATTAAAGTGGTAAATGGGAAAAGACTGCTGAAGTGAGGGGAAAGAAAAAAAACCAGAGGCAATCTATGGTGGAAGATGCCAAAACGCAGGTCTAGTTATTATGATTACTATTGGATTAAACTTTCAATTCCTTCACAGGGAGGCTTCTTTATACCCACTACACTGAAACCACAAGAAAACCACCAATGCCTACAACAACCAAAGTTTTCCTTAAAGATATGAGAAATAATTTTTAGCTTAATAGTAAAAGTCTTCAGGGCTTCTGTGCTTAACATTAAAAAGAAAAGAGGATTTTGACAGGAAACAATAGTTACCTGAAATATTCCTGCCTAGGAAATGTACTGCATAAATGCTTGTTTGATGTTGTATCTACAGCTCTACGAATGCCTTTATACAGAGATTATGTCAAATGCAACTATGTGTAAATGAACATAGAAATAACACATTAACATATATGAAACAGGAAAATCATTTGAATCAAGTATCGTAAAAATAATGCCTTAATGCTTCTCTTAAATGACATAAGACACAGAATTAATATGCTTAAGATACATAAAAAACTTATCCTGGAAACAGGAGTTGGCGCTCTTGGGGATAGTTTATAACTTCATTAGCAACCCTGACTTAGTTGATCTTCAACTCAGAACATGCATAAATTGTATCTGTTATCAAACACACACAATTACATTTGCTGAAACACTATCTAACAGAATAGGTATTATAAGCTCAGAAACAGATACGTAAATACAAAGTTTCAATTCAATTTAAATTTCAAAGCAATTCCACATATCATGCATACAGGACATATTCAAGAGATAAATGAAAAAAATCTAGAAAGCAATCAGATGCTTGCTAAAGGAGGAAGGATTCTCTAGGCTTGCTCGAGAAAATAAAGTGAAGATACGTAACACAGCCACAACCACTTAAAAACCATTTTCCTAACAAAACAATACCCTCTATGATAGTTGTACTGAAAACCTCAATACGAGTGATTGTGGAAATTGATTTTTTTTTTTTTTTTTTTTTTTTTTCCCCAACTCATGACAAAATTACACATCTCTGTAAGGGGCCAAAGTGCACCATCAAGTCCCCAGTAGCTGATTCACAGAATAGAGGTGACTGGACTGCCCTGAATGAAGTTTTCTTTACAACTTGAACAGGAGTATTGATACAGACAGAAATTCAAACTGATTTAAAACAGCAAAAAAATAGCATGCTTTGTTACATAGGATATACTTGGGAAGCAGGTGTTACTGGCTCTGCAATAACCAATCACTTGAGGCACAAGGGCCCTATATTCCCCCAAACAACTCACAGTAAGATTTACAGGCCTGTACATTTTCAGGGCAGAAAAGACAGGACACAAACTCCTGGAGAAGGAAGCACACAGCTAACAAACTGAAATGTTATAACTAACAACAGCCTTTCCTTTCAGAAGAAACAACAAAAGAAGAGAAAGAAAATTAGTTCTTTGAAGACTCAAAGAACAAGCTAAAAAGCAAGCCTTTGGACCAACCAAAAGACATTTAAGAAAAAGCTTGAGAAACAAAAAGCTTAAGAAATACTAAAACGGGATACTTTAAGTAAACTAATTATCACAATTCCAAAATGAAGTTTATCTATAAACCTAAAGGAAATAGAGCAGCTTTTCTCAGTTACATGAGAAAGGGAGACACTTAACAGTGTAAGAAATGTTTGGCCTATCTACATGAACTTAACATGAATGCCTATTCTGTATTTAGTTCATATAATCTCCCTATAAAAACCTCTCACTTCCAAGAAAGCACAAACCCTCAAGAACTGCAATTTCATTCCTTTGCACTATAAGCACAGTTTGAACAGTACAGTGATGAAGCTAAAATAAACATCTTTCTCTGGTGGTTTTATTTTTGTTCCAAGAAGTGAAATGTATCCTCATTCTTACTAGTATAAATGAAACAATCCTACTGCTGTTTAGAAACTAGTCACCAATTGGCTATGGTTACTAGATAATGCCAAAGTGTTGTCCAGATCCAAGTACAGCAGACTTTAAGCTGAAGCCCTAAATTTAAACAATCCCAAAACACTGACTGTGCAAAGCAAGTCTTAAAGACTACATGCAATTAAGTTTCAAATGCCTTCTGGACAATGAATACCAGAGGAGCAAGTGTCTGTCTGGTGGGTCCACTTGTAGGGCTGATTGCTGATGAAAGACTAACTTGTTAATTAAAAACAGTATAAAAACAAGCTGAAGAAATACTTCTAGCATTCACAGAACTGAAGACTAAAAATCTCTTTACAAGTACTCACTATAACAATCAACTACAAAAATATCAAATATATCTCTGGGTATAAGTAAGCTTCTGGTGCTATGTGGAGTACAGAAATTCTAAATAATTAAATAAACTAACATTCACATGACAGTGAATGTTAACATTCAGTTAACTAACAGTCACAGACTTTTCAAAGGAAAAAAACCCCAACCAACCAAACTGGGCATCTCTCAAAGTAAAGAGAAGGTATTACTAA
This sequence comes from Haliaeetus leucocephalus, assembly GCF_000737465.1. Classification (NCBI taxonomy): domain Eukaryota; kingdom Metazoa; phylum Chordata; class Aves; order Accipitriformes; family Accipitridae; genus Haliaeetus; species Haliaeetus leucocephalus. The sequence continues at coordinate 3,241,173 of NW_010972887.1, read as the reverse complement.
GAATGTGTAAGGGATGTTTTGGGGACCAGGTAAAGAAGCTGAATGATATATTCTGTCCAATTCTTCCCCTCTTGAACCAGGCAACTCTAATCTCTTGTTTATTTCAAGGAGTGAGGAAGACTTAGCAGAAAGAAAATTCTAGTAGAAGATGATCCTACAGTTATTGAGGTAGTCATTCACTTCATTAATTATGGTCCTTAAAGTCATGCTTAGTGAAGCAAAAAAAACCCCCAAAACCAAACCCCCAAATCTTTTTCTTTTCCTCTAGAAAGCATATTAGAACATATTTTAGAAGGCCATATTTCTCATTTTCTGAGAGCTAGATAATTGTGTTACATGAAAAAGGGAAAAGAAAGACTACCAGTAGAAGCTCTAGCCTATCTCCATAATCTGGAATAAGAACCACTCAGATTACATTCAACCACAGATTGATTTTTGAGATCTAGAGAAAATATTGCTGCTTAATAAACTAAACAAAGTATGGCTTCTGCAGTTTAATCAAACAACTGAAAAATGTCTCATGCTAAACAATGGAGTGAATATATCACAAAGCCAGACTAAAAGATCAATGACTTAGTTTTGTCGGATACATGTTTTATCACTGTAATCTCTGTCTTTCCACTCCCAGCTGTTCCTATTACTGAACATTCTCATTCACTGTTCCTTCTAAAAAATGGTCCTATAACCTTTTCAAGACCTTCGTATTTTCTCCACAAACAACCTAACCTATTTCATTGTTAATAAAAGAAAAAAAATAAAAGGAATTGTAAATTTAGTCTCAAGATGATAAATGCATGCAAACCTAATGAACACACTATGTCTAGTTTTGCATTCATATGTTGATATTAACTTTTTCCTGAACTGTAGTTTAAATTCAGACTGTTCTAGACATTCTGCTTTTAAACAGTCTCATCCAAATGCCAGACATCAGCTAAGCAGAAAATTAAGCTACTCACTTGCAGCTTGGAGTTTAAGGTCATCCTAACTGCCTGAAAGCAAAAACTGTAATATCCTCTCAGCCACATGAGGTTCATTGTGTTCTGGGTTTTTTTTTTTAATGAAAAAGCAACAGTCTGAGCAAAAAATAACATCTCTGATACATTTCCTCTGGGCTTCCCCATAAGTGACCCAGTAAGTGGACCGACATAGTGGGCCAGGCATATGAAGGTTCCAGATGCTGAACAGGAGATTTTAAAAATCACAGTATCTGCTTGAAGTACCAACACTCAAAACAAACTTGTGTTGTCTCACTGGACATATTTTTCCATTTTTCTCCCAATTTTTTTTCATAACAAAACCTGGTCTCCATAAGGTACGTGATATGCAAATAATCATTCTTTAGAATGTACTGATTTTGAAACCATGCTGTCCAGAACCCATGAGCAATTCATACAGAGCTATCACACTAGGCAGGGGAGGGGAATGTTGAAGGGGTGCAAAAATCAACCTTTTTTTTTTTTTAAGACACTACACCAAGCAACCAATAAAGCTAAGTTTTTGTCTATTCTAGCAAAAAGCCACAATGAGCAGTAGTTCTGTGAACACAGAAATGAGAATAAAGAACTGTAAGAAACTGTTTATGCTAAAAGCAGAGTTATTTTCTGCAAAGGGACAGCTGAAATAGAAGTTCCCAAATAATAACGCCTACCCCCAAAGTAACAAAAACCCAAACAATAAACCTTCTCTCATGTTTGTAAAATTCCATCTTTGGGTAGCACAACAAATTGTGTTATCATCCCAAAGAATTCTAAACAACTATGAACAGGGCTTCAGTGCCAGGTGCCTAAAAGCAAGAAAAGATGGGAAAGGGGGAGGCTTCAGCTAGAATCATGATGAGCAATACAGTTGTAATCCCACATTTCTCACTTACTTCAGTCGTTCCTTGTCACTAGTTATCAGGTGCCTAGATTAAACGTCCTTAAGATCACTATAAGCCCAAAACAGACAGTTCTTGAAAATAACAATATTAGTCCAGCCTTCTGGAAAGCCTGTGATTTGTCAGAAGTCCTTCTGTTCTGTGTTCTCTCTCTCTCTGTGGTTCCATATACTCTGAAAACATTGCAAACTTGTAGTAATGGCTGCCAGCATGCGTTCATGTCACGAAGCAGGCACAAAGAAAACCCTTAAGAAATCACAAAACTTATCTCATGAATTCCAGCCCTCAAGTACTTCAGAGGCGAAAGACTAAGGAATGCATTAGTTTAAACCAAGGGAGTCATAAGAGTCTGGACAACTAAGTATTTTTCTAGAGTGAAGTTTGACTACAGCTTGCTCACTTAGCAGAAGTCTTTATTACTCTCCAGAACTCAGAATCTGAAAATCAACAGGTCAAATAAGACAAGAGTGACAAGTTTCCTCAGAGCAGGTATGTGTTACCTTCCACCCATACAGAAAAGAATGAGAGTAACTGTAGGGTTGAACCAAACAAATGATAATGCAACACAGAAGAAGGACCTGAACCACATATAAAAGAGGGACTAGGGAAAGGGTTGCAGCTTTTCTCTTTCTTCATGACAACGGAGAGGATTGGGGAAGCTGGATATTTTTAATGTTGTTTTTCAATTGATTTTTATCTCTTGAAAAATTAAAATCCATACTATCAGCTTTACTCCTCAATTTTGTTCTAAAAGTAAATGGTGTTGGTATGTCTTGTGAGATAAATACGTTCAACCTAAAACAGTGAGAACTGAAGTTGAGAGAGGCTTCTTTGGCTGTGGCATTAGCAGTTTCAAGGATTTTGTTAACATGACCCCTACGTCCACCCCGAATTTGGCTAATGTCAACTTCATAACCAGAAAGAAAGATCTTTTTAAATCCCAGACTGTTTAAGGTTAAACAAGACCTTACTTCTCACGTAAAAGTCAACAGGGGGAGGGAGAAAGAAGGGAGGAGAAAGATGGGTAGGAGATACAGCGAGTGGCCCTGAGAACACCAGGAGTAAACATGGGATTTTTACTTTCTTGCATATCTGTACAGTCAAGCATCTCTGGTCAGATAATATAATGGCATTATCAGACCCTAAAGGGACTTTAAGGAAAATCAGCATCATATTTAATATCTATGACTAGTTAAAAAAAACAAAACAAAACCCCAAAACCACAGCACCCCCCCCCAAAAACCCACCTCCAAACCCACAATTTTCAATTAATGCCACATAAAAGGAGATTATTAGTTTTTAAACAACTAGGGCTGGGACCTGGAGTTGCCACTTGAAATGCATCCTGCAATAATAATACAGATTGTAAAGTGGGCTTTGCTAGATAAACAAAAGCTTTTTCATAGATGCAACACTAATTTTCAGAATGTTGCTAGGGCAACAGCAGACTGTAACAAGAATATCTGAATAATGAGCAGGTGGCAATATATGAAGACCTCAGTCTCCTGACTGAATTATTCATATGTACTCCTGAAGAGCAAAATTTATAAAAGCAATAGCCTTATTTCATCACCACAAATGGAAATACTATATACCTTGTCTAGAATATTTATTAGAGTTCTAAACATGCATCTCTCTATTGTTTTAACATGATATGTAAGGCAAGATCACTAGCCTGAACAAAAAGGGCTCACGGCTCTAGCGTAGAGAGACATAAGCAGTTATTTTGCATAAAATACTGTTACACAATCTAAAAGAATAGTTTTTCTAAGCCACAGCTAAACCTAATTCTCTTAAGATTTTTCTTGTACTGATTCAACAATAATTCCAGAGGGACAGGAAAAAATCTTGGCAATTATGAAGTAAGGACCAGACTAACTGAGAAGAACTGGACACACTTCATCCATCATGCACATCCATAGCAGGAATTTTGCCACATACAAAATGCTATGGGGCAAAGACTTATGCAGAGTCTAGAGACAGCCTATTATTGCAGTTGAAAAGCAATGGCAGCAAGACTTGGCAAGATTTTTGTTAATTGAAAACTTTAAACTCTGAAAAGTCAACACACTACTAAAACTTCAGAACTAACATAAAAACCTTCATTTGGCTTTCCAACAAAGTCTTTGATTAGCTGGTCAGCTATGATTTTAGTATCTGGACAAGGCCAGCTGTAACATTCTTCTTCTGCTGAATATGACAGAAAATAACTATTTCAACTTATTCTAGGAAAGAACTGTTCCTCCCTGAGAAGCTGTAATGAGATATGAAAAAAAACAAAACCACCAACAAACAAACTACACCCCATCTTTTGGGGCTTTTTGTCACAGATCTCAGATCTCTGTTTTAAACACCAATAAAACAGTAAAAGTCACTTTAAGCAAAGTTCCCAATTTCTGGAGATTAACATAGTCTGTGTATTAAGATATAAATTCACATGCCACAAGATGACTGTACAATAATGTTTGTAACTACAAACTACAAAGCTGTTTTACAAAGCTGACATTATTAAAAAAAATTGCAAATCCACAGTAAAAGGTGGATAATCTAATTATTTGATATTGTTTTGATAAATACTCTTCAATTCTCCATGGAGTACCTCACTACAAGAAAGGCATTGAGGTGCTGGAGCATGTCCAAAGAAGGGCAACAAAGCTGGTGAAGGGTCTATAGAGCAAGTCTTATGAGGAGCAGCTGAGGGAACTGTGGCTGTTTAGCCTGGAGAAAAGGAGCTGAGGGGAGATCTTATTGCTCTCTACAGCTACCTTAAAAAAGGTTGTAGCAAGGTGGGTGTCAGTCTCTTCTCCCAAGTAACAAGCAACAGGACAAGATGAAATGGCCTCAAGTTGTGCCAGGGAAGGTTTAGATTAGATATTAGGAAAAATTTCTTCACCAAAAGGGTTGTCACGTACTCGAACAGGCTGTCCAGGGAAGTGGTTGAGTCGCCATCCCTGGAGGTATTTAAAACACATGTAGATGTGGCACTTAGGGACATGGTTTAGTGGTGGACTTGGCAGTGTTAAGATGATTGTTGGACTCAACCTTAAAGGTCCTTTCCAACCTAGGTGATGCTATGATTTACTAAGTGCAATTGTTTCAGTTTAGCTGATTTTCAATTAATGTGCACTAATTTCAGGACAAGCCCTGGAACAAATTACACATTAAATTGTCTTATCACGTGTGACAGCTGTGTAGATCTGAATACCCCACAGACAGCTAGAACTAGTTTTTAAACTGAAGTTCATCCAGTGAAATCTCACAGTGATAAGTTGACATCTAGTCAAGTTTTACCAGCAAAGCCTTCCATGTCAGCAAAGCTTCTTGAATTAGGTTATAGCTAAACCTGTCTTCCGTGGAATCCACAATTCAAGCAGAATGTTCAGTGGAGACAGTCTAAATTGCAGAAGATTAAAGTATCCAATTCTTACAGCTAGTCTTCCTGCATTGTTTATAAATAAGCTACTGTCATCTCCAGCAGCTTCAGTCTAAATAGGTTTAAGATCCAGTGCTGAGCAGTTCCCTGCATTGCAGTTGAATCTTGTTAATTCCTTTGTTCAACTTTCTGGTCAGAGGGAGGTCAGAAGACAATTACCTCACTAATATGATGGCCTCACCAAACAGCTATTTAAGCATGATTTTATATCTGTAAACTGAAAATCCTGGTAACAAAGGAAAGTAGAGTAAAATCAGCATCTCACTACTTCCTAATGAACACTTCTGAAAGTACGTCATCAGAAGAAAGCAGCTTAATTGTCTGGACCCAAGCACCAGGGAGATGGAGAGCTGATTCTTCCTTTCCCCAACTGAAAAAACATGGAGCATCATTTTCTGCCACCTTGGTACTCATACCTTTCAACAATATTTCATCTTCTTAAGATTTAGAGGGTTCAGTCAAGGAAGCAATGCTAACATTTACACTAAGTACCAATTTTTTTGTGATAGCATATCCTCCTCTTTCATCATATAATAACTGAAACAAGAGGGCTACACATTAAAAAAAAAAAACAAACAAAAACCACCTTACCAGGATCAAACACTGTATCTCTCTTTAGAGGAGAGGGAGGAAGGAAAAGTAAACTTAATGAAGATTTGGTTTATAGCATGATGGATTTCTTTTTTTTTATTTAAAAAAGGTATGAACATAAGATAAATACTGCCACCAGCAAGTTTATATTCTGAAGGATCCCTGTAACTCGTACATCTTGAAGTTTAGATAAGAAACTAATACAGTGCATTAGAGCTTCGTGAATTTATTTGAAAAGTTTCTGGAAAAAAAAAGTTTAGAGACAAGTATAAAGACATGAGAGAAACTAAAAGTAAGCACCATTGTTTTCTTCAAAAATACCTCAAAGACTGCATGGCCAAGCCATTGCAAATTTGACAGGAGAAGAAAACCCACCCTCAAAATGCAAATACCAAATGCACCTCTCCCTAGCTGCACACACGCATACCTACCCAAGTTTGGGGACATAAAGGTTTTGAAAGCTTAAGAGAACAAGAAAGAAAATCTTGCTGGAAATCAGATTTTTCATATTTTGAGGGAGTTTGTTTGCAACATGTATTATGCTTTGCCTAACATAGGAAGTGTGACCAGACGAAAAGATTAGTCCTACAGTCATTCTCTGTGATACCAAATGTGGGATAAGGAACAGAGATGGTTTAAAGAGACAGCAAACTTTAGAATCATAGAATCATTTAGGTTGGAAAAGACCTTCAAGATCATCGAGTCCAACCATCAACCACGCCCACCAAACCATGTTCTGAAGTGCCTTGTCTATGTGCTTTTTCAATACCTCCAGGGATGGTGACTCAACCACTTCCCTGGGCAGCCTATTCCAATGTCTGACAACCCTTACAGAATCACAGAATCATTTAGGTTGGAAAAGACCTTCCAGATCACTGACTTTAACACTGCTCTACCACTGAATAGTCAATCCTTAAGAATCTCAGTCATATAGTCAGAATATTCAAGCAAAGTATTATTAATAAAAAATTAATAGAATAGCTATTAGTAATTATTATAATCCTGCATTTCTCTGACCAAAAGGCTTTACTTTATAGGCTATCCAAAACAGGGACTTCGATATAGCCTCAGGCTACAATAACCCAGGGATTGAGGATAATCAGGCTGTCCTTGATGGATCATTTCCTTATACAGATATACAATATACAGTTACACTAATATATATGAAAAGATATTGATGAATTTTACGTAGTATTTAACAATGTTATCTGTGTAGATTACTTAAGGAATCTTCTCTAAAATACATGTGGAACTTGCCCTCACTACAGATTCCCTAAGGCAGAGGGAGAAGGGGCTGGGAAGGGAGGAGAGCCCTTTAAAAGAATTAACCACAAATTTAGCTGGATGAATAAATGCAGAGGAAGCAAGAAACCAAACACACACACACACACACACAAAAAGCCTCCCCAAACCAGGCTGACCAACCAAAAGGTAAGCCTTGGAAGTCAGAAACACAAGTTACCCATCTGAGTCAGAACTTGCTAACAAAAAATTCATTATCCATACAAATAGAAAAGAACAAGAACACAAGAAAACCACTACAGCACATCTGAAATTGAATTTGAAAGAGTACATTCAAAGGAAGAATAAGATTCACAATGTAAATGCTGAAAACAGCGTACCCACTAAATACAGAAAATTAGAACTATCTCATCAGATCAGAAGTCCCAAAGCAGAGATTTTTTTGCAACAGTACAAAGTACATGATGGTTTAATTTGATGTTAGAATGACAAGCATAGAACTAAACATATGGAAAAAAAATAACTGTATGCCTGGCTTTTGAACAAATTTTAGAGGAAAAAAATTAATAAAAGGCACCAAAGTCAATGGAAAATTAGCTGACAGGAAAACATGTGTAACAGATTACACCAAACAGCTCTATTTAATAAAGTAATATTTCTTCGGAAAAACAAATGGAGTAGGCCTAATCTATCTGAATTGTATGTGGTATTATATAGGAATGGATAAAGTAGAGACAATGGAGGCTAACAAAAATTATTTTAGTAATTAGAAGGCTTACTAACAAAAGGTATTATAACAAGGGGTCGATTAAAAGAGGGGACAAATGAGTAAAGCATTGAGGGGAAAACAGGCAAGGGGTTAGCAATGGGGCTTTGTTTCATTTCAGTCCTACTATGTGAGATGTAATGCTAAAATCTTTGGATCACAGCTGTGGGAAGTACCATCAGCAGGGGCAAAAAGATGATCTTAAGGATACTGGTAACAGTATTGACTGTTACCAATGATGGAAATTCCTAAACCAATTAGTCATCCAATAGAACCAAGATGGAAAGGAAATGGTTAACCAATCCCAAGATAAGTATTGATTCTGTGACTAAGCTGACAATGCAATGTAGCCTTGAAAAAGGTAAATGCAGTAAGATGTACCTACCATTCAAGTTATTCTCAGAAAAGCTACAGAGGCATAAAAACCATTCTAATAGAGCCCTGGTGAGACCTTATATGGAAGATGGTATTTGCACTGGTAAAAACTTGTATGGAAAACATAATTTCACTCTAAAAACAAGGTAGCTGAAGGAGAGATTGAAAAAGCCCATCTAGCTTAATCAAAATACAGACTGAACAGGACAGTTCTTTATTAGATGGCACATATGGCTGTAGCAGATAACAGGTGGGTAGAAGAGCTACTTAAGCAAGAGGAAAATGTTGCCACAAAACCACGTGCTTCTAAGTTTGCCACAGTCAGCCAGGCTGGAGACCAGGAGACATCACAGAACCAGATTTTACAATTGCTATTCAGCAAGAAAGACGACAGCTAGAAATTTAATTAAGATAAAGTTTGACACAGTTATGAAAGGATTATTTCCTGTAAGAAGGGACTGGACTAAATGACCCACAGAGTCTCTTCTTTCAGTCGTCAGGCACATTCATGCAATGTGCAGTGCATTAAGTTGCATATTTGTCCACAAACATTCCATTATTTTACAGATAATTACTGCTATTTAATACCAGAGTACCTGGATGGCTTAGGTTCAGTGGGAACCAACTGAAAATCTTTTGTTCATCCAACTTTCCTTTCAATTAGCCTGGTAAGAAGCCTTCTTAGGATCAGCAAGAATTTTTCCTTAAAGTTAAAAGAAACCAGAGAAAGTCTACTTACTTGTACTTTATTTCTAAAAATTTCAAAGAACAGTTTATATCAGTTTTATGCCCTCCAACATTTTCTACGGAAATCTATCTTATAACATCAAACATGTGAAAGAATCCATCTTCCTTACAGTAGTCACGCCTACATTTAACCTATATGTAGTACATTGGCATTCTGAATTCAAACATAGTTTAAAAGTTCTAGAATCACTCCCCTTATAACCATGTAACTGCAGCATATGCAGATATGAATAAAATATGAATGCAGAAAACAACTACTGATACTGCAAACATAAGAGTCCCGAGGTTAATAAATTATGAGCAGTATTAAAGCTGAATGCCTGTTAACTTCATGCATGAGGACTTTCTTACTTGTCATATCAAGAGCTAGTCAGCTGCCCAGATATGATACAGGTCTACAAGAGCCTCTGCTGCCTCTCTGAAGCAGCACGGGGAGACAAGATATTTAGCCGGACAACCAAGAACCCCATCAGATCACTCTGATCTCAGTCAAGCAACAGGCTTTAGAATTGTCACCACTGATCTAAAATATGCTTGAATTCACATTGTCTGATCACAGATTAAAAATCTATTCAAGGTCTCCCACTCCCAATTACTCCACATGTTAAAAATGGGCTAAACTGTTTCCTGCTTAAAATTAGCCTATATTTCGTTGCATTTTGGAAAACAGGACAAGAAAAAGAGATACTAAGAGAATACCTACACATTTCTTGATCTTTATGGAATGTTGTAATTTTAAGCCTTCACACCGCTGTAGACCAAGGATGACAGACACAGAAATCCAGCTTCTAACATTGTCCAATATTTCAGCAGAAAAGGCCAGACAAAAAGCTGATTATATTCTGTGCTGGGACAGCTTTCACTACTATTTTGATATGCAAGTCTTAATAAGGACTACTGCTCTTTGTGCTTTTCAAATTAAACTTTACAGTGTCAGTAAAGACAAGATTAAGTAGCAACTAATGGGATGTCATCCTGCCTAATGATGAACAGTCAACTATTGGAATATCATACATTGCAATAACTGGGTTAGCCCAGTAACGTCTTTTATTCTGTTCATATTACTGCTTTAAGAATTTTGTCTAAAGGTACCATTCATAGCTTAGAAATCTTAGTCAAAACACAGTATTACTTATTACACTGGATGAAAGCTCTTCTGTATTTAAATCATTACTAGCTAAGCTCAGTCTGGACTCAGTTGCTTCTCCCAGTAACAAGAACGTCCACATAAATACAGGTGTTCCTCTCCAGAAGCCACTATTTGAAAACAGAAAGGGAAACAGGACCTGTGTAGTGTTACCACACAAAGCATTAGGATGAAAATCATAACATTTTTATAAATTAACACAATAGTTTGTGTGAAAGATTCATATCCATTTACTAGACCACAAGTCTAACCAGAAGGCATTAGTACTCCTATGGCAGCCTCCATAAAGTCATTTAATAGACTTTGCATGTTCTCTGCCTCCTCCCAATCCATACCACAAGGATGACACCTCAGAGCAATACTGGTACTGGCTTGTGGTGCAGCTTTAAGCCCTTGAAAGAGTAGTTTATTTTTCCATGAGAATAATAGAACATGCAACGAAACACATGCCTAGAATCCTTTTTAAAGATTATTTGCAATGAAAATACATTAAAGATCACTTTGATGTGCTTGAAACAAAATAGAAACTACAACACCTAAACTAGCAGACTAACAATTTATAAACTTCATTGCAAGTAAAAAATCAAAGACTCATTACTGTCAATTCTAACAGTAGAACTACCATCAGCAGATACTATGGGTATCCAATTCTTCATTTTACCACAGTTTCTTCCACTGAAGTATATGCAACTGTCATTAACACAAGAAAACTAGTCAGTTCCCCTTGGTTTTCCCTTTGAAAGCCATTAGGTGAAAGCTCTTGTTCAGGAATAGTCTGGCTTCCCAAGTGTAAGAAGGATAAGGATGCATCAACTCAAAAAGACAAGCCAAGTTTTATTTTGAGTCACGGTACTGACATTCTATGGAGCTATGCTAACCAATCAAACTACTTTTAAGGGAAGACAGAAATTGGCAAGGGTTCAGTTCCTGCTTTAAGTTATGGAATAGATTCAATAGATTATAAAAGAAAAGGAGGAAAAAGAATCTAATCCTGGCAGCAAGTTTTACTCTTTAAACACCTACAGAGCACATTGAACTCGAAATGTATAGCTCTTCATCTAAAAGACAGAGGGATTTACAATGCTTTAAAGGAAACAGCCTTTTTACTCTACCTTCTGTTGAAATGATCCAAATCACACTGTGATAATACGGACAAGAATTCGCCACAAACTGGTTTTACTAATTTTGCTACTGCACCATTTGGGCACAAAACCTGAACATTTGATCAAAGCCTAAGTTATAAGGGTCAAAAATTTTCCAATGCCTCTCAAAACTCCTACTGCATCTCCACAAGAACATACCGAATTCTTCTGAGCTCACTTAGAATATGAAAACAGATGGAAATCTTCTTGTGGATCCAGCATGCCGGTCAATGATGCAACTGCTCCCAGCTACTCACCACCAGCAGGAGGTTTTTATGCCCAAAGCTCTGACATCAAAAAGGACTGTGAGAACACTCCTCAATCTGCTGTTGGCAGAAGCACTCGAATTAGTTCAAACTTCACTCACCAGCTGCACACCAACAGCCTTTTCTAGATTCAGCTGCGCTAAAGAAGTCACTGATCTCACTTCCAGTTACCATTTCCTCCATCTGCCAGTTAAACTGCTCCTGTGAGTCTCCTTATACATGTTTCAATTTGATACAATAAGGGACCTACATCTTACACAGCTGAAAGTGAAACGTTCAGAAACGCCTTACAATAACAGCTCATTTAACAGATCAAAGGGGGTGATTGGGGGCATGAACAAAAAGCTAAGGATATGTCAGTATGATGGCCTCTTTCACAAAGGCAGATATTTGCAAGGAGCACATCTATTTATATCCTGCTTCACTGCAATGTAAAGTAAGATGGTTTAGTTCGACACTAACAGAAACCTATTACACCTCACTTAGCTGCGAACATACTTCTTCAAAACAATTGTGGTAGGTTAACTACTAGCTGATCATACAAAACATTTTTTAGAAAAATACAAAACTCAGCACCGGATTTTTGCTAAGAATGGTCAGCTAAACCAAATCCATCAATGACATCTTCTACATCTACACCTTTTAGAGGTTATTTTTTGATCTGGTTATGGAAGTTATCCAAAACTATGCTTTCAAAATGAAGAGGCAACTAACTATGCTATGCTATTTAGCTATAGCTTTAACAATATTTAAGATGTTTGTCTTGACAAGCTTCAGCCTTCAGACCATTCTAAACACGACTGGACAAAGACCTTTAATAAATGGCAGCACAAACTTGTTAACAAATAAGCCTGGGGTGAGGCCAGGGGAGATAGTGGTGAGGCCAGAGGAGATAGTGGTGAGCGTTAAAGGGCAAAATTCCATTTTATACATAAATTTTTCAGTTATAGATTAAAGAATAACAAGAATTGATGTTGGGAAAGAGATAAAAGAACAGAAAAAACTTAGCAGCAGATGAACAAAGACAGGTGAACAACACAGTATATAAACGTTTATGCAGAAACCAATGGCTGCAGAGACATAATGCCCCATTCTCTTCCAGAGATCCAAGATAAAGAATAGAAAAGAAACCCTTGAATAAGCATCCCACAGCCATGCTCTTCAAATCTACAGTTTGCTTCAGCAGCCTGGATACAAATATACAATAACCAAAGATAATATTCTTGGAAACTTAATTCTATATATTGGAGAAGAGTTCATATCTTAAAATGACACGTTGACAGGATTCTCATAATACATTAAACTGCAGGAGACTAACTCATGCACAAGAGTAGCAGTGGAGGCTGTTCTGTAATTAAGGCAGCTGAGCTTCCATAAATCTGGTTTCAGACATTATTTCCTCTAAAGCACTCCTTCAAAAAGTTATGAAATCAAAATAAGATTATAGGCAGGCTGAAAGTACAATTGTCCCAATCATACTTAATCATTATCTGTTGCTGATTTATCATCTCCTAGAAATAGAGCTTTTCAATTCCGCTTTCAAAAATCTCTTAACATTGTTATACAGCACATCAGTCCTCCACCTCAAAGAAAAGCCAACAAAAGGAAACACACAAAACCTACTTTAATGGGCTTGCATAGATGCTACCTATCATCCAGAGTAAACACCATATTAAGGCATTCACATAGATTCTACTTGCCTAAAGAGTACGGTGTGAATGACCTTATTATTCAGGTCTTGCATTGCCAAACAACTCTTCTTTCCATTACTAAGAGGCTCAATTTGGAATGCCGCTGTTTAACAAAAGCCCTTAGGTCATTCCTATCTAGCCATTACTAGGTGGAATGTACATGGGGAAAAATGCCACCAAAAGCTTAACTGGGCTCCCAAACCCCAACACTCCTGCAGTCCTTCCAACCTAGTAGTGCCAAGTTACAGAATACTCTACCACTTCTATGAAAGCTCCTTAGATGTCACACCCATGAATTACACTGTTTTATTTTTACTGGCGATTGCTTAACTATGTTCATATCTATGAAATAAGAAGAATTAGAGTATGCTGGAAAATTTCAGAATCTATACACTTTAATAGTAAATTTATTGGCCATCACCAATCAGGACATCCAAAGTTGTTGCTATTTTTATGCAGGTAGTAAAAGTTATACCATAAGAGCTGCCTAGCTCACCAAAACTGAATAATGCTGTCCATATATATTAAAAGGTTTTTAAAAATTTAATGTATGCTACACTGCAGCCAATTCAAAGTTTATATTGCTCCATTAATGTTATCTGACAACCCACTCTTTACAAACATGCTGTCAAAAGTCCCGTTTTTCCCAAAGAGTCCAAAAAAATGCAATTGTATCAACTACTTTTAAAAGCCTAGAATACAGCACCTTGAAACTTTAAATGTATCATCATATTTTAAAAGATGTGGCACTACGTTTCTCAGTCAAATTAACTCTGGGGAGAAGTAAATGTGTGAAAATGGTGATACAAAGATATACAAACTTAAATTAACCTAGGCTACTGGAGGAAACTGACAGCACCTTTCAACTGAATAAAACACAAATCCATGATATTTGTGTTTCATACCCAGAGCTATACCTAAAGCACTTCACCTAGAACATACAGCTACTCTGAAGCAGCTTCACAGACAGACTTTAAGCAAGTAGTATAAAATAAGTAAGACTATGAGGTATGGCAAATATTCTGAAACATGAAAAGAAATGAAAAACAAAAGCTTAATACACAGAAGAAAACAAGCATAGACAGAATTACACTTAAGAAAGAGGAAAGCAGTAGGATCATTCTCCTCAGATTCTTCTTCTTTATTCCTCCATACACACACAAAAAAATATAATCAGAGGACCACTGCAACAGATCCAAGTAACTCACCCTTCCCAAATCTTTAACAAATAGTTTCTGGAAAACTGCTAACAAACGTAACGCAGTACACAACACACCTCTAAAAATGACTGGTATTTAGTCAAACCCATTTTTACTCCTGAGAAAAGTACTAGTTGATCTTGATAGCAATTTACAGTTTTGTAAAATGAAAAGTGACCTAGCAATAGTGAGCAATGCAGTTACAAGTACTACATTTTTGACCTTCCAAGATTTAAAAGACACAACAAGACTTCATATTATCTTTACCATTGGGGCTTTTTTTTTTTTTTTTGATTGAGGAGTGCAAGCTATAAATTACAGATTTTCTAAGAAACACTTAAATCCTCGACATCACAGTATTACTGTAAAACAAATGTTTAATATTAGCTGCCTACCAATAATATTATCATTTGTAACAAACAATGGAAGACTGTCGAAGAAAACACGTTTCCGCTGCCATTTCTTTCTCCTGAATAGCAAATTGAGTAAAACCTTTTGAAAAATAATTTCAGAACTTCATTTTTGTTGCTTTCACTTCAACAATAAAGACGCATTCCTAATCTAACATTCACAAGAAATCCTGCACTGTATGATTGCCATGATCATGTCCTCTGCCTAGTATTCAACCAAAATGCAAGTCTCAAGTACAATGCTCCTTGTAGAAGACATGAGAAAGTAACATCATTGCAAATTGCAAGTTAATGCCTCGATGCAGAAAAGGCTAGTGTCAGACACTCTGTAAGAGAAAAAAAATCCCAAAACATTCCCTATTCTGCATTAGGCACGCAAGATCTCCCTAATTTCAGGCTAATGAAAAAAGGGCATCAATATTAAAAATTGAAACAATTAAAAAAACACTCCAAAGAGCCACACACACTTTTGTAGATTACATTATCTGACAGTGCACCCTAAACAAAGTATCCATTGCTCATTGTGGGGTTTTTTTTCCATCACCTTCCTAATTCAGCTTCCTATAGAGATCACACAAATCCGCCGACGTGTTTCTTGTACTACAGGCTTAGTTACAAAAAATAGAATTTGTGCAAATCTCCAAGTGTGAATAATCTGAATTCTTCTTAGACTCTATGTATGAAATAGCCATACCTCACTTTTTTTTCTGTCTCGCTCATAAAGTAAAACCCTTCTTCAGTGCTGAAAACTCATTTAAAAACGTTATTAAAAGAGACTGTAAAAAACAGGCTGTGACACAGTTTGCTCTCGATTCTACTTACACTTTGGATTATAGCATGCTAGATATATCCACATGCAGAATTGTCCAACATGCGACAGAAAAAAAAAAGAACATAATAGATTAACAACCCTCTTCCAGCACTATCACAGGCAGCACGAACATAACATTTTCCCCCCAGACGACATAAGGGGAGGTGTAAATAGGACCCCACGATGGCCGATACGAGCGCAGCACGCTCGCAAACAACTACCGCTAACCCGAGGGGCTAAACCCGAAAAAAACCCCACCCCCGCAACACTCGGCACCCCTAGAACCCACCGCCTGAAGGGCTCGGAGCGCTCCCAGGGCCACCAACCCGCTCCCTACCCCCGGCTCCCAGAGAGGGCGACCGCCCAGGGACCAACATCCTTCCCAACAAGTAACCGCGACGGCGCGGCCGGGGCAGCCCCCGGCCGGGGCCGGGCCGCCTCAAGGCTGCAGCAGGCCGAGGGCGCAGCCCCGGGGCCGACCGGC